>NW_022631038.1:1558346-1675846 GCF_010015895.1 Lontra canadensis
TGGGGAAGGAGAGAAAAGAAAGAGAGAAATCAAGAAACAGACTCTGAACTACGGAGAACGCACTCACCTCAGGGGGGAGCAGGGGGAGGGGGAAGGTGAAGGGGTGCAGGGGACGCCTGTGATGACACTGGGGGGGCGGACGGAAGTGCTGAGTCACCTGAAACTAACATGCCACAGGACGTTAAGGACACTAGAGTTAAAGTGAAAACTTGAAAAGTGAAAGTAATAAAAATAATGACAAGTTTCATGGGACGATATTTTCCTGCCGTGGTGTTTCTGGAGCTCGTGGCAGACACAGGATGACATTTACACATTAAATGCCTCTATTTTTCACTGACAAGGAAGGTGCTGTGGTAGGTTTTTGCAGAAGACAAAGACCTGTGGTACTTTTCTTTTTAATCCTTAAGTGGACTGTAGCACGTTCTGAGTGTGAACCGGGCTAATGTCTGGGTCTGACATGATGAGAAGAGAAGGCGGCCAAGGCCCTGAGCAGAAATCCCACATCCCCCGTGTCCTGGCAGACTCCTTTGCTGGATCTGGGAGGGTCCTGGGAGGAAAGTAAGAGCATCATTTCTTCTCAGATGAAGCCACAGGGAATTCGGAGATGGGTGCTGGGTGGCTCAGTGGGTTGAGCGCCGGATTCTTGGTTTCAGCTCAGGTCGTGACCTTGTGGTCATGGGATAGAGCTCCTTGTTGGGCTCCGCACTCAGTCCCGAGTCTGCTTGTCCCCCTACGTCTCCCTCTGCCCTTCCCCAACCCCCACTTGCGAGCGCCTCTCTCTTAAATAAATAAGACCCTTAAAAAGACAAAAAGGAAGTGAAGGGAGTTATGAGACCGTGTGGACTGTTCAGGGGGTTGGAAACGCAACTTGGGGAGGCCTGGTCATAGACAAAACACAGAAAATGTCTGGAGCAGGACAGTCCTGTCCGGGTGCTGCCCCGACCATTCCTGCTTCCCAGGACTCATTGTCTCAGGACCCCAGCAGCCAGCCTGTCTGTCCACACGCACAGACCCTCTTTCTGAGCTACTCGGTGGGAGGGGGTTTCCGCACAGGCCTGCGACATAGTTGGAAACAGACATGCGACCTTACCTCTCAACAAAATCTACACACACAGAAGGGGAAATTTCCTCCAAGAAGCGTTGAATGACCCAAGGACACTGAGTAGGGCAGGGAATCCTGAACTGGCCCTTTCTCGCTGGTGTGCTGCTGCCCGCCGTGCCTTTCTGTGCTTTGGAAGCTTCAGGAGCCGTAACCAGTTCAGAGAGAAGCCGCTGCAGGGCAGAGCGGGGCAGGACAGAGGCGTGGAACAGATCGCAAAGTTTACCGTGGCCACACCCTGGGCAGCTCGCTCCAGGTTTGTGGACATCAGTGTGCCGATCTGTAAGGAGACAGAACGTCCTCTTTGTCTTGGGTTAGCTTTGGAAGGAGTTTGTGAATTTAAAAGGAGATGATATGACATGACTTTTAAAATGGAAAATGCTCCACATATCCCAGCTGTTATGATTAGCAGGAGAATTCTATATAACTGGAGAAGAAAGAAAGTATAAAACATCACTTCAGTGATGAAAGTCACTGAAAAAGAGGGACAGGCAGTCTTCTAGGTCACCTTTAGATTCAGGTATCTGACATGTCCCTTAAAAATATCAGGTTCTGGGGTGCCTGGGTGGCTCAGTGGGTTAAAGCCTCTGCCTTCGGCTCAGGTCATGATCCCAGGGTCCTGGGATCGAGCCCCGCATCAGGGTCTCTGCTCAGTGGAGAGCCTACTTCCTCTTTTCTCTCTGCCTGCCTCTCTGCCTACTTGTGATCTCTGTCAAATAAATAAATAAAATCTTTTAAAAAAAAGTATAAAATTATTTCTTTGATCTCTAGTCTTATATTCTGGAATTTTCAAGTAGTTAACTCAATCAGAAATATAGAAGTAAACCGTTTTTCTTTATGTTGAGCAGGGAGTTATAGACATGGTGATATTGCTTAGGAAAATCTTCTTGGTATTCATGACATTTAAAAAGCAAATGATACATCGCTAAGCACATTCTGTAAATGCTCATCACATGTCTTGTGAGCTCTTTGTAATTTATTCCAAGTGCTTCATGGGAGCACATTTCCAAATCAAAGAGAAGATGTAGAATTTGATTCATATTTTTCATGGTGAGGGACAATTTGTGGCTAATGACATGAAAGACGAATCAGGGCTGAGCTCTTGTGAACCTCTTAAGAATATTAGCAAGAACTTTGTAGTTTTGACAACAAACTGAGCAGAGCCAGAAGCCCTAAAATCATTTGTCTGTTTAAACCAAGCCTTCAAATTATGAAATTGGAATTCTAATGCTATATTCCCTGGCGAACAATCACATTTTTTTTTTCATTGCAGGCTGCCTTAATCTGTTTGAAAAAGAAAGGTACTGTCATTTCCATTATAATTCCACAGCAATTTTTTCTTTTGTGTAGCTTCCCAAATTATTAGTTTAATAAAGGAAAATGTTAGTGTGATTTTGATTCCCTGAATAACACTGTGGATGGGAAGAGGAAATAATGCGATTGCTTCCTTGGCTTCTCATATTCAAGGTTCCACATTTCCCCCCACTGGTAGAGTTTGTGACGTTTGTTATCAGATATTCATTTCCTTTAAGAAAGCAGACACACCCTAGAATTTTGTAAAAACGTTGGAGTTGAATCAATTCATATACACGTCAAAATATTAACTTGCAATATGCAATTGATACATAATGTCAACCCCCATATAATGTAATTTCACTCTGTTCTCTAGAAGGGCTCGAGCCCACCAGCTTCTAGATCCCAAGACGATAGATGTAGGGCACCACAGAATTATTTGGGCAAGAACTAGGAAAAGTCTGAAATTTCACCTTGAGTACAAGCTAACAAGTTTCCCTGCTACAGTGTCATAGATGCTGGCAGGAGACCCGAGAGTCCTGGGTATGAGATGAAGGATGGTTTGTTACTCACAGTGAGAGCATCCATCACCCTGTCGGCAGGAGCGTCCTTCCTGGAGGCCTGAATGCTCCTGGGCGATGTGAAGGGGCAGATGGTACCACACACACCGTGGGTTGTGTTGAGAGAAATCTCAATCTTAGTAGACCTGCTTCTTCATATGGACAGGCAGCATGGCTTCCTTTTGTGCCGGCGGAGACACTAGCTCCGATCACCAAACCAACAGCCTTGAAAAGATAGTTTGAAACAAAAGTAGTCATTCCCCTGCAAGGAAGACACCTGGAGACACGAGAAATCCACAGACGGTTTCGCCCGCACACCTCCCAGATTGATGCTGAGCGCCGTGTCGTCGCTCCAAGACCTCTCCTGCGCCTTCTCACATGAGGATGCGCCACGAACCATGAGGGTCACCTCTGTTGCGGCCCATTACAACAGGTCTGTTTTGCCAGTCTTTGAGTACCATATAAATGGAATTATTCGGTATGGATTCTTTTATTTCTGGCTTCTTTTACTCAACTATCGTTCAGCCCTATTATACTGCCATGTCGTATTTCATTATAGGCCTTTGCCACAGTTTCTGGTGGTAGCAGGTGGTGTATCACCATGGATTTGATTTCTCTGATGAGTAACAATGTGCCTGTCATCAGTTGGGATAGTGCTTTTCATAAACTGGCTACTCAACCCCTTCATCTATTTTCCTTTCCTTTTTTTAAAGTAAGCTCTATGTCCAACACGGGGCTTCAACTCATGACCCCAAGATCAAGAGTCACACGCTCTACTGACTGAGCCAGCCAGGCACTCTACCTAGTTTCAAAAGTCGACTTTTCCTTCCACCAGTTTTGTTAAATTGGATTTGTTTAAATGTCTACTTTATTTAAGTTGTTTAAATTGTTAATATAAAGTTTGTTTAAATGTTAAAAGATTCCTTCACTGTTTTAATTATTGATCTGTAGTGTCATCCCTTTGGCATTTCTGATATTGTCTTTTTTGTTTTTCTTAAACAGTCCTACTCCGTGTTTATCATTTTAATAATATTTTCTAAGAGTATTATAGTATTTTCTGCTCTTTGGGAATTTCTATCTTCTACGTTTGCTTTCCATCAGGTTAATTTCTCCTTCTGCCTTTCTGGTTTTCCTTCCTTGGTGTTTTTTGTTTGACTTTTTGCTCACTCTATTTCTCTAGTCAAAAGTTTAGATCACTGATTCTAAAACATTTAATTTCTGGGTGTGGTGCATAAACAATGAATCTCGGAACGCTGAAAAAATAAAATTAAAAACAAAACAAAACATTTAATTTCTAATATTTAATACTCCGGAAGCCAGCTGATTCTCTGAAGGCTGGATGTTTGGAGGAATTGACAGAGCTAAGCTTGGAGCTGGGAACCCAAGGCTGGGACATCAATTAGAAAGAAGATTAGCCCTGAGATAGTGAGGATCCTCCCTGAGAAACTCTGTCTGTCCTGGGTGCTAGATTGGTTGAGATGTCACCCCGGGAGCAGGGGAGCATCCTCCGTCAGCCCATGGAGACCGGGTCTTCCCAAGTCACGGGGCAGTGGGAATGGACCGTGGAGGGAGATCGTCAGTCTTCACTGTGCTTGGTCTACCTGTGGAGAGAAAGCATTGGTCATCCCTTCACATGAAGCCTCCACCCCAGATTTTTGACAAGGTACCAGAAAGGAGGAGAGTCAGAATTACATGGTGACTCTAGTGCAAAGAAAGCACGAGTTTGATGGAGTTATTGTGGAAAATTAAGAAAAAAACGAACATCTAGCAACAACATGCCAGTCTCCCATGGGTCTGGCACATTTTCAAGACCTGAGCCTGTAATGAGGAGCCAAAGTGGACACAGTTCCTACTTTTACACAGTCAAACAATCGAGTGATGACTATCATGTAGCCCGATGCTACATTTCTGGAGAGGAGGCTGTATATGTGCCGTCTGGGAGAACCCTCCCGCCCCGCACAGCGGCGGGGGCCCTCTGCTTCCCGCACAGCGTCTTTTCACTGAAGGGCTGCGTCGTGGTGAGATACTCCCAAAGTCATCCTAGGCAACAATTAGGGATTCAAACCTGATTTAGAATTCAATCAGATGGAGGGTTACCAATGCAAACAACACAAAAGAGGTGAAAATCAGATGAACGGAGAGTGTCCACCCCAGGCTAAAATGAGGGATGAAAACTATAAACTATTTCATACTGACTTCTTTGCCTGGAAGCAGGCGAGGATTTTTGTTTTTTGTTTTTGACACTGTGTGAGTTGCCTCCTGTTTACAGACTATTCAAAATCTGAGACTATGCACATATTAGAGTCAAGGAAACACACGGCAAACATCTTCATAACAATTTCTTGAACTAAATTTATTGCAGTTTTCATCTGAACATAGGAATTTGGGTCTCTCCTTCCTCATTTGCTTGTATTTCTGGAGAAGATTCTGATCATTTTCTGAGGAAATCTTAGCCTCTGTGTGCTGATATGGAGTACAGTCCTTGTTTATTGAGGGTGAGAAAATTATTTTGGTGGATTTACCGAAGGAGGCGCTCAAGGTTCCTCTTAAAATTACCAAGAACGACAGAGAGTCGCCCACCTGGACCGCTTTCATCTGGCATCTTATGAAATATCTTTCCCTTAGTTTGCTGTTGTTGGAAAATGGGTTCCTCCATGAGGAGATGTTTTAAAAACCGGCTGTGACAGACACAGGGTGCCCTTCACTGAAGAGTGTCGGGGGGTGTGTGCAGCGATGGGGTCTGGCTGAAGGCGCACGAGGTACCTCTCGTCTTAGTGTCTGCCCTTCCCCTGAGCAACTGACGTGTCTTTATTGTTTAGATATTGGGAACCTTTCATCTGTTCTATCTGCTTCCTTATTATGGATGCTGGGGCATCCAAAGTGAAATTTATGATTCCCCGTGCAAACGATTCTGGATCTGAGGGCACTGGCTCTGGAAATGAACCTTCCCTGTGGCTCCTTCCACTGTTCGACACTTACTTCCCTTGCTCCTCCATTTCTAGCTCACTTCCACATTCTTGGAATTTTCACAAGTTTGTAGCTGCCTAAAATGCTCTGGTGAATGAGAAAAGCAGAGGAAAACAAAATATACCCAAATAGGTCACTGGTTACGGAGATACCCGTTCCCTCATTGTTGAAATTATGTTTACGGTGTATCCCATTTAATTACGTGGCTGCTTTGAAAACATTAGGCTGCAAAGTATGAGGTCATCTTTTTCCATGATCCTGAGAGAAAACTAGGAACAAGTCTCGTGAAGAGATTGTGATATCCTGTAAATTCGACGTGAAAGATGACTCAGCAGTTGGGATCCAAAAAAGATGAAAGAAAACGCAGCACGGAGCAAACTGAGCCTCAAAATAATACCCAGAACAGATTTATCGGAATAAAAAAGAAATTGGATCTAAGCTCCTTGAATGGGGACGCCCGTTGTGATGCGAGGGCCCCTACAGAGTGGGAGCGGACTGGTAATATGGTTATTTAACATTTGAACCCTAAGCACTTAGCGCAGAGAAGGACCAAATGCACAGCAGGGGACAGTCAGGGGCTCTAGGAGCCTCCAGCCAAAGAGAGACTAGGCGCTGGGTTAGAGCATACTTTGTTTGCGAAATCAAGAAGGAAAACACCACCCCTCCTTTTCAATATGTTGTATCTTATAATTTAAAAATAAATTTTTGTTTTACTTAGTATATTTTAAACATGAACTTGATTTCTCCCATATTGCTTGAAAGCATGTAAATAGTTATGAACCTATCTTCTTCCTACACTACAGAAACAGAATTGAATACGGAAACATAATTGCACATACAAACACCTGTACACCATGGTCATCCTACTCGGAAAATAATCGGCCAATCAGAGCTAGAGGAGACCTGCCTTAAGTCGAGAAAGAGAACAGCGAATAAAATCAACTTTCTCTATTATAATTATGCATGGCTAAATGCTTTCTGTCATTTTTTGAGGATCATACACTCCTTCTGGTACCATACAGTCCTTTTATTTGGGTTTTTCAAAGCACGTGACATATGAACTCTTTCACCCATGGCCACTTAGCCGCCTCCCAGGATTTACGGGGATGCTCCAGTCCCTCTCTGTAACTTACTTATGGACCCCAAGCCAGCCGAGTGGGCAGTGCCAGGCCTGTGCCTGCCTCACACACACCCCGACCACCCCCCAGTGTCAGATCTGTCCTAAGGCAGGATTGCACGTTTAGCCCCAATTTTGACTATGCTTCTTGACATTATCCTAATGGTGACATTTTTCTTCAAGTAATGAAAGTAAACCTGAAAAATAAGAGTGAAAAAATCTTTTCATTTTCATGAAAAAATATTTAAATATTCCACAAACAGTTAATACGCAGTTTTACTTAGTTGGTTAAAAAATTGTACCAGCATCTCCACCTTTGACTCCACGATCACCAAGCTCAGCCCAGGATCCAGGGAGGGCATCGCACGGCTATCTGTGCAGACAAGCTGGTGTGGACCTCCAGTCTCGGGCCCCACACTCAGGAGTAACATCTCCTCAGCCCTACCCAGTAAGACTAACAAAATAACGAACATACATTTATTTTACATTAAAAATTTTAACTATTTTTAAAATTAAATTACCTACATTTCCCCTTTTAGTCATTTAATAATTTTTACCTACATTCACGTCACAATTGTGCAAGATAAAAGACCTGCCAACAAATATGACAATTTATCTTTTTAGAACCTAGCGATACCTTTTCAGATTCAACCTGTAAATTTTTTTGATATGATCCAAACAAAGTTATCTAAGTTCCCATTTTATTTACATCTAGAAACTATCCTTGATTCAAATGATGATATGGAGGTTTTTCATGAGCTCGACAGGTTGGAATATTTCTATGACTCGGCATAAGTGAAGTGGAATTGCCCTACCATGTGCGGGAGTGTTATTGAATTTGGGGAAACAGCCAGGTGCTGGTCTCCGTGACAGCCGGAACTATAAAAACATGAAGCCACTCTGGAAAGCAGTTTGGCAATTTTCTTAAAAACTAAACATGCCACCAGCATGAAGTATATTCAAGGCAGTTAACCCAGAATTATGGAAACCTGTTCCCACAAATATCCACACAGGGATGTTCACAGCAGCTTTACTCACAATAGTCCCAAACTGGAAACAGCCTAGATGTCCTTCTGCAAGGCATATCCATCCGTGGAATTCTACTCAGCATTGAAAAGGGACACACTAGGCCATTGAGGAACTTGGACGGATCTCAGGCCTATAATCTGAGCAAAAAAGTCAGGCTCCAAAACTTACAGACCCTCTTTATCTAATACCCTCCTCAAAGTTGCAACTGTGCAGAATAGAGACCAGATTTGAGGCCTCAGGAGAGGGAGGGAAGGATGGAGCTGTGCCTGGAAATGCCTGGATGGGGACCCTTGTAATAGACCTTCTGCATCTTCTATCTAAATCTGTTACAAATAGTTTTATTAAAAAGGTCCCTTAGTTACTCACTTAGCTTATCAGTACAGACCAGAATAATTCCGCTACATGAAAGATCATTTAGTGCCCTTAATTATTTCTCGGAGGATGGAGCGGTCCTTTTGTATGGAGTGGGACTTGGAACCTGTGGAGAATGAATTTTGAAATAAGGATAGAGTTTATTTGGCCAAGGAAATGGCACACTTTACAAATGTAAAAACATCTCTTAGTTGAATGACTAATAAAACGAAGGGAGAGTAGCCCGGGAACGGGAATTTTTGAGACAGTAAGTGACCTAACTTGTGGCCGGCACAAGGTTTGGCGGAGGGCCGTCTGGAGAGGTACCGCTGCACATGTAGATTGAAAACAGGCTGCAGAGTCCGGAGAGTTTCTTGGACAAGCCCGGCGAAAGGGCTTACATTGTGTCACTCACATCTTCTACTTTCCCTGAATCCAAGCAGCACTTGCTGGGATATGGCTGGTGGGCTGTAGAGTGTGGGCTCGTCCGCCCACCAGCCCCAGGACATCCACAGGCGGGTGGCTTCGGGTGCACACAATCCCCGTGGTGCGGTCAGTACCACAGGTACCTGAGTGGGCCCATCCCATAATGTGGCCCAGGGCCAGGGCGTCAGATTAATTTAGGAAGGTCTAAAGCTTGGTGTGGCCCTAGCCTGACCTTAACCAGAAAAACCCTCCAACGTGCAGGAACTTCTAGGATGGAATCAAGTATTAAAATTAATCCAGGTTTTTTGTGGAGGAAACACCGTGCCCCAGGGATCCTGGGTTAAGGTAGGCGGGGGCTGCCTCCTGTCAGATGCAGACCTAGAAGACCCCACACGAAGTCTGAGCTCCGCTGCGGGGCAAACAGAACTTGTTTCTTGGGAAAAGACAGTGGGTCATGGCGTCCAGCCAGGAACTGGATAGACCTTCTTCGGAAGAGCGATTGCACATGCAGTCCGGCTCGCAGGAGGGTCGAGCAGCTTAGGGTGGCCCTTACCGCGGGGCTGTGTCTCAGGGGAAGAGGGAGGGTTTTGCAGTTTCAACTCTGGATTCCTTCCTTTTCTTCAACTTTGGGCGTCAGAGGTAAGACCGGAGATGCGGTAAGGTTTGGGTCACTGCACGCTTGGCCCAGTTCTGCATCGCGCAGTGTGGCCGTGAGGCCCGGCTCCTGGATTCGGGCACCGGGGCTGGGGAGACAGCTCCTCCGCCCCTGGCTCTGCTCCACGCCGCGGGCCCGTCCCACCATTTCCCGCCGGCCAACGGGCGGGAGCTGTGCGCGCTCCACTCCGAGCGTCTCCATTGCTCCCGGGCGCACCTCGGGGCAGCCTGCATGTCCTGGCGAATAGAAGAAAGAGGCAGCAGCGAAGGATGGGGCTTGGCAGGCCAGCGTTCGTGGAGAAGGTCCTGGGAACCTTGAAGGAGGACGGAGGATGTAAAGCGAGCTGACCCCCACGGGCTTGCGGCTTCCCCTCAGATATCCATCCCGCATCTGCTGTCCAGGTCACGGCCCGAGGCGCGTGGCCGTGGGTGTCACAGAGTCCACTCGCTCACCACCAGCTCAGGGTCTGCCCCAGCACTGCCGTGGAATTCCCGCAGAGCGCGCGGGATGGGCCCACAGGCCCTCCTGTCCCCGTCGTTCAGCCAGGCCGCGGTGCTCCTGTGCTAACGAAGCCAGTGCGGGCGGAACCCGGGGCTGCTGTAGCCCCGGAGCTGCCTGTGAGCAGGGAGGCTGGAAGGGCAGCTCCCGGGCTGCGGGGGGCTGAGCCTTGGCGCCCACGCATGCTCCAGCGCTTCTCCACCCGCGCTCCCGCTCTCTCCCGCAGGTCCTCCGGGTGGCCCTCTGCGGCGTGCTCCCAGCCTTCCTCTACCCGTGCCCTCAGGCTCCTTCTTCCGTGCTCCCCAAGCTCCTGCACCGGTGCTCTGGGTCCTCCTACCCCAGTTCTGCACGTGCTCCTTCCCCTGTGCTCCACGAGCTCCCCCACGCATGCTCCCGGGCTCTTCCAGTCCTGCTGGTGCGGTTTCCCCAGCCGCGCTCCCCGCGCTCCTCCGCGGGTGCGCTGCCGCCGAGCACCCTGCGCGCTGCCGCCGAGCACGATTCCACGTGGGAACCAGCCAGCCGCAGGGGGCCTGGACAGACGCAGATGGAAGAAGGTGGGGGCGGGCAGGACCTTCTCCCCATCAACTGCTTGCATTTGGATTTACTGAAATTTACTAAAATCTCAAAATATTCTGAGGTCAGGTCTCTTGCTTTTTGTCTTCTTGTATCGCAATCACACTTTTTAGAGTACTTTGGGATGGATTTTTTAAACTCCCCAATTATATATTTAGCCAATAGTCCTTAATTAGAGATTATCAGATAATTACATAATTACGGACTTTCAAAATGCATATGATTTGCTCTATAGTCCGCGAGGGGCTGTTATGGACGGTGGTGTAATTGTACAACAGGGGACATTGCAAGGTGTGCTCTCCATGTGGTAGCCTGAGCCGTTCCCCTGGATGGTTCAAGAGGCACTGAAGGAGGGCTCTGGACCCTCCAGCTTCCGCCGGGGCAGGTGCTGCCTGGCTGGGGCCCTGGGAACCGTGAGCACTAGGTCCTTACAGAGAAGGCTCACAGAAGCAGGGCTGTCCATGAAAATGAGGACCGGGACATGGGTACAAGTTACCTGTGACAACAGTTTGGATTATAGACCATGCTGTACAAAACAAAATCATTTCTTTAAAATATCTGAAAAGAAAACTTGTTGCATTTTTAAAAGTTAATATATGTGTTGCTTTGACAAAGTGTCAAGGTTAAATGGTACACAGCAGACCATCACTCTTTGACGGTAACAGAAAAACACCATCAACATCACAGACCTGTTTTCCAAAAAGTGCACCCTTACACGTCCTTTCTTAAATTTTCTTGAATTTAGGAGTTTCATGCGGTTGACACATCCTGTCATTGGAAGGTGCTTGAAAGAATTTCATAAAATTCAGGAATTCTGCCCACCACACTCAAAGATGATCTGGTTTGAGATCATAAGGGTTGCATTTTATGTCATATCTGCAAAAATAGGATATACTCTCAGAGAGTAGCCCTCAAAGAAGGAAGCGTATTTGGTCAAATCTTTTAGTTTTGATGAAACGACTACTAGATGAAAATACTTGTCCTGGTCCTGGTTGTCACACTTGCTAGCAGATTAGTTGGGTGACCGCTTGGCCCTGTGGAAGTCCCCTTAACCTCCTGTGGGATTTCCCTTTTCTGGGTCCTTGGCTGGGAAACATTCAAAGGCAGACATAGGGTTTAAATTAAATTAAAAACCCGGACTTTCTGGTGTGGTGTCTTCCAATTACCAATCTGCTATTTCGGTGACATCGGGGGAAAGAAAGAAGAACAGTCACACACAGAGAAAAAAAGAAAATCTGTAAATATCCTTCTGTTTCGTTCGGTCTTGAGATCATACACAGAAAGTGTGGGTCCTAAATTAGAGAATTTTATTTTGTCATTTCCTTGGTTGGTCCCCTCAACGATGAAGCGTTTGCTTCACGCAAATTGTCCCCCCAGCGATCTCTTTCCCGGGGCCTTTGGAGGGATTTCTGATGCTGAAATGACACGTGGGAGACAAAAGCAAAAATAAAACCACATTCTGACCTGCTGGAGAGCAATTTGCTGTAAGAATGTGACCTTCATGCAAATATGCTTCTTAACCGTGGGGCTTACCAGAACTTCTGATGTTTAAAGAGACACAATAAAATCGAATTGCAAGAACATCCTTATTTTGTGAAATGAGGAATGGAAACGCATTAAAAAATGCCGTTCAAGTAATTTACGGTGCCCCCATGCCGGGTGGAGCCTCCATGGCTTCCAGGCGAGGCCCAGGAACTTGTGAGACAGAAGCCAGCCTGCCTCCGGGCCGTCCCCGCGAGGGAGGGCGTGATTCACCTTTCAGGCGCGAACTCCATGAAGCAGTCTGCCCAGGAGCCGGAAGTACTTGCGGGCGGCAGCAGCACGGAAAATGAGAAAACAAAACACAAACAAGGATTAGTTAGATTTTGGTTCACCTCAGGACTTCAGAGAAGCACCTTCCCTCTTCACCACATTAGGTAAATAAATAGATGTGATTAAAGGAGCAAGGTTTAGGGTTTTCAATTAACATAAATTCACAACAGCTTGTCAGTAACCGCGTTTTAGCCAAGGCATCCAACCGCACTTATGATTTCAGATAGATCCAAGTGGAAACGACCCGTACAATCCACACCCTCATTTCTGCTCCATTTTTCACGTCGCCCAGCAGTGGGAACCTCCGCAGCCCGATGACGGGGCCACACGGGGCCACGTGATGTGGCTTCCCCCAGCTGTCTGGTGGGCCACCTTGCTTCCTGAGCTCGCACTGATTTGTGCGGGACCGGTGAGAGCCGTCATTGCGGATATAGCTGGCCCGTGGCCCATACAGTTTCACTGTTTCTGCTGAAACCAAATCATGTCCCCCTTGGAACAAACCAAAGCAAAACGGATGATAGTTCGTGTGGGTCTTTCTTCTCAAACAGACTTACCCACAACGTTCTGTACCAAACCTCTTTCTGAGGAGTCTATGGCCCTGGGGGACTTGTTTGTCCACTCGAGCACTTGTTAAAGAGGCAGTGAAGGACCTGCAGAAAAGAAACACCCACATTATGCTTTGGGGACTCATAGTATTAATAACGTGAATGTCATTTCCCCGCCTTTATGCCCAGGAGGCCAACAGGCAAACGTACTAGACACATAGCTCTTCTTAACAATGGTGTCGCTGTAGACTGGACACTGTGCCCCTCAGAATCCATAGGTTGAAATCCTACCTGTTCCCAAGGTGACGGTTGGAAGTGGGACCTTGGGGCTGATTAGGTCTTGAGACCCAACCATCATGATTGGGATCCGTGTGGAGGTCGCTCAGGCCTCCTCGCTGTGACGCGAGGACACATCCCCAAGCCGGCTTTCTGGACGCCGACTCCACGGGTGCCTTGACCTTGGCCTTGCAGCCTCCAGAGCCGTCACATACGGATATCTGTCACTCACGCCGTCCAGGCTGTGGTGTTTCCATCCCAGCAGCCTGAACACACCGAGTTGGAGGCATGACTGGGAAGTTTAAATTCATGTGATCCAGCAATATTTGGTTTCTCAGGAGCAAAATGTACAAATGAAATTCAGTAACAAACCAAATATATTCTTAAAGCTGAATGCCTCCCGATAAGACGAACAGCAGAGACTGCTTTCCTGTTGATTAATGGGCTGGAGGTCTTACTGTGTACCAGGCACTTGGAGAAGCCCAAGCAATCTAGAGAAATAAAAATACCTTTTCTTTCAAGGAACTCACAGTTTAGGGAAGAGGTAGAAGGAAGGAAAGAGAATATTTCAATACAGGGTTGAGGGTCGGGGGGGAGGTCCTGTCGGAGTGGGACTCATGAACAATGGGCATCTTAGGGTAAGTAAGAGAGGGCTGGCTCGTCATCCAGTGAGTGCCGAACAGAACATCGGTAAAGTCTCCTTAAAATATATATGATAAATATTCACTGTTGTTCCATAGAATGTGCCTGTTTTGAGAATGTTACAGGTTAAAATCCTGTAAGCCACAGTGCCAATGACACGCTATGGGGCAGAACGTACACTTAGAAAATGTCAGCGCACGGACTCTGAAATATTTAGGAGAGAAGGCCAATCCCACGAGCTCCTCGTCGGCTGCGTGGGCCAGGTGGATGGAGCTCCGCGGGCCCAGCCCAACCCCCTCGCTCAGCAGGGAGGGGCGGCCATGGGCGATCCCGATGGCAGTCCTGCAGAATAAACCCACCCAGACCCCAAAAAATGCACGCTCACCTCCTTGTGAAGGAGGGCTTCCCGCAGTCCCTGGGACTAATATTCCTAATAAAGCATCCTTTTAACAAAACTGAAAATCAATAACGGGAGAAGTTTCAAAATTGACACTAGCCTTTTGAGAAACTGGAAATAGATCTTCCTGTCAAAGGCTAACACGGCTCTCCTCTGTCTAGACTGCACAGGGAACAAAATTATCCGATTTTCATTTCCTCAATTTCACTCCACAGTGGTAAAACGTGTGAGTATTGATTCACCGCTGAGACAAAAAGCAGAAGAGCTCTTCACCCCAGCAGGGTCAGGCGGGTTTGTGGGTGTCTAATTATACCTACAGAGAGCGCATAAATCTTCCCCAGTCATTACGGGAGCGCACCCGTCCAAAGGCATCATTCGAATTCTTTAACCCACCGCTCATCCTCCTTTTGTTTTATGGGAGGTCATGGATCCCAGAGTTAATATTATCATGCCTCACAGACTTTCAAATTTGTATCGGAAATAAGATTTGCTGCATGAGAAGGCTGGTATGCGTCTCTGTTTGCACAAGCAAGTCTATAAATATGCATCACGACCGCCAGCTTCCACACGAGGTGTGGACCGGCAGGAGCACTGGAGGGTTTTTATTTCCCACCCGGGGCCTCCAGAAAGAACCTCACTCACAGGTGATCATTTCACTCTGGACATAAAATGTTTGTGTCTCAGGAAACACATGTAAAGTTTTCAAATCCCATCGTTAAACTCAAGAGGGTTAATTTCCCACCGGAAAAATGGTGGATTGTATGAGAAAAAGGTACTTAATCCTATATAGATAATCAAGATTCATACCGAAATTATAAATAACACGTCAAGATAGTGGGCTGCCTTTTTCAACAGCCTTGCCAACTTTGGGTGAATCCCATTAAATGTTCTATTGCTTTCATATTTTTTGAACAGGAATAAATTTTTGTACTTTTTTTAAAACAGAAGAAAGCAAGATCTACCACCAAAATAAGGATGTATGTATGATACACTTCTTATCTCAAAATGACCAGTTTTGGGAACATGATTATGGCACCTACTTATCAAAGGAGCGACGTGCGTGAGCCCAACGCCGCACCCGGGAGAAGCAGAGGGGAACCCTGGCTGTTTTTATTCGTCAGGCCTCCCTCTCGCAAGCACGTGCCGCGGGATCGGGTTCCACAGGCCATCGTGCAACCTGCTTTGTTTGCTCATGGACATTTTTCCAAGTCAGCAAATGTGGATTTCCATCATTCTTTTTAACAGCTGAATAGTATAGATGTCCCTAATTTATTTTAGCAGATTTCCTTTGATGGACATTCAGGTCGATTCCAATTTGCTCTAATATAAATAATGTTGTAATGAACATATTGTGCTTATATCTTCTTCTGAGTTATCTACTTCTTTCCTTTAATATAGCTGAATCAAATCTGACTATTAAAGGGAAGCTTATTTCACATTCTGATCATTTTGGTGTGTTTTGCCAAATCATCCAGAAACTGTCTATCAGAGCTCATTCCCACGCTGACCCCTATGGGAAAGGTTACCGGATTTTTTTATGTCTTTTTTCAAGAATGGTGAATGACAAATGGAATTTCAAGGCCATTTTTGTCTGTCGCTGTTTGATTATTAGTGAAGTAGAGCATCTTTTCACGTCTCACTGGTGACTCATCTTTCTTCTTGTATCGCTTCTCCATTGGTTTGTGTCTCACGAATTTTGCGACCAGAGAGTGGGCTTCGACTTATTAGTGCTTAAGCTCTTTGTGGGTCTGGCTCCTATGTCACTGTTTATGCCGAAGACTTTACTGACACCAGAGTTATTTTAGTGTGAAAGGTGGTGCAGACTCTAGCATCCTTTAATAACTGGTATTTTGTTCCCGTTGATTTGAGATGCGTCTGGTTCACCGAAAATATTTCCTATGCACAAGCTTATGTCTGGGCAACTTGTTCCTTCCACATGGGCCCATTGTTTTCATTATCAAAACTTTGCAATAGACACACTCATTCTCTACGGTGGGCCCTCTCGCTGCTGTGAGCCCGCAGGGCTGCTTTCTGCGAGGACAGAATCATAGAAAACGATAAAATGGAGGCCCAATGCCAGGCGCATGGCAGGTGTTTCTACAGGAAATAATAATCACTTTCCTAGTTATGCAAACATGTTTCTTCTTTCAGATGAATTTTAGAAGCAGTTTTATAAAGTTTCTAAGTTGACCCATGGTGAATGGTTTGGAATTTCCATTGATATAACATTAAACATGTTAAATTATCCTTTGTAAAAGGATAATTGATAACTGAGGCCCTTTTGATACTGAGCAAAAATAAGCTACTTTCTTTACTCAAGATTTATTTTACACACCTCAAAGTTGTATTATACTTTTTCCAATAAAAATTGGTTTTGGTGGTTTTATTGTGTTTTTTCCTTTATGTAATACTCTGTACGTATAATGTATATTATATAAATACAATTACATAATATATATTTATATGATATTGTAAATGGGTTCTCTTTATTATCTTTTTATCCATTTTTCTCTATTACCAAACTTATTGCATGTGCATCCACTTTTAAGCCATCTAGGAGATCACCGGACTCATCTGTGTAAGTATGAACACGTCTTCACTCACCTTCATTCTCATACACGTGTGTGTGTAGATGCACATATGATTTGTACCTGTTAATGTGTCTTTCTTTTATCTCTCTCTATATATATTTGAAGAAAACTCTGATGATTTCCTGCTAATGATACTCTTTTCTCTTTTGTCCACGCTTACCCATCAGGACTTGCGTCTTGGAGAAGTCATCGGCTGGCACTTCCGTAAGGAAGGGAGCAACAGCAGAAGACAGAGAGGTTCTCGCTCTGAACTGCCCGGCACTCTCCTGACACACACGCTTTCTCCCGTCCGGCCACGTCCTCCCCCTCCCTGGTTCCGCGGCCACTTTACCTGTTCTCGCCATCGGCGCACCTGCTCTCCCTGATGGCAGAGAGCGGTCCCAGATCGGGATGCCCACACCTGTCCTCTCCCTACTACACATCTCGAGGGACCGAGATGCTGTCTGTAAGGTGGTGACACTGGAGCTGTTTCTGCCCAGAAGGAGATGTCTCAAGGGCTGTTCCCTTCTGGACGTCGACATTTTGCCCTCCTTTTGTTCCTTCCAGCCGTTTCTGTGGTGTAGGCATTTGCTGATCGGAAGTGCACGGCTGTGTTTTCGTCAAAGCGCACACATTATTTTTAGGACTAGAACAGGGGCAGTTTTTGAACATACAAGGAAGAGCACATGTCTTCACCGTGCGGTGGAGTGGCTGAGGACGCAGAATGCGAGTGTGGGGAGTCGGCTGCAAATTCCCAGTCTGCCTCCTCTTTTAGGACCTTAGTCTTGGGATTTCACCACTTAGGTTCTACTCCACTCTTTGATAACCTGTTACTATGAAATCACATCATGAAGTTCGTAGTAAGATTTCAGGAACTGTTGTGTAGACGGTGCGTTGCTAATGAAGCCATAGTGAGCCCCCACGATCACAAGAAAACATCATCACAAAGTGGTAGGAAGGGGCCCGTTGCCTTCTTCCTTGCTCTTGGATAACGTTCATAATAACTTCTATAAATAGGACATCTTACAGCCAGATGTTTGAGGACAACCGGAAAACAGAAATGTCAAGGTTGTTTTCTCTAGTAAAAGAAGGAATTTGTGCTAATTAAAGGGGAGCCCTGTGGTTTGCCAACCTGCCAGCTTCGACGTGAGCTTGAGTGGTCAGCATTCCCTGGAAATGGGCCGACAGAAGGCGGAAAGCCAGGTCCTGCCTCTCTCCTAGCAAACAGCCCAGTACTTCGTGTAACACGCTCTATGTACAAGGTGTCATGTTATCACTACCAAAATGTAAGGAAGGGAGGCCCTCATTTTTTTCAGTGTTCTGTTCCCTACAGCTCAGAGAACAGAACCGAACAAATAATTAGTGTCCACTTAATATTTTCTCAGTGTAAGATTTGGGAATTCACAATGTTAACAGCAGTGGTTTTAAGTTCTATGGAAAACCAGAAAGGGAGGGTGTATTTATTACTTAAACTTCCTTGTATTTTCTTTATACAAGATAATAACAGCACGGTGTCCCTCTCCAAGTGAGGGTGGATGTCCGTGTTGCAGATGATGAAATATTCCGGACCCCTGTGTGCACAGCACCCACCGGGACCCAGGAACAACCCCTGCATGACCTGGGGGACCAGGGAACTGGCGGGAACACAGATCAGGCCACGCCCTGGCCTGGGAGTCGTAGCCCTTGTCTCCGAGCTCGCGGTCTCCCAGGCTCCTGCAGACCACAGTGAGTTCACTTGTCAGCTCTTTAGGAGGAGAAATTCTCACCTCTTCACCGTTCCTGACAACCACGAATCTGACAAGGGTCTGGTACCCAGAATATCAGGACTATCTAAAGGCTGAAAGCTCGAGGATAAAAAGAGACCTTTGAAAATTGGGCCACAGACTCCTCCGGATACTTCAGCAAGGAAAGTGCTCAGATGGTGGCTAATCACATGAAAAGAGGCCCAGCGTTTCAGCCGCTCAGGAAGTACAGGTCAAAGTCATCCCAAGATACGACAACACGCTTTCCAGAATAGGAAATACTTTAAAAAACCTGCCAGGGTCCAAGCACAGTCGGTTCTTGCCTTTTTGAACAGCAGAGGACCGTGAGGCTGGGGACACGCCGCCTCCGTAATCAATGGGAATCAAAGTTGCTCAGTGACCTTTACAGACGTCTATCACAAGACTAGAAGCGCTCTTACTGCTGGTGGGAAAGGTACAAGATGATGAAAATAATACTGCAACTCAGATCTACTTAATACCGGAATTTAAAACAGGAGAGACAATGATTGGCTTCTTTGGTAAAAGACCTCTAGAGTGACGCCACAAACTCGCCGCCACCTTCCCGTACAAACCAGGCCAGGTGGGCTTCTTCTCTGCTGAGCACAGGCCAGCTGTCGTGCTCCCCCTCCCTGAGGTAGGATCAGCTTCTCGCCCCAACCCCCATGTGGCGCAGGAGCTCCAAGACCCCATTAGGGTGAGCTCTGCGCTGACGTCCCTTCTCTGGGACCCTGACCTCTGTCGTTGGCACTGGCGACTTCATGGCCCCAAGTTCCTCTGGCTCCCTGTGGACATTTCCTAGGTCATCTGTTATCTCCTAGAACGCCACTTCCGCTTCACAGAGATTTCACCTTGAACATCATCACTTTACTATTTCGTTGTACACTTAGCTTTTCTTTGACAATCTTCTCTTTCAACTCTCCATTCTTGGCAAGTGTCCCACGGGCGACAAGGGGACGATTTGCTGTCTGTGTGGGGGGCTGCAGGCAGAGATGCACTGACCAGCCGGCACCGGCTTGTGCAAAGGTGCTGTGCTGTGTCTGTCATTTCTGTCGTGACTTGTGGACCGAGGAGCCAGAACAAAGCTTGCACTTGCCGTGATCACTCGCAGTGAACACAGCTGGTCACTGAAATCTGAGCGGTGCCGCTGGGGGACAGGTGCCAGCCAGCCGAAGCCAGTGCTGCTCAGGACCCCGGGAAGCGAGAGCCTGAGGACCGGGGAGCGTGTGGCGAGACTGGAACTCTCAGCCCCTGCCGCGGGGGGTGCAGAAGGCTGGTAGTTTCTTAGGGAATTAAACAGGTGCTCACCACATGACACCGGAGACAGGCGTTTGCCGTAACTAAATGTCCACATGGAAACCAGCACAGACATGTTCGTAACCACTTCATGCCTAACTGCCACAACCCATTGCCAAATTAGTTGCCAAAAACTGAAAATAACCCAGTTCCCTGAAGTGGATGACTAGATACACAGTGCGACACCCCAAGGCGAGAGGGACTGTGGATTATGAGCTTGACGGACGGACTGCGGAGCTATTACGCTGAATGAGAGAAACCGGGTGACATAGTATACGACTCGTTTTCTTATGCCATTCTGGAAAAGGCCAAGCTTGCAGAGACAGAGGACGAATCAGGGGTCTGACTGCAGAGGGAAAGCTGCAGGGACTTCTCCGGGCCATCGGATGACTTTGTGTCCTGATTTTGCGAGTGATTACCTGTGTCTGTGTAAGTTAAGACTCACAGAACTGTACACAACAGAAAGAAATAATAACAATAAGTTACCTTTACGGATTGTTAATTTTAAAACATTAGAATGTCTGCTCTGTTCTTTTAAATGGGTACTTTTGGGGGAAAAGGATTTTGGTAAAAGGAAATATATTTTTTAGGTCTCAATGCAACCTTGCGTATCTCAATTGTGAGCAATTCCAGCGTGTGATAATTCACTAACGTAGCAGCGAAATCACAGAAACGTATCCATGTGCGCGAGGTTGTCGCTCTGGGCGGAGGAAGAGAAGGGGAGGTGTGCGGAGGAGGACCTGCGTGACAGCCAGAGGACCTGTGTGACAGCCGGGCGCATCCTGTGCTGGGGGGTCGACGGGTGCATCACCCAACGCTGCACCCAGAACTAGTGACGTGCTAGACGTTGGCTGAGTGACTCTAAGGGAAAAAAAAATAAAAAGTGACCAGCACTGCCCTCTGGAGACATGCACGGGAGGGAGGAGTCAAAGCTGCTACCTCCGGGGCAGGTGGGGGTGGGGGCGGGAATGGGGGAGGGGCATGGTCAGGATCTTGCTGTTTTTTAAAACAATCCATGCAGAACTATTCTACAATAGTTTACACATGAATTAGTAAAAATAAAATCATTTTAAAATTTAAAAGAACTCAATCCTGTGTGGCCTAGCACAAAAACAAATTCTACGTCATTACACCAAAATATGAACAGTGGTTACACTTGAAAAATGAGTTATGACACACCTCTAATTCATTTCTTTTGTTATTTTATTTTATTTTTTAAATTTATTTTAATTAATTAATTAATTTTTTTAGATTTTATTTATTTGACACAGAGACATCACAAGCAGGCAGAGAGGCAGGCAGAGAGGGGGAGGAGGAAGCAGGCTCCCTGCTGAGCAGAGAGCCGGATGTGGGGCTCGATCTCAGGACCCTGAGACCATGACATGAGCCGAAGGCAGATGCTTAACCCACTGAGCCACCCACGTACCCCTCTTTTTTTATTTTATATTAATTTGTAAATAATTTGTATAATTTAATGTTTAAAAGTACACATATTTATTTTATCATAAGGGAAAATCGCATTTGTTAAAGTTTTTGGAATGGGAAGGGTGTTCCCACGTCTAGAAATGACCCAATGCACGACCATCATCTTACTTCTTCTTACCACAAATCAAAAACAGCAATATGTGAATCATTAATGTCTTCCTTTCAAATAAGTTTTGAGTGGTTGTAGACAACCTTTCCAAACTGGGCGAGGGCCAGCTCTCTGTTTGCATGTAGATGGGCTTCTTTCTGCATAATCAGTGGGCCTATTGGTATTTTAGTGTATAATTAAAATGTCTCTGAAGTGACTCAGCTAGATATCGCTTCAGTATTTAAGCAGAAACCACGGAACTAAATCATAACCCAACATATAAAAATGTCTGTGAAGTATAATCTTCATACAATGAGACTTTTTCTATAAACATACGTTCACTCAATTTTTTAAAAAGTGTCTTTTTCCCCACCATAAGTGCTTTATTTTCAATATCAAATTATCAGTTGACTCTGGTTTTGTGATATCACACTCTGGATGAGTGAAACCATATAATTTTTAAAAATACTTTGTGTGTGTTTGTGCATTAAAAAGTCAAAGGCCCAAGAATTGCATGTCTATAAACAAGATAAACAAAATTTTCACTTGGAAAACTGCCTGCTTGTTTCTAATTCGTTTAGGACACAGTATGACTCAGCCTCAGCACTAAAGGGTTTCGGAGGACATGTCTTATGTAACTGAAATTATAATGCGTGTTTATTCTTTACTTGTCGTCCACGGACATCAAAGGGCACTTGGCTTTTCCCTAAACTGTTCCGCTTCAACTGTTCCTGCTGGGAAGATGCTTGGAGGAGCCCCCGATGAAGAGTCCTTTAGGACACCAGCTGCTTTAGAGCAAACCTACACTCCGCTGTGAAATGGACCAACTCCCCCGTGATACCAGGCTCTGGGCACCGGCCTGCCGGCGAGAACGTCCCAGTGCCTGGCTACCGGCCTGCTGGATGTCTGGGTGCGGAGGAGCTCGGCGCCAGGACTGGAACCCTGGGTGTCGGGAGGACCCCAGCTAATTGTGGAGGAGGAGAGAGAGAAGTGCCCGGGGAGCCCTGGAGCGAGACGGCCGCAGGGACGAGCATAGCCGGCCCAGGGACCCAGAGCCTCTCTCACACCAGGGGGAGCCCAGCGGTGCAGGAGCTGGTGACAGATGAACCCAAAAGCCAACTTATCTTTTGTTCATCATGTTTGTTTATCCACCAAGTTCACCGAAGGGATCTTGTGAGGATAAAAATGGTTCCAGACCTTGATTTCTCAAGCAGATCTTGAAGGCAATTGGGATTTTCTAGGCCCAAAGTTATCTACTTAGAAAGTTACTGCCGCAAGCCTCCAAAAGCTGGCTGTTTGCCCAAGCACTGCCGCTCTAGGCGTGTGCTCTGTGGCGCAGAAGGGGTGCAGGTGCCGTGGGGGGCGTGTGAGCGGCCTGACTTCCACGAGGTTCTGTGCAAACACCCCACCCTGCGGGGCCGCGAGGCCTGGGGAACAGGGCCCCCGACCTCGTCCCTCCCAGACCGCCGGCCACAGAGGCTCGGGGCACAGCCTGCGGGTGGAGGGGTGAGGGTGGAGAACCCAAGAAGCAGGGCGGGCGGGCCACAGTGTGGGTTCTGCCGTCCCTGACGGTCATTTCTATTTTTTGCATAGTAAACTAAGCTTTATAGCTGTTAAGAAACTGAGCCTGGGTGGCGCAGCTAATAACATGAGGCGGCATTTAGACCCACACGTGTGCTGCTAAGGACCCCGAGGACGCCCGGCACAGGCCGTGTGAGAGCCGGGAGCTTCCCCCATCACAGCCGGCGGCCGTGCAGGGAAGCTGCGTTTGCCCACGTCCAAAGGCTGCCCGCCGTGTCCTGGGGCATCGTCCAGAAGTGAGCGGTTGGGCGGGCCCCCTCTCCTGCAGACACGCAGCCCCGTGCCCCACCTGCTTTCCTCCTGGTGGCACATGGTGAGGGCGTGGGGACTCGGCTGTGTCCGTGCCAGGCTGAGGCTCTGTCCCCCGTGCACAAAGTAGAGGAGGCCTCCCGCCCTGGTGGGAGAGTCACCCGGGCTCACGTTAACGTTTCACTGTAAAGGAATGACATAACCCTGTTAGGTTGAGAGCCTCCAAGTGCCGTCTGCCCGGAGTAACAGCGTTAATACCGGCGTGCGTGCGTGCGTGTGTGTGTGTGTGTGCGCGCCTGCACGTGCGTGTGGGCATTTCAGCGTCTCGGGCGCTGCGTGTGAGGGCTGCTGAGGCTGCCCAGGGAGGAAGTCCCGCTTCTCACCCACCTGCCACGACACCGCAGCCCCTCTGCTCATCTGAAGCCGGAGATGCGGGAAGGCCTGGTGGGCCAGCGCAGGAGAAGGTGGGAGGGCTGGGGGGCAGGGCCAGGCCTGGGCTACACCTCAGGCACGCCTGGGACGGGCGACCGCATGCGGGCTCCCACACTGAGCACTTTCTGTTTCCGGATGTGGGTTCCTCCTCCGTCTCCTTCCAGCCCCAGATTTAGGGAACTCTGGTGACATCCCTGGGTCCAGGCACTTCAGGAGCTCACTTCCTGCCTTTCTATTTTGCTTCAGGGTCTCCTGCAAAGACATGAGGGCCTGCCAGCCCATGGACAGGGAGTCAGCACCCCCAGAGGGGACCCTCAACCTGCAGGGACAGGAACAGGTGGCCAGAGGCCCCAGCTCCTCTCCTTGGGTGGACAGTTGTCCCTGTGGGTGCAGCAGACCTGAGCCTGGCTTTCTGTGGTGAATCCTCGGTAAGACACCCATGGTGACCTCCCTCCTTCCTCTCGTCCCTCTGCCCCTCACCTCTGCCTCCTGGGATCACCCCTAGCAAGCTGTCTTCACCAAGCTCCTTTCTCGGGCTCTGCCTTTGGGGGATTAAAAGCCTGGCTGACGTTTGTGTCCTCACACACCCCCTTCTCTGGGGAATCGGGAAGCCCCCTCAGCCACTGTGTGTCTCGGAGGGATGGCCCTCAAACCCCACAGGACTTGCCCACAGCTGCCACCTTCTGCCTCTTTCTCTTCCCTTCTTTGCCAGGAACTTCACGTCCACAGCAACACGGACAACACAGAGGTGGCATCTCGGTTCTGGAGACAGCTGGTGTCCTCGGGGCACTCCCCTCCCTGGTACAGGACGGTTCTCCCAGGGGTCCGCACGGCTGGGCGTGACTCCCAGCAGGCCGTGTGATCAGCCTCACCGGGCCGTGGGAGCAGAAAGCATGCACACTGGTTTTGGGGTGAGGCTTCTGACACTAGGTGTGCCCCTTTGCCCTGCTTTCCCCTGCTCAGCTCAAACGCAGGCTGCAAGCCTGGGCCAGCAGCACAGAGGGGAGCAGCCAGGGCACCTGAATGAATGCAGCAGAGTTGTCTCTCTCTGTTCGATGAATGAAAAAATAAGCTTTGATTGTGCTTGAAACTCAAGGTGTTTTGGGGCTGTTTACGGAGCAACACCCATTCCCTGAAGCAGGTTGTTAAGCCGAAGCCCAGCTTTGCGGGGATGCCACGGGGATGCCGCAGGCAGTGAGGGAAGCCCTGCGAGGTGAAGCCTTGCAAGCCGCAGAGAATCGGGTGGCGCAGCCTGTGACCCCCACGGCCGGGGTTGGGGTCCCTGTCAGTGCCTCGAGGTCAGCCCCGCGCACGCCTGCATTTGGGCTGCACCAAGTTTTCTCTGAGTAGATCCCATTTTTGTAGGGCGAGTCCATGGATTTCTTTTAAGTCAGAGGTTTCCTCACCAGCCCCTGACACATCAGCCCTGGGCTGGCCTGAAGGCTTGTGTAGCTCCAGCTGCCCCTTCCCGGGCGCCTGCGTTCAGACGTCTGTGGACATAATAGCTCAGGCTGTGCAAAGTCAAAGTTAGCGTCTTCTCCCCAGACCTGCCCCTCCGCAGACGTCCTGCCCCGAAGAACTGAGCTCCTTCCAGTTCCGCGTGTCTCTGAAGTCCACCCAGAGCCCCTCCTGTCTCCTTCTCTCATGGATCTGCCATGCCTGCACACACCCTCTGCTGGTCACGGGTCTCCAGAGGAATAGCCAGAAGGCTAGATGGATGGACAGAGCTACAGACACTGATGACATAAAGGGAGAGATTTTAAGGAGTTGACTCCAAGGCTTATAAACAAGTTCAAAATGCACCTGGTAGACCAGTAGGCTGCAGGGCCACGGGAAGAAGAGATGTCGCAGAGGGAGCTGGAAGCTGCCCGGAGGTAGAACCTTCCGCTCTTGGGCAAAGTCTGTCTTTGCATGTAAAGCCTTTGACTGATTGGACGAAGCCCATCACGTTACGGAGAACGATGAGCTTTACTCAAAGTTTGCTGCTTTAAATGTTAATCTCACATAAAAACCACCTTCACAGTGACCTGTAGACAGGTGTTTAAACACACTTCTGGGCACCACAGCTAAGCTGACACATAAGTCACCATCACACTGGCTCCCTACCATTGACTTGGACCAGCCCATCATTCAAGCTGGTTCAACTCTATCTACCATCTGTTCTCCAGCCCGAAATCAGAAGATCTTTCTAACTATTCATTGGTCTTATCTGCACCACGTTTAAAAGTCTTCCCTGGTAGGACCAACCAAATCCCTTGACCCGACACGGGCAGCCCTCATGATCTGCACACGGTTATTCACATCTCGGTTCTAACCACGTGGCCCCTTGGATGCCCACAGCCGGGCTCAGCCTGAAGTCCCACAGTGGGTCTCTCCTGACCCTGGGGCTTCGGGAGCCCGCCTTGCCGTGTGGGTTCCCTTCCTGTTGCCTGTTTACAGCCAGTCCAGCCCTGCCTCTCCAGGAACATGCGTGTCTGTCCATGTGTGCGTCCGTGCACTCGTACGTGAGGACTTGCTGCCCAGCTCTGGCGTCTTTGCCAGAATCCAGACTGGCCCCACTTCCTGCAGGACGGCCTCCTTGTTCTGCCGGTGCAGAGTTCTCCAGAATCACTCCCATCTCACACACGAGTCCTCCTACCTGCTTGCTTCTGCACAGCCCTGCGGGGCACCGTCTGCCACTCACCCTGCTCAGCCGGCATGAGCCCAGCACGCAGCACATAGTAGATACTCAGTAAAGGCGTCCTGAGTAGGGCAGGCCTGGCCAAAGGGTCCTACGGTCTTCACGAGAGGCGCTAGTGCCCTTGGACCACACAGTTCCGCAATGCTTCCCTTTAAATCCCTCTCACTGTAACGGCAACCAAGCGTGTCAGTAAACCCAATGGTGTGGCTTTCAGATCCTCGATTTGGCCCTGGTCCTCCCTAGCCAAAATGTAAGTTTAATAGAGCATTTGTTTCGAGGCCCCCGATGGGGGTGGCTTGCAACTGCAGGAACGTAGGCTCTCACCGTCCTGAGCTCCAGGTGGGACACCAGCGTGAGGCAGGGCCAGGCTCCCTCCCGAGGCTCTGGGGAAAAACCCTGCTGTCTCTCCCGCTTCTGGTGCTGGCAGCGATCTGTGGCGTCCCCTGGGTAATGAACAGCATACCGGGGTTTCCATCTTTGTGCTGTCACGGCCCTCAGCTCACCCGCTCTTTCTCTCTGTGCCCAAGTCTCTCTCCCTCCTCCCGTGAGGACCCAGGCGCTGGATCACGGCCCGTCCTACTGCAGTGGGATCCCCCCACCTCGATGGCATTTGCAAAGGCCCTGCTTCCCAATAAGGCAGGCCCCACAGGCTCCAGGGTTAGGACATCAGCATACCCTTTTGTTCACCCCAGAGCAGACTTTAACACAGAAGGTGGGTCTTTCTGACCCTAAATGATTGCTGCCATTTTCACTCCGGAGATAGGGAGCCAGAGCCGTCTGGACGCCACAGCGAAACGCTGTCCTCCAGACATCCTGGGTCTCAGGTACCCTGGAGTGTGGAGTGATGTGGGCCCCCTGGAAGCGTCTCCAGAGGAGGCAGCAGGTCCCCACCCCCACTGTCACGCCCGGCCAGCACCCCCGCAGCGCACCCACCCCTCCCCGGCCCCTCCCCATCCAACGGCACCTGGATTATTTTATCAATATTCGTGGCACCGTATTTCTAGCCGTTGGAAAGGTTAACATCCTTCAGCGGCCGTTTAAGTCCTTGCTGCTTTCAGATAATGCACTTCGCGGCAGCAAAGCACCTAACGAATTTCCCGCAACATTAGCTGCATTTAAAAGTATAATCTTATGCAGCTTTTTCTTGCTCAACACATTTCAGAATAATGGGGGAACGCGTGTATTTACAATGGAGGAAATAACACACGGTACTTAACACTCCTTAGGACGCTTGTCATTCCTGGGGGTGCGAATCTGAAGGAAGGGGTGGGGCCTGGAGCCGACCCCCAGAAGTGGGGAGCACCTGCGCCGGGGGGCGCAACCGAGCCCCGCGTTCCCAGAGGCTGAGGTTCCTCTAATGAGTGGATACGAGGCGCAGGGATGTTTTTAAGCATAATTACTCCAAGCGGAATGAAAAGGCTTAGCCCTATGACGAGCGCACCCCGAGCGCCGCAGCAGTGGGCTTCCTTATAAGGCTGGCCTCTGTGCCACGGAGCAGAACCGGCTGCTGGGCCCCGCGGTTTGTGTCTGGGGCTTTCAGTCCAGCACAAACAAAAACATGTAATTCCGGGCCACTCTTCCAATACCTCACAGTCATTTTCGCCACCTTTGCTGTTTTTCTCTCTACTTTTTTTACAGAATCAAGCGTCGTTATGGTGGGTCTGAAGTGCACATTAGTGTTTGCAATCTACCCATGCTTTCCTTTAATATTTCATCATTAAATAGCAAAATAACCTGATATGATCCTAATTTAGTGCCAATTACACTGCATTGATCAAAGTGACCTTTTCATACTGGAGCACAAAAATCAATCCTGCTGTAAGCCAAATGTCAGGGGAGGAGAACAACATATAATCCGTGACAATCAAAACATTACTTACAAATGAAATCACCGACGGCCACGCGCCCAGGCAGTTTCTGCATGACGGGCACTGTTTGTGTTTGCAGCCCTTGGGGGGATTTTGTTCCCCACCGTCTGCCTCCGCACACCACGGTGGCACGTTTCTGTTCCAACGACGATGGAGGCAAGTGGTTGAAAACCGGGGCTTGGTTCAAAGAAGAACCCCAGAAGGCAGCTGATGTTCGTGATTCGTTCCCGAAACACAAAATAAGGGCCCTTGCAGATCCCTCGCTGGGACACGGCCTCGATCGAGTCCCACTTGCAGCCCCGCGTAGACGCCCTCCGGGGCAGAGCGTTGTTGGGCGGATGTTTGGGGTGGCAGAATTACTGCACAGTTTTCAGTGTGAAACCTCAGAATTGCCCTAGAACTGGGGCACATAAAGCCAGTTTGATCCGATCAACACACCCCACCCGGTAAGATCCCCGAGGCATGACTCGATGGTCTCTGTTTCCCAGGACGCACCTGGCTCCTTGGGACACACAGGCCCCTGGAGGGGATGCTGGGGCTTGGGGGTTCAACTCCCCGCACCTGCTGTGTGTAGCAGGAGGGCAGCCCTGAAAAGCCTGGTGCCCACGTTCTTCCCCACGACTGTTTACATGATTCTGGGCAAGTCTCTGGGCTCCACGGGCTCTCATTTCCTCACCAGTTAAACTGAGAAAGTAGTGACCATCTTGTGGACTGGCATGTCGCCAGAGCAAAATGATTTGCCACCAGCAAAGCATTTAAAACAATGCCCGGTGCATAATAAGACCATAATAAATATTAACTTTCATTTAATATTAATATTAAACATTAATATTGAATAATACATTACATTATTTGTATATTTATGACATAAATTTATATGTGACATAAATTTTTACATTTGTATAATGTAAATAAATATTTAATATTTAATGTTAATAAATATTAGAGCAAAAACAAAGGGAAACAGATGAGTGTCCTTTCATCCTTGCATTAAGAAATAACTAATCATCAAATTCATACATAACTTTAAAAAACCTATCCTGGACCTTACCTTCTGTGCCTTAAAATGTCGGGCTGAGTTCACTGTGCACGCCCGAAACACATCTGTGGCCACTGGACTGCGGTCTTTGGACGTCCTTTGACAAGTGTGTCGGGCATTTCTTTGCAACTAAAGACAGACAGCTCCTTGCTTTTCCCTAAATGTCCCCAAATCACAAACAGGGTCAAAATATCAGGACTGCACGTAGTACCCTGTGCGGCCTGAGCTGACAGATGTCGCCCCTGATGTCTGAATTCCGCGGTGAGCACAGTCTAAGGTAAGAGAAAACGTGGCTGCGTGGCCCCCACCTCAGATCGGGGCCTGGGGGCCGGGGAGTCGCCGCCGAAGGGGAGATGGCTGTCGGTCCAAGAAGAAGGTTCAGTAAACGTAGGACTCTGAACTATGAAACCAACACCCTGGGGCCCAGAGCCACAGCCGGCTAACCCCAGCCTTCAGGAGGGAGCGAGGCTGGCGCGTCCCACTCTGCCAGCTAGGCCAGCTCCGGCGGGAAGAACAGCTACCCGAGGACGTCTGCTCCGTGCTGGGGGGTGTCCCCCTCCGCCTCAGCCAGTCCTGCTAAAGCCACAGTGTGCATCTGCCCAGGCCCTGGAGGCCCCGCTGCTCCCCACCCTGCCTCGCTGCCTCCGGGCCACGGTCCCAGGTCCCCCCTGAGCTGATGGAGCTGGTTCTGGTCCACAGCTCCCGAGGAGGGACATCCTGGCCACCTGCGGGGTCCCCAACGCGGCGAGCACCCAGGGAAGTGCTCGGTGACATCCCAGCTCTGGTCACGAGCCAGATCTGATTCATTCCACGCTGAGACAGAATCAGTTTCCAGTTTAATTTAGAAGAATTGTGTGGGCGGATTGTTGAGGTGACTCCCTTTTTTTTTTTTAACTTGTTTTTCAATGCAATTTGCAGCTTAACAGCCACCCTATAAATGACATGATTAAGTTTTATATATTTCTGTATATTTGATGTATTTACCCAAATGCAGCTGTCATTTTGTATATGGTTTCAGATGCTTGGAGCTCAAGCAGCCGTTTGTGGCAATCACACTTTCCGGGGGGAAGCTTCGGGTTTTCTTTCTTTCTTTCTTCCTCTTCTCCCTTTTTTTTTTTTTTTTAAATAAATGCTCTAATACAAACCTGAAACACCCAAAAAATACATTAAAGATTTATATGTGAGCTTCAGCAAAACCAGTTTTTACTCTCACAGAAAATACAAGTATCCAAAAAAAAAAAAAAAAAAATCACCTCCAGGAAATTATCTCTTCCTAATCTACCACTTGCGAGTTCTCTGTCCCATTCAGCATCTGTCCCAGCAGCACCAGTCTGGCCACTCTCACCATCACGGTGGCTGGGCTTTAGGGCCCCTCGGAGGAGGCTGTCTGCAGGAGGCCGAGGGCCTGTGCTCTCAGGCCTGAGAAACACAGCGGCACATTCCATTTTGTGTTCTGCTATCATTAAAAAAAAAAAAAAAAATTCTGATTAAAAAACAATTCCAGTGAAGATTGTTTTTATAGACCCAAAAACTTGTAGTCTACTCCACATCCTTTATGATATGCCTCTAATTAACCTCATCATGACACATGCTGAGGAAGAGAGAAGCGTTTACTCATCCAACGGTCCCGCCTGCCAGCTGACCATTTGCACATGGACCTTCTGATTCTGTCAAATCAGTGATGGATTTTTTTTTTTTTACTTTTATTTGGATGTTTTGGTGTGTGTAAAGAACATTACTAATCTTTATGAGATTGGACATATGTAGTGTGGACTTCGTTATGTTTTCTTGGGCTCCCTGACATTCCAGTGTGAACGCGCATGTCTGGAATTTTAAGGAGTGGGCAAGGAGCAAACGCAGTGGGTTATTTGGTCAAGAAGAATTAGAGGGTAGAAATGCTGCACTTTATAATGATATTTCTTATATTTTTAAAGCAATGAATGCAGAGGAAATTTAAGAAGAAATGAGGTAGGATTACAGGGAAAATAACTGGGAAAAAGCAATAACTGATACTCTAAGTACACTGAAATCGTTGTGGACTTGAGAGATTCCTCATCATTCCTATTTTTAAAATTCCAGGTTTCTCCAAGTCTCATTATATGTTCTTCTGAAATGAAATACCACCGAGCCTGGTTTGACACTTTTTTCTTTAGTGGGGATTTTTAATTTCCTTTTTCTTTTCTGAAGCATGACAAATTAGTCAGTTCTGCTAGACTGCCCAGTAAGAAGCCCGTCCATGCCTTTTTTATATTATGCCTATCATTCCACTAAATGCATTTAATAAGCTGATTTGAAATCCTTACAGATTTTTCTATATAACCTGATGGTTTTTAGCAGTAGTGTTTTTCTCTAAAGTTAGGTGTTTGCTGTCTTGCTTTAAATGGATTTACTTCATATCAATAAAATACTGAGGGGGGATATTTGTCTCATGTTACATTTATTCTGTGTGTGTGTTCTTTCCCAGATGATCAGAAAACCTTCCTAAATTTAATTCCCACACGCTATGTCAAACTAATCATTGTACAAGTAATAAATCATGGCCTATTAAAGAAACCAAATTTTCTGGACCCTAAGATTGGAAAATTATTAACCTAATTCTTTACAAATTGCACAGAAGATAATATCTGGTAATCCATTAAGCACAACTTAATCAATGTCTTCCATCATAATGCAAAATGCACTGATAAGCATTCAAGCTCTGTTGATTAAAAGGGTATAATGTAATAGTGTCTATAAAATTCAGATTGCTGGAAATGAGTATCTTGCTAATGGAACAAGCCAGTAAATTAGATTCTCCTTACCCGTTTTTAAATATATTTATGCTATGATAAAACAAGAGGCAGTAAAACACCTAACCCAAAAAAACATGAGTAGTTTCAAGTTCACAACAGTATTTAAAGAGAATGATTTTATACACCTCTCACTCTAGGAAGGTGCTTGCTTTAAAATTACCTAAACTTTGTGTTTCTCTAGACCACCTCTGAAATGAATTTACTGCAGGTATAAACATACCTCCATAGGCCAGGAGCTTCTGCATAGCCTAAAATAGACTAAATGATGGGGAAACAAATCCAATGATTTTAGCAGTGTTTCATGACCCTGTGTTTGCTGGGTTGGTCCAAATTGTTTTAAAATGACACATTGCAACATGTAATTTTATTTCAAATTAAGAGCGTTTTTTTTTTCTGTACAATAGTTGATTTTTGTATAGTTGATGTGATAAGATACATTAATTTTTCAAATGCAAAATACTGTGTCCCGATTTCTGTAGCATTTAGTTTTCCCTGTATCCTAAGTAATTTTTCAGTTTCGCTTCAGCTAACTGACCTCCAAACGTGTGCGCTTCCATCTCTGTGTGACTGTACACCGTACACGTCTTTATGAAATTGCACGATTTATTCAGAGCGTAGTGATGTCCGCATTATTTACACGGACCCTGATGCCTCAGAAGTTGGTTTGAAGGGGAAGCGGTCATTTAAATATTCCCAAATATGGGAAAAAACAGCGTGTAGATCCTCGCATGTACATATGTACACATAATGGCTATTTAAGTGGAGATGGGCTTGCTAGCCTACTTCCTTCCCCTCCCTTAAAAGTTAAGTTGTCTTTATGTACACAAACACGAATATTTTGCCATTATGATACATCATTGATCCCGATTTTGCAAATGCGCTCATTTCTCTCAAATAATAAAGCACCGGCACCTGCTAAGAAGCAGCGTCTATCCCTAACAGTTAAGGTTTTTATACAGAAGGACAGTAAAATCGGGGAATGAGTGTCTGGCGGGAGACTGGAGACGGCTCTGGTGCTGGGGTAGACGTGGGAAGAGCTAATAATGTGACACGAAGCGGTTCTTTAGAAGAACGGATGCTGTCTAATAGTCTTCCTTTTCAGTTATAAAAAGGTCTTCTAATCTGAACAGACAAAGCTATTCCAGTAGTTCTATTTGTTTAAGAAAATAGGTCTGAATTGATGAAACTAATCATTTTATACTAAGTGCTCTTTGTAAAGACAATTGCTGATTGCGTGCCCCTTTTGTAGCTGTAGCTGAGCCTGAGACGGTACAAAATAACCATCTTGCCAGTTGTCACAACTATTTGCTCATTCTTTAATTAAACATAATATAGAAAACAGTATAATTCACATCTAATTAGAAATCAACTTCTTTTGACGGTGAACTCTTCCGGAGCCGATGTCAAGGACCATGTTCGGAGATGGTCGTGTCTGCCAAGGTTATTTATCTTCCTGGCCTGCCTCCAATTCATATCTGAGATCATGGCCCCTGTTTCTTGATTTTTTAAAAGAAATTCTTTGGAGCTGCCTCCCATTGCTTTGCGAGCTGTAATGATGATGATGATGTTAGTGCAGGAGACTCTGCTCCATCCAGGCTGATTTCATTAAAGTGTGTCTGATCAGGACTGTGAGTCTCCTCTTGTACTAGGATTAAAACAAGTTTTTCCACTCAATAAAACAGATAATGAACGCAAAAATATGCCGAAATCACAATGACTTAGCACTTCTTACCTCCAGCAAATCACCGAGAAGGTTTTTAAATGATTTGCAAGCATATTAATTTGATATCCATTTGCCAAGTCATTTCATATAGTAAATCCCCGACAGCCGAAGCAGTTGGACAGCCGTCTTGGAGGGGCGTATCCCCGCTCCTCCAACGGTCTCGTGCGGTAGGCGACAGCCACCCACCTTCAAGATACAGGAAATGGAACCAGAGAAAAAACAGCTATGGATGCGGGCCAGGGAGCGGCGAAGCCTCCCACCTGTTACTCTGCGAGCTTTCACTGAGCACCTAATCCGTGCAGATGCTGTGGGTTCCAGGCCCCGACGGCCCGGCGGCGTCTCCCAGGGAGCATGCACTCACTCACGACAGAGACCAAGAGATGGTGGCCAGGCCCCCTCTTGTCAGGGCTGCGGTGGGCACGTGCCCGTGGCACACGGCGGGTGAGGGAGGCCACCGTGGGAGGAGGCCTTTTGGAGGACGCTCGGGGTTATTTGGGATCTGCAGGACACGCAGGAGGAGGGAGCACTTCGGCGGGGAGGTGGATGGGAAAGGAGGAGCCCTGCGTGCGAGGGGCAGGGAGGAGAGACAGTCTCCCAGCCACACCGGGCAGCGCGCTTCCTCGGTAATTGCGACTTAATGCTGGGTTTGTCTCCGCCGTCCTGTTATTCACGTGTCTCCCCTGGATATCTGGCAGCTGTGGGGAAGAGTGCATTAAGCACAAATACAGATTATGAAACAATGAAGTTAGGGACATTAGCTCAGGCTTGCTTTCTGCAAGGCAAAAGGCAGTTGTGTCTAGAGGAAGGGGATCCGTACCTTAGCCTCAGCCCAGGACTAGCCACAGTAATGGCCCGAAGGACACCTGAGGCCGTTGGTACCGGGGCTGTCCTTCAGCCGTGACCTGTGAGGGCACAGCCCCCGTTGGCCTCCGAGTCCCGCCCCTGCAGCCCTCCCTCACTCCATCCATTCCTGCTTGACACATTTTGGGTTTTTTTTATTTTGCTTTGTGCTCTAAATTCCCGATACTGGTTGCTACAAACCCAAATCCTTTCTTCGGAGTGAGGAACTCCAAAGAAGGAGGAGCCATCGAAACACAAGCATTCCGTGGACCGGGCCACTGATTCGCATTTTCCAACCTCATCCACCCTTTCCGACAGCTCGGAGGGGAGGCTTGGGGAGCACCAGGGTGGAGGAGGGTGGCCCCATGGTCTGTCCCAGCATCTCCTTCATAAGGGAGACTTAGGGAGACAGGGCCCTACCCCAGGCCCACTGCCTGGGAAAGTGCATGGGCTCCCAGGCCTGGAGGTTCCCGGGGGGACACAGCTTCCGGCGTGACTGCCGGTGGTGGGATGGAGCATCGCTGCCCTGAGCCCGGCCACCCCGGGGGCAGGCCGGCTCCGGTGGGGCAGGAGGCCGCTCATGTGCTCAGCTTCCTCACCCGTCCGGCGTGCAGACGGGACGGCATGTCTCCCCGGGAGAGCGTTCGGGGGAGCGTGCCCGCAGACAGGCATGCTGGCGTGGGTCAGAGTGACCTTCCCCGCTCGAGTGCGGACGGCTGCTTACAGGTCTACTAACAGCGACCCCAAGTGTCAACACGTCTGCAAGAGGGCAATTAGGAATGCAAATGTCCCGTTACCTCCGGCCGGGGTTCCAGAAACAGACAAAACAGAGCCATGTTTCCGTGGGGCTGGGCTCCTGAGGGGACCCCCCGACTTGGAGAACTTTGTTTGGATGCCTGGGCTAAAGATGGTGGAACTAATCCCCACTTGAATGGGTGATTGTTTATTTCTGCTTAGCGTGAATCGGAGTTAATTGTTCTGAGCAGCCTTTCATGGTGGCTGTCCGTGCTCGGGCCATCTGCTGCGACGGCCTGAGGTCCCCACTTGTGGCTTTTAATCTGTGCTTCCTCCCTCGCCGAGGGAGGCTGGCCCTCGGAGTCAGCCCTCGCTGATTAACGGAGCTCACGGCGAAAGATCCCATTCAAAGGTGAGCTGGCGCGGAAGGCTTTGTGTCTCAAACTAGAAACACGGATTCCCGCCGTCGGCCATATGTTTCCACGAAGAGGAACAGCAACGACAGCGTCTCGATCCTTGGTAAACACGGAAGTGACCCTGGGACGGGAACGGAAAGGGTTCCTCCTCGGGGACACATAAAGGAGGTTGGGGGCTTGGAGAGCTCTGGGTTTGAGGGTTAATCATTAGGATGCTAAATGCTATACAATTCTTTGCAGATTTTTAAAAATAATTTGATTGCATCAAGTTTTTTTTTTTCCCTGAGGGAAATAAAGATACTGAATTTTAAAATATAAACTCACTGGACATGTGTACATGTTGACCGTGACCTCCGGCAGACTCTGCGGCCATTCCTGCTGCGGCCAGTGGAGCTGTCCCAGGAGCAGGGTCTGAGGAGCGCCACGGGTCCAGGGTCCGGGGTCTGGTGGGCTGGGGGCTAGGGCCTGGGGGGCTGGGGGTGCTGGGGTACTGGGGTGCTGGGGGGGGGGGGCGCGGGGGGCTGGGGGCGGGGGGCTGGGGGCTGGGGGCTGGGGGCTGCGGGCTGGGGTCCGGGGGCTGGGGGCTGGGGGCGAAGTCCGCACAGGTTTGCAGTTCCCTCAAGGCAGGTCTGTGGGGCTCGCAGGACTTTTGTGAGGAAGAGCTCCGGAAAGGTTCCCAGAATGGAAGGTTGAGTTTCTCACTCACCTGCAGAGACAGAACTGCGTGACTCAGTACTGTGTGAGGCCCGAGGATTCAGGAGCCCGATGAGCCCCAGGCACTGAGCAGAGGCCCCACCTGCCTGCGCGTCCCCGCCCAGCTAGGTGCTCGCCCCACACCACCCACTGCCCAGGCTCAGGGCTCCGCCCTGTGACATGCCCCACATCAGGTCCCCGGGGTAAGCCCGGGCTGTTTCCTGTGCTTCTGCTGGGCTGCGAATCGGGGTTCCCATGACCCCGCCTTGGGTTCTATCACTTTGCAAGAGCAACTCCCAGAACTCAGAGAAGCGTTCATTTACCTTTGCGGGTTTATGAGAAAGGACGCCAGGGAGGATGCAGATAAAAGGACAAAGGGACACGACATTCCAGGGTCCCGAGAAGAGGCTCCCTTCTCCCCACCCGCCAGGTGCTCGCTCACCCTAAGGCTTTGAGCCCCTCCTCCAGGGCGTCCTGGGGCCTACACTTTGCAGACAGGCCTGATTAAGTCCCTGGCCTTTAGGGATCAGTGCAGCCTCCTGTCCCCTCCTGTCCGTAGTGGCTCCCAAAGTCACTTCCTTCACAGAGACCCAGCTGTGGTTGGCTTGTTAGAAAGTCAAGACGCCCTGATTGCCCTCATTCCTTCAGGAATTCTGAGGATTCTGGGTGCTCTGTGCTGGGAACAAGGACAAAGAACAAACGTGTTTCTATTATCAGTGCCCCCCCCCCAACAGGAGGGCTGCTGCTGCACCCGGCTCTGGAAGGGGGGATCACTGGAGTCCATGGCGGGGCCACGGATGGTCAGTGCTGAAGCTTTCCGGGTTCCCTGGCCCTGCACGGGGGCCCCACTCCCAAGCAGCTTCTCCACCCGCCTGACCCTCTTCCACACTCACACAGGGTCGCAGATGGGCCGAGCTGCTGGAATCCCTCTCCCCCTTTATGGCCAAATGCACCCATCCCTGATGTCTTCCTCCTTCCGTCTCCCGGGCCCTGCCCCGCCCCTCGCTGCCCGTGGAGGTGCGACCCGGGGGACGGTCTCCGTGGCTTAGCGGCGGCTTCAGTTCTCCTCACTTTACGTTTCCTGTTGAGACAATCCTGTCACAACGGTGTGTCATCAGGTGTACAGAGTGCATACCTGGGGCAGTCCAAACAGCGGACGGTCAATACTCATGGCTCCGATGCTGAAGTCCAAGGTCACTGCACCTGCAGACGGGGTCCCTTGGGAGAGCCTCCCAGTTAGCCGACTCCGCCGTCCTGCCTCGTCTGCTCTCCCTTCCTCTTCTTGGGCCGGGGGTTCTGATCCCATCATGGGGCCTCCCCGCCTTGGGACCTCATCCAAGCTTTTGGAGGCCCCAAACCCTGGCCTCCAAATACTACCACTGTGGGAACCAGGGTTTGAACACGCAAACTTGGGGCAGGCACAGACTTTCAGGCCACAGCGCCATGGTGATGGGGACCCTGGGGCATCTTCACTCTCTTTGCCCTGAGCACCCCCCTCCCCGGTGTCTTCCTCACATCTCGCTGGGGAGCTTCCTTCCCGTTGGGACCATCCAGACTTTGTGAACGGACCCTTGTGAGTGAGCATGTCCTGTTGCATTTGTTGAAGGGATTTGAGCATTTGTTCACAGCGTCTCTCTCTCCTTCTGCCACACGCTCCTTGAGAGCAGAGCCTGTCTGGTCATTAACATGTTGGTGGGTTCGCACAGACAGCAGCTCAGGGCAGCCTCGCAGGAAGACCTTGCTGGAGGAAGGAAGGAGGGGCAAGTGCACCCTGTGCCGATGGCGGCTGGTGTGGCACTCTGTGCAGTACCGGGGGCTCCTTTGGAGCATGACGTCACTCGGTGCGAGGAAATGAAGCTCCAAGAAGTAAATGAAGCCCCTGCCCCAAGTCAGTGGAGACACTTGTAAAGAGACGACGTTGTGCAGCTTTGTGGAATCCTGGATTTCCCATTTTGAGATAAAAAATGGCCTTTCCATTGACAGCCTACGGATGTGGTGGGGTAAGCATTTGACCTTGTCCTAGAAGAAGTCTGGCCTTTGTCTCAGCTCGTGGGAGGTCATCGTTTCCCTGGGAGCTTTGGGGTGGACGCAGAGACGGAGCTGAACCCCAGGAAGGCCAACCGACAATTGATCATGTCTCGGTCATGGGAGCCCAGGAACATTTCTGAACGCTGGGATGGGTCAGCTTCCCATCCGGCCATGCTCCGCACACACACTGCCGCTCCCCGATGCTGGGAGTCACACAGCTTCGCCCTGGGGCGGGAGGCCAGGGAACCTCTAGGCATGGGGCTTCCCTGGAAGTCATCCTAGTAGACGCTCGTTCCCTCGTTTCTTTTCATTAAAGTCCGGAAGACAATCAAAGATGAGGAACAGACAAGATCAATGGAGACGTGAGTTTACTGCATGGCAGGCTGGTCTCGTTTAAGGTCATCTTTCTTGAGGTTCGCTCAGTTAGCTGGAAAGGTCGCTGGAGGCACGTCATCATAGGGCATGAGATCCCCAGATGGTCACTGTGGTTTTCAGGCGACTTTCTGTAGGGATACTATTAGGGGCGTAAGCTGGAGTGTGTGTGTGTGTGTGTGAGAGAGAGAGAGAGAGAGAGAGAGAGCGAGCAAGCGCCTATGGGGGAGTGGGATACCGCTCCAAGCTTCAAAACCCATCTTTTGAAACCAATCTTTTCAAATCGTATGTCCAGAATCTCTCAAGGAGGGGATTTGTTCCAGTCAACTGAGGTCTTTTCGGTTTCATATGAAACACACACACATATTAATTCAAATAGCTACGAGTCTGCAGACACTTGAGATGTCACTCTGGGTTTCGAAGTTACCAAAAGATAAGTGCAACCACCTACCCGGCAGAGCCGTGTCTGAAGGACGTTTGGAGTTTGGGACACGAAGCACATGATGAAAATGTGTTGAGCGCCAGCGTCTGCTGGTGTGGCAGACTTCACTCTTAGACGACCCACACGACCAACACGATATTTTCCGTAGCCCTGAGACCCAAGGACGCCACACGGTAAGTGTGCGCGTTTGTGCTTTCCTGTGTCTGGTGGGGATGCCAGGACAGATCTCCGGGAGCATCCTTACCGATGCGGAGGCCGAGGCTGGGAAGGGATTAATGATGCGCTCGCTTGACAGCAAATAAGATCCAACACAGCCCTTCGCCTGGAAAGCCTCTTCCTCTCTGTTCCGTTACATTGTTTCAACACGCTTGTGTGCCCGCAAGTGTTTCCATGCACAATAACAGCTGCTATTTACTGACAACATTCTCCGCCTTGGACCCTCTGCTAAGTGTATGAATTTTATTTTATCTCCACAGACACCATGAGAGGTAGGTATCTTTATTAATTCGATTGATACGTAAAGAAATTGAATGAAAAAAGGTTAACCGGCTGGAGTGGACGTTAGAAGTCAGTTAAGAGGCCGACAATTTGAACCAATTCAATCAGTTTGAGTCCAGAGCCTCTGGCGTGTGTGCAGACCCCGCTGTCTCCCCCGGTCCGCTAGGAGATGGTCTGGGGTCTGTGACAGCGGCAGGGGCACGGCGAGGAGCTGGCATCTGGCCTCTGCCTTCCCCGGAATTTGGAGCTCCGGGGCCTCGACCGAATCTGCCTGTGGCCACCCCAGCTGACGTCCCTCCCGCTGTTAAGCTGCGGTCAGGGCCAGTGGCCTCCGACTGTGGTTATCTGAGGGGACGGCCACCTTCCAGAACCTTCACCCATGACCCTCCCGGATACGGGGCCCTGCGCGGGACCTCAGACCCGCACTAGAGACATGCTTTATTGCTTTATTTGTTTCTAATCTGAACAGAGGCCCTGCCTGGCCTTCAGTGGCAGTTTTGTCCAGTTGGGCATTTTTGTTTTCACTGTAGCTGCTTATTTTTACTGCTTTATCTTTGCCTTTTATTGAGTAATTTTTTTCTAGCTTACTTTACCTTGTTTGTTTGTTCCTCTCTTATCTATAACTTATCCCTGGGAAATAAGAAGTGACAACCTGAGATTTGAAGGCTGACCCTGGCGACACAGGGAGGGCTCAGGGCTGTCTCAATGGTTCTGAGTTCAGCAGAAGCCCGACAGCAAGCAGGTCCCCTATGCCCCCCTGGGGAAGTGGCTACAGCACTTCTAGAAATTTCATAGCAAGTGTGCCCTGGGATCATTCACGTCTGTGGCCTGACACCATGCTCCCCTGACCTGGGGGGGGGGTCCCACCGGGGGTGGACCCCTGTGTTCCATGTACAAGCCCTCTGCAGTGGCCAAGCCAGTGCGCTCGCCATCCCCAACCTCGCCAGGCGCACCCCCGTCTCTCCGCCCATGACTGTGGCCGTGTCCACCTTCTGCTCTGCCTGTCCACCTTGGGCACCTCCTCACCTCACAAACTCGCTCTGTGTGGTCTGCCCCTGGGGGTCCCGCTGTCCCAGGAGACTGTGGGCATTCGCAGTACGTACATTTGCACAACTTTCCAGTCCCACGCTTGCAATGCGATTCTCCTGGCAAGGATTTCACTGACTTACCAGCAGGGACCATAGGCCATAAGAGAAATACAAAAGGTAGTCAAGACGTGAAGAGGAAAGAGATGCGTGTGCACCCACCGTGGAGGGTAGGGTCGAAATCGTGATGGACCAACTGAATTCCAGAACTTCTTGTGATCCAAGGTAAACAATAAAACATGAGCTTCCCAGAATCGACCACCAGAGAGAAGGAGTTCCTTGTGTTTCTAAGCTGCCTCCCTGCTGTGGGCCGAGCCCATGCTGGAGTGCTCAGATTGTCCTGCACTCAGTGACTCGGCGCCTGGGACCTGGACACAGCCCACGCCCACTGACACTGACTGTGGGGACTCGGAGGCCGCCCCTGGATTGAGTTGAAATGCCTGCACATACACATGTCCTTCTCTGTTCCAAGGAAGAACTGAAATTCTCATAACTTCACTGAAGTCTCGTAATTCTCTCTCCTTGCACATTGACCTCAGTGGCTACCAAGGGTTTATTCCACTTTGCAACTTGTTGACCAAGTTCTTGCTTGAATTCGGAGCACGACTTCAGGGTAAGTCTGCGCCATGAGGAATGATATTTGATGATTGAAAACAACCTTAAAAATGAATCCTTATGCTTTTAATAATACAATTGGTATCGATTCAAAGTAGTAACAAAACAAACTAGGTTGCTTAAACCACAGAAAGCTATTCCCTTACAGTTTTAAGGCTAATAGTGCAAAATCAAGGTGTCCGCAAGGCTGTGCTCACCTGAAGCTCTAGCGGGCAAGGCCCCCTTCCCTGGCTCGCGGACATAGCCCTGAGCTCTGCACCCCTCGGCGTGACGTTCTTTCCTGTATGCAGATTCCTCTCTTCTTGAAAGGACACCAGTCATTGGATGGCCACGAATTCCGGTGTGACTTTGTCTGAACCAGGACACATATGAAAACAGTTTCCAAAGAAGGTCCCATTCCAAAGGCCTGGGTGGCAGGGGTTTGGGGGAGATGGACTTCAACCCAGCACAACTGGCTAACATAGGCACACATTGCATAAAGGCGTGTTGCCCTAGTGACGCTGCTAATGATGGAGGCCTTTGGTCTTAGAGACCGCAGTGATGTCAAGAGCTGAGCTTGTCATCTGAGGGACAAAGTGGCTTGCTGCAGGGTACACAGCCATGGTCTTGAGACCTGGAGATGGATGGGCTGGACGTTCCCGGCCCCCCACTTCCCAGCTCTGGGAGACGGGCAAGTCACTTCACCTCCCTGAGACCATGTTTCTCCAAGTAAAACTACTCAACAAATACCTATTTCTAAACTACTGTACATTGGGTATGGGCCATGCCCTTAATAAACGAATTGATCTTTCACGAGAGGCAGCTAATTTAGTGGGACAAGGAAATGTGTGGAAGTCACAAACAAAAACAGAGGAGTGGAGAACAGTTTCTCCTGCTCTGGCCGAGGGGTTAGGTCACCGTCAGAGAAACAGGAGGGGTGACAGGTGCGCCGAGCCTCTTGAGTTGCTGGGTGAAGGTCCCTGCTCTGGAGTGAGCATGAGAAGAGAGCAGAGGTGAAGACCACGGGGCGTGTTCGGGGCAGTGACTGGAGAGTGTGGGGCCGGGGAGGTCAGTGAGTGGGGAGGTGCAGAGCCCCGTGAGGTTAACTCTTCTGGGCACGGGAGTGGCCCCAGGGTCAGAGGTCTGCGTTCTGGAACACGAATCTGGGCTCCTCGGAGAAGTGGGTGGGTGGAGAGAGATTTACCCAGGAATCGAAGTTAGTTGCTTCGGTGGTGGTACTGGGAGAGGGAGGACCTAGCAAGAAGCAGAGACAGTGTGTCCAGGGGGTGATGGCGCCCAGCCTGCAGGTGCACCAAGGTGGGGATGGGAGAAGGAAGGACAGGTGTATTTGAGCATGGCGGGGCTGAGGCTTGGGCCGGAAGACACGTGAGCCCAGCCTGGTTCATGTGGACCAGCCCCCTTCCTCGGAGTGGGGATGCTAATCCACCTGCCAGGAAGATGGGACTGAGGAGGCGGTGAGGAGGAGCGGGAGGTCCTGTCCAGAGGATGGAAAGCAGAGAGCGCTGGACGCCACACGGGTCAGGCTGGCCTGGGGGGCCCTGAACGTGATGGGCGTCACCAGCCTTCATCTCCTCCCGTCTAGGTGTTAGAAGCTATCGTTCACATGCATCCTAGAATAGCAGGTTGAAATTAGCCAGCGGAGCCTGGACACGGAAGACGGAATCGCTTTCTGCTGTTCCAACGGAGCTTGGGGATGTGGCAAGCCGTCCTTTGTGTTTCTCATTTAAACAGAGCCTGATTAGAGGCGAGCCCGGGGGCAAGCGGGTGGCCTCCGCGGAAGGAGGGTGGAGGCCCGGATCCCCCCTGGAGCGCTGTGGGGGCCCAGGGCCATGACCACGGCGGCGCGGGCAGCTCCCCCAGCACCTGGCCAGCCCTCCTCACCCAGGCAGTGCCCACACTGTTCGTTTCTCGTGCGTGCCCTCCCGCCACGGCCTTGGCAACAAAGGGAGTGTGTGCAGACACAAACTCACCCCCACGACAAACAGCAAGCACCCCCCTCTTCTCTCCTCTCCCATGACTAAGCGATTACGCTCTCCCCAACCAGAGAGACAGATGAAGCGAGTTTATTAATAAAAGTCCCGTCAGGAAGATTGGAAATGAATGATTAGTGAAATCCACTCCATTTTACTTATAGACAGACCCCCCTCATGGAGAGGCATCTGTGAAGGGCAGGAATTCCCGAGAAGGTTGGGGATGGAAGCATCTGGAAGCTGTTTGCGATATGGATTAGGAGTCAAGCTGCACTCAGACACCGCCTCCAGCCACACAGGCTCGCTCTGCGGAGGGGAAATATGCTGCTTGTTTACAGTGCTACTTTTCCCTTTGCTTGTTATCTGTTTTATTTCTTCCTCGGTTCCCGCCCCCCCGCCATTCATGTGCAATTACGTCTGCACAGATCTGCCAGCTGTAGGGTTTGTTAACCGCGCTCACCTCGCAAGCTGTCGGCAGAACTGCCAGGAAGGAGGCCGGGCCCGGGCACACGTGTTTACATCTTCCGATTTGGCGTTTAGAAAAAAAAAAAAAAAAAAAATTGTGGTTTTTTTTTCTTTTTTTTTTTTGGTATAGACTGGCCAGAGCAAGCAAATGAGAAATGTGGGCATTGAAGACACATCCGTGAGCGCACACACGCACTCGCGCACACGGTCCAAGCCACACACACACGTGGCATCACCGGCACACGCACACGCACGCGTCTCGCACACGCACACTGGTGCTCATCCCCACGTCCAAGGACAGAGGCCGTTGTTTTCTCGCATGATTTGTACATCTCTTCAAGACTCCTGCAAATCGAATTTTTAGGTCTCTGATTTCTACATCTGGAAAATATTCTCCGGGGGCCTTTTTATGAATGTTGCCAATTCCATAATTTGTGAAGTATGATTGTTCTGAGACAATACCGGTCTCTTTGATAATAGCAACATGTCTCCCATTTTTCATAAATTACTCAGAAATCATTATGACCCGTGAACTCCACCTACCCTAAGTTAATGATGGGAGTTCTTGCCTTTGCTCCGTAAGGAGGAATAATCACAAAGCCGATTTTATCTTTGACATCAAACAACAGCAATGAGTGGGTCGACTTGACGGGGGGTCCATGCTGTGGGGCGGCCACAGAGGCCAACGTGGGAACAGGCCACCTCGGTGCTGGGCAAGAGCCAAGGAGGGGCCCTTGGGTGCACGTGGTTCTGCCTCTTCCTCTGAGGGTGACCTTAGGCAAGGACACTCCACATGCTCCCTGTAAACACCGGGAAAAGGGTTCAGCCTGTTTTTGGTGCTCACTGTTACACGCACCAAATTGTCCTGGTGTTGGCTTCTCTCCGGCCCAACAGCTCGTTGGCATTATTTTTCTCTTCTTTGTCCTGTCCTGGCTCCGGAGGTTAGAAATCCTGTGTGTGAGTCTTCCTGTCTACGGTTGGGATCTGCAAGTTTCCTGTAAAGGGCCAATGGCAAATGTGTAAGGTTTTGCAGACCAAAGGGCTTCCGTGGTAACTACTGGACCCCTTCATTGTCATGCAAAGTGGCCTTGGACAATATATAAATGAGCCACCGTGGCTGTGTGCCAATAAAACTTTATTTGCAAAACAGGTGGTGGCCGGATTTGGCTCACAGTCCCCACAGCTGGGCTAGAGAGGTTTTTCTGGGCACTGAGCAACTTCTATGGAAATCATGAAGACTATTTATTTTAGGTATTAAAAGTATGCTTATTGCATTAGGAAACCCACAGTGGTACAGCCAGAGTATTTGGTGTCCTAGCCAGGTGGTGCCCTGGCAATATTTTCTGTGGAGCAAAGCAGAGACCATCTCTTCCCCTGTAAATTATTTTCTCACTCTTAATAGTCAATACAACTCATTTATTTCTATCTCCTATAATTTTCTGGGAATAACATGTGCCATCCAAACTCTTAGGTGCGTAAAACACAGCACAACATAACAAATGATAGCTGCAATCATACGTGGGTTCATAATTTAGTTGCATCAATGAACATAAACGAGACTGAAAGCAAGGACTCATGTGCTTTTATTATTATTTATTTATTTGTTTGTTTGTTTATTTATTTTACTGTATGAGTGAAAATTAAATGACATGAAATGGGTGGTTGCATTCAGCAAATAACTAATCTAACTGGAAGGTCGGTAGAGCTCGGCCACCGCACAGATTATTAATGCAAAACCTGAACAGCTCCCTGAAACTTGCATTTCTAGAAGTTCTGCTTAGACAGGTAGACGTGTGAAGAAAATTGATTTACACCTTTAATATCAGAACACAGAAGTCAAGATAATTTAAAAAGTGGTGGACCTGTTGCCTTTGAAAAAATACTTACATTTTGAAGATACTTTCACAGATGAATTTCACCTAACTTAACTCTGTGTAGATAGCCAGATTTTTAAAACACTAACAGACTGAAAAACTTACTGGTGTTTCAGGTCAAACACGTACCCCCAGTAGCTCCAGTGTTTCTGCCGTCCGTCTGTGTGGCTCACGGGCAGCACGTGTGCGACGGCGGTGCAGCTCCAGGATGCACAGATCTATTGCCCAACAGTCAACCACCATACTAATATTTTGGCATGCATTCATTTACTCACTCACTCAACAACCTCATTCACTGAGGACCGGCTTGGTGTCAAGCGCCGTGCTTTTCAGGGGATACAACATTAAACAGGATCTCAGTTGCTTATAGTCCAACGAGGGAGGCAGGCACGCCCGCGGTTTGTGTTGCTGGTTGGGAAATGGGCACCGCAGAGGAACGCACGGTGGTGGTGTTCAGTGAACAGTGGTGACGGATGGGGCACCGACAAAGATCCATCGCCAACGGTAGTGACAGGGATTGCTGGGGGTGCACGGCGCTGTTTATCTACCCCAGCACCGGAGAGGAAGTTGCGTCGAGTTCCCGTCCTGCCTGGGGAACCTCCCAGCCATCAGCATCATACACAAGGACGTGATTTTTCAGCTGACACTTTGACAATATCAGCTGCAAATCTGGGCAATATACAGCTTCATAACTGACGAACTTTGAGGCACACACTCCTCTTTTATAAACTTCAGCTAAGTTTCACACTTTTTGCAGTGAAATCACACGAAGGGGACTGACATTTCTGCAATCATGACACTGAAAGTGAGCATTATGTTATGCCATTATTCCCCTTTGTTGTGAAGGATGTCATCTTTGTCACATTCACTCAAACGCCCATCCCCGCATCCCCGCATTCCCACATCCCTGCACTTGTTCATTTATTCATTCCCTCCACAATTTTTGTTGAGCAACAAGCATGATGCTTCTTCTGGATAATGCAAAATTGAATTCCTTATTATCAGATGCTCAGAGCCCAGTGACAGAAGCAGGCACACTCATTGCTGGGTGCAGGGACGGCTATGTGCACACCAGATCATCAGCCTAAAAGAAAACACCTAATCCAGAAAGGAAAGACTTTTCTGCACTAGAGATGCTGTGTACCAGACTTACAAGGTAGCAATTTGCCGGTTTGCCGGGATGGGCATGTGTGGCAGAAAGGTCCTTGGAGGAAAGCACATGGAGGCAGCCTAGGTTTGGGTTTCTACCTCCCTTAGCATTCCTGCAGCTGTGGTCTAGCATGCATGGGACCATGATTTCTGGAACACGCTGAACATTACTGTTAATATTTTACATCATTCTCCATCTACTAATGTGATTTACATTATCAGCTCTTCTTAAAAGATTGCAAGTATTCTGTTTCCAAGGTGTTGATCTATACTCTTACAGTATCACTTAAAGCAATAAAAATTAGGCAGTTTAAAAGTAACAGAGTAACCAAGGAGCAGTAGGCTTTATTGGCTTATGTAAATGAGAAGTCCAGGGGGACGTGACTGCCTCCTCCATGTCCTCTCCCCAAGGTGACCGCTCCACTACCCCCTCCCACTGCCTGCTTTGTTGCTGCAAGATGGCAGCCGCGGACTGCACGCGTGCCCAGCAGGAGAGACCGGGTCATTTACTATGTCTTGCAAACATTTTGACAGTCATTTGGGCTTAGGCTTTATGACTAGGTTTAAGCTAATTACAGCAGCAAGTAGGCCAGCTTGTAGTAGGGGACAGATCTGGACCTGGTTGCAGAGCCGACCTCCCAGGACCACGAGGCTCCTGGCAGAAACCTGGGAAGGGAACGGTGGAGAGAGACTCACTGATGGTTTCTGGACCAGCTCGACACGCCAGCCTTGCTTTGCAACACCTAAGAAAGGGTGAATGTTTGAAATGAAGGAATTCTATCATCTGGTTACTTAAGGAGAATTTCTAGAGCTCCTTTGTGCTATAACTAAGGTGTTGATCAAGGAAATGCCAGCCGGGGAAATGCCTCTTCCATATTCCCCTTGCTGTAAATTTTTACTCAAAATCCTTTACGGCGCCTTCCTGGGAATGTGGTTGTACATCAGCTGTAAGGACCCAGTCCGCCGATGAGCACCCACAGCCAGATCTACCCCCAAAGTTGTTGCAATTTCCTTTAAATTGTTTACCTTTGCTGTTTCTAAGGGAAGACTGTTAGGAAACTGCAAAGCAATAGTCACATTTATGAAATTTAATGACACCCCAAAAGGCCTTTGAAAATTGGTATAGAGCCCAAAAAAAAAAAACCAAAAAAAATAAACACCAAAATCCTCCTGCCTTCTTATATTTGACAGCACTTCTAATGGCTTTAAGCAAGATGGGGCTGATCGTGCTGTGTTTTAGAATTTATGTTGTACTTTACATTTTCTAAATGGCTTATAACTATGAGTAGCTCATGAGAGAACCCCGTGCGGTAAGTCAGAGTGAGGAAACTGAGGCCCAGAGCGTTTGTGCGAGCTGCCTGACGTCCCAGGGTTGCTGACCTACTAACACGCTGTAGCCGGTCTCTGCACTGCGGTCCACGTTAACGTTGGTCTGAAGGTGTGGAGAGAGAGGCGTGATCACACGCACACACACGCACACGCTCGCACACACGCAAGTGCACACGGAGGCGCGCGCACGCACACGTGCGCACACACGCACACAAGTGCACACGGAGGCGCGCACACACACGTACGCACACGCACACATGGGCACACACACGGAGTTTGATTCCCGATTCGTTTCTTGTGAAGCCAGCACGTGGCATCCTGAGCGGTATATTATAGGGAAACCAATAGGAAATGATTCCACTGGCTGAAACAGCAAATTATCTACGGCCCACGAAGCAAGATGTCCGGGGATGAGCGATGCTGGTGTTGATTTACTCAGGATTTAGAAATGCACGTACCCACGTCTCTCCATCTTCGGCTCACTGGTCCTTAGGGCGCTGGGCTCGGGACTCTTCATGGTCAAGGAGCCTCAGGAAGTCCAGACTACATATTTTACAAGATCATGCAGAAATAAATGAAAGGATTCCTTCTCCTGTGCTTTATTCTTCAAAGTAGAAAATATTTCTCAGAGCACTCTCAACAAATGTTTTTTTAGCGACTGATTAACCGGAGTTGAGTCACAAGCTCACAGTTATGTCTACCGAGTCTCCTGAAAGGCAACTGGCCATTGCGTCTGATGGAACAAATTTGACCTACTCCTAGGCTGGGCTAGCCTTGGTGTGAATCTGGGTTTGGTCTGGGCTGGGGCTGTGCTGGGGCTGGAGTTAGGTCGGGGCTAGATCAAGGCTGTGGCTGGGGTTCTACTGGGTCTGGGCTGGGTTTAGTGTGGGTCTGGTTTCGGTCTGGGCTGAGGCTGGTCTGGGGCTGGTCTGGGTCTAGGTTGAGGCTTGTCTGGGCTTGGGTCTGAGCAGGGATGTTCTGGGTCTGGGACAGCTGGTCTAGGCTGGGCCGTGTCTGGTGTAGTTCTGGGCTGGGTCTGGGATGGGGCTTCTCTGGGGCTGGTCTGTGTCTGATTTGGGGCTTGTCTGGGGCTGAGCTGGGCTGAAGCTGGGCTGAGTCTGGGCTAGGTCTGGGCTGGGACTGAGCTGGGCTGAGCTTGTCTGATCTGGGTCTGGCCTGGGCTGGAGCTGGGTTGGGTCTGGGATGTGTCTGGTCTGAGCTGGGCTAGGATTGGGGCTGAGCTGCCTTCTCTGAGAATCTCGGCAAAGCCAGAGAACAATTTCAGGACCAAACCAGACTGGAGCCCATCCTCTCTTCCATTATAGCGTGAGTGAATATTTTCTCAATTTTATTCTCCATTAGATTTCTCTCAATATGAGATTGCTGTCCCAATTTCATACCACGACCGATGCGCATGGGGCTGGTTGTAAAGACTAGAGAAATTTAGGACACTTCAAAGTCATTTTATAAATAATACACATCGTACAAAGTTGTATTATCTGTAGCAGACCTTATTCTAGACTTTGAATTTGTTTCTACTCTGTTATATTATTGGTGAATGCGGTAAGTGTGTAATATAGCATCTTATAGTTCTGGAAGTTGTCGATCTGAGATGGCTCTCACTGGGCAAAACCCAAGGCATCACCAGGGCTGTATTCCTTCTGGAGCTTCAGGGAAGAATGCATTTTCTTGCCTCTCACAGCTCCTAAAATTGGCCTGCATTTCCTGTCTCCTCGCAGCCTCCCAACTTCAAAGAAAGAAACGTCCATTTGAGTGTTTCTAACTCATGTTGTTCTAACCCTGACCCTCTGCTTTCCCCTTCCACATTTAAAGACCTGTGATGACATGAGACCAGAGGAAAATCCAGATCAATCTCCCTATCTTAAGGCCATCTGACTAGAAAACTTAATCCCATCTGCAACCTTAAGTCTGCTTTGCTGTGTATCCTACTATACCAATAGGTTTGGGGGATAATAGTAGGGACATTTTTAGGAGGCCATTATTCTGCCTACCACATTTACTATAAAACCTAAAACAACCATTAAAACAACAGAACAAACGGTTACAGCTAATAAATCAAGAAAAATAAAATAAAATTATAAAATACACTATATTCCTTTAACACTTGGAAACCAGATAAAGAAGTAAACAGACCAAAAACAAGAGGGCACATAGAGAAAACCCTGGCAAGACCAATAATCCCGTGAAATGGGATTGATCTCAGCAAACAGAATGAAAAGCCAGTGACTCTGAGATTAGATAACAATCCTCCATCCTCCACACAGGCATTAAATTTAAAGACACAAATGGATTGAAAATAAAAGGATGGGAAATTATATACCATGTTAACACTAACTAGAAGAAAGTTGGTGTCCGTATGTAAATAGCATTAGATTACAGAGAAAATGGTGTTATCGGTAAAGAAGTTCATTTCCTAATGACCAAAGTCCTGTTGAACAGGAGGACATGGCAATTCTAAACATTTATACATCTAATAACACAGCTTTGAAAAACAGGAAGCAAAAATCTCCTAGTACTGCAGGGAGAAAGGGACACATCACACAATTAATGCTAAAGATTTCCTTACCCTGTCTCAGTAGCTTCTAGAAGAATCTGACAGAAAATCAGGAGGGGCTATAGAAAAACCGAGCGATGCAATTGGTCAACTTGACCTCATTGTTATTAAGAGAACATCCCACCACCAACAAAGAACACACATTCTGCTCAAGTGCACACAGAGAATTGGTTGGGACAGACTCCAGGCTCGGCCATAAAAGAAGTCTGAATACATTTAAAAGGGTTCAAGTCATACAGGCTGGTGCTTTGCAACAATGGGGTTGAATTAGGAATCAATAACAGAGAGAAGTCTGGAGAATTCCCAACGACCTGGAAGCAAATGACACGTTTCTTTCAAAAGCCCATGGGCCAAAGAAGAAATCAAAATGAAGACTGGAAATGCTAGATGCTGTACATCAGGACCTCAGGTAGGACGTGCAGCATCGTGTGTGCTGCATCACGGGCGAGCGCTGGACACAAAGGATGGTCTCGATGCGGCGGCCTCAGCTTCCGCCTCAACGCAGTAGAGGAAGAGGAGCAAATCAAACTGAAAGTAAGCAGAAGACAAGAAATAATAAAGATTAGAGCTGACATCAATGGAATGGAAAACAGAAATACAATAGAGAAAATCAGTGGAACCAAAAACTGGTTTTTTGAGAAGATCGATAAAATTGATAAACCTCTAGACAGAGCGATCAAGAGAAAACAGCACAGACAATTTACCAATATCAAGAACGAGAACACTGACATCACCAGTTTCTATGGATATGAAAAGAATTATAAAGAAATGGAAATAACTCTATGCCAACCAATTTGAAAACCTAGATGACAACTGAGGTCAGCAACTTTGTGAGAGGCACTCAAGAAGCTACCAAATTCTCACTTAAGAAGAAACAGGACACCTTAATAGCCCCATGCTCATTACAGCAATTAAACTTGTTTAAAAAAAAAAAAAAGACTTTCCCACAAAGAGAACTCCAGGCTCGGATGGCTTCACCGGTGAATTCTGAGAAAACACTTACGGGGAATGAACGCTGCTTTTTCCATCAGCTCTTCCATGAAACTGAAGAAGAGGGAATATTTCTCAACTAATTCTTCAAAGCCAGTTTTACTCCGATATCAAAACCACGAAATATATATTTCATCCTCAAACCAGCATCCCTTGTGAACATACATGCAAACATTTGAAACAAAGTTTTGGTAAATTCAACCCCAAAATATAGGCTAACGTATCAAGATATAGTGAGGTTGATCTCCAAATGCAAGGTTGATTCAACATTTGAAAATCAATCAATTAAACAACTAAAGGAAGAAATTTATGTTATTATCCCTATAGAGAAAAATTATTTGACAAAATCCAATATCCATATTGATAAATTCTCTCAGCAAACTAGGAATAAACTTTCATACCTTGATAAAGGGCATTTATGAAAAATTTCAGCTAATGTGATACTAAATAATGAATGACCAAATGCTTTCCCACTAAAATTAGGAACATCATTTATATTCAACACTGTACTAGGGGTTCTAGCCCATAATTCAAGAAAAAGAAATGAATGGCATCCAGATTAGGAAGGAGGCAGTAAAACAGTCTCTATTTGTGGTCAAAATAAACTTCTCTCTATAAAATCCAGTCACAGCAGCAAATTCTGGCGAGGATGAGGAGCACCAGAAACTCTCACCGGCTGCCGGCAAGAGCACAAAATGGTGCGGCCACGTTGGAAGACACTTTGGCAGTTCTTCTAAAACTAACTGTACTCTTACCATACGACCCAGCAGTTGTGTTCCTTGGCATCTTTCCAAATGTTTTTGAACATTTATTTCCATCTAAAAACTTGCACATGGAGACATAGAGCCATGTTATTCATAATTTCCAAAATTTTGTAACAACCAATATGTCCTTCGCGGGCTAATGCATAAATAAGCTGTAGTGTGTCTAAACGAAGGAATATTATTCAGCACTAAAACAGGAGGAGCCACCTGGCCATGAAAAGACACAGAGGAAACCTGAATGCAATCCCTAAGTAAAAGAAGCCAGTCTGGAAAGGCTACATACTACATGATTTCAACTACAGAACATTGTAGAAAATGCAAAACTATGGAGAAAATAAAAGGATCCTAGGTTGTTGGTACTGGAAGGAGGGAGAAATGAGTTGGCATGGCACTGAGGGTTTTTAGGGCAGCAAAACTACCCCGTGTGACACTCTAATGGTGGATGCGTGTCATTACCCCTTGCCCAAACCCCTGGAATGCGTATCACCAGGAGCGAACCCTACTGTAAACTGTGTGCTGTGGGTGATAACGATGTATTGGTGTAAGTTCCTTGACTCTATCACATGGACTAGACTGGTGGGAGCGTTGCTGATGGGTAAGGCTATGCATGTGCGAGGTCAGGGTGTGTATGGGAAATCTGTCATCCTCTCAAATTTGCTGTGAAACTAAAACTACTCTGGAAAATAAACTGTATTTAAAACATCAATATTTTTCAAGAAATCTACAGTGGGCAGGTGTCATTGAGTTCTTCAGTCAAACTCTAATATTTGATTTTGAATTTAGGTAGTTCTTTTTTTTTTTTTGCAAGAATAAAAAGCTATTGACTGAAAGTTATGTAGTGTAATTAAGATTTAATTAGCCTTACCATCATTGCAACCAAAACCAATACTGTGTCTGTTCTACAAACTTCTTTTTTGTTTTTCCTTTGTCTTTGTGCGACTTAAGAAAGTATGCTCCTTCTCTTAACACATAATCATTTGCAACAATGTGTTACTTTAAGCCCTACAGCCCGGAACGGAGATGTCATTGTCTTGTGATGTAACCTGTGCGCAGTCCAGGTCTGCAGCTCAGGAAACTGGCTCACTCCCCTCTCCACAGCCTCCGAGGCACATGAGGCCTCTCTTGCAGATGCTCCCGCCGCATGACACCCCACATTAGTATATTATTGCATAAGTAATGACTCAGTGACTAGGGTATAAGAAAGATGGATAATTTACAAAGAAAGTCAATCAATAAATAAACTGTCCCTAACCAGCTCGAGAGCTGGCAGAGTGACATTCCATTATCCTGTCAGGCATATTGCAATCAAAAGCATGAAGCCTCAAAGGGCAGGGCACCTGCCCGCCTCACGCCCTCTCCACGCAGAGCCCCCCGGTGGGTCAACTTCTTCCTCTGCGCCTGTAGCTGGAGGCATCCAGTGCACCCACTTCCAGATACATATTTGTGTGGGTTCAATCCATAACGCAGTGTGCATTGGTCTGCTGGGTGGGACAGTTGCCCCTGGTGACAGTGGCGGTGACAGTACCATGTCACCGGGCGTCTGACGGCTGATCCTCCACAGACAGCGCTGTCAGAGAATCAGAGACTTCCACATGCACCAGTGAAATTAACTTCTGTTAGTCTGACATTTCCCACAATCGATACTCACAGGGTCCTTGTCTGCAGGATCAAAATTCATAAATCAAAAGCAGAAAGCATGAAATAAGGTATTTGATAAATCCATTAACTGGAGTGGCAGTGTACTTCTGTCACTGTCTGGAGTACACTCATGTGAGCAGAGCCCTCCAGATTGGCTACGGGGTGACGCAGGGGTTGTTGCTGCTGGTCCATATGTTCTGAAGGACACTGTTCTTACCTAGAGGGCATTCTTGTTTCAGAAAAACAATTTATCCTGTGCTCTTTCTCCGGGATCCAGCCTGGATGGAGAAAAGGCTTGGTTTCAGGAAGCAGAAATCCAACTGATAGTTCGCAGTGGAGAACGGCCGTTGCCTTCCCAGGCAGAGAAACACTGGACAAGCAGAACACACACTGAGTGTACACCTGTGTATGTACCTGTATGCTCTGCGTTGACTGTGTGTGCTCTGTGTGTGCACCGTGTGTGTGCACTGTGTATACTCTGAGTGTGTGCACCGTGTGTGTGCACTGTGTATACTCTGAGTGTGTGCACCGTGTGTGTGTACACCGTGTATACTCTGTGTATGCCATTTATAGTCTGTGTATACATTGTATATACTCCATGTGTATACTGCACATTCTCTGTGTATATATATTGTGTACACTCTATGTACGATGTATATGCTCCGAATGTGTACACTACACATGCTCTGTATGCATCCTGTATGTTGTGTACATGCACGGACTCTGAGTATGTATGTGCATATGCATGTGTGCATGGGAATCCCACAGCCACCCCTGACCCTCTCACTGTCCTGATCTCATCCTGGGCTCCAGGCCTTCCATGTGTGAAAATGCCTGGTTGTGTATCATCTCCCCATAGGGAACCAGGCAGATCGAGCTACTGAGCATCTGAAACACAGCCATCCCTTCTGGACGGCGTGTATGGACCCTGCTGTCGTCAGATCTACTTTATTATCTCATGTTGCACATTGTCTGACAGTACAGCAGCTACTTGCTCCTTCTCTACACAGAACAATGAAACCAAACACTTCAAAAAGGAAGTAAGTTAATATCAAATTGTAATCCTTAACTCTGCCCTCATGGAGCTAGAGGTCCTTTAGGAATGCTTAAGTCTGTGAATAGAGCCTGGGTAGTGTTGGAAATAGCTTTCATCAGAAAAAAAAAAAATCAGCAGACCTCGCTTTAAGCTGTGGCATCTCCTCGGTGCTGGGTGAGCCTGCACACATGTGTCCGGGTCACGCAGTCCTCACTGGGCCCTTGGAGAACCCGTCTCCTGACTGAGATGACCAGGTGTAGGGTGTTGAGAGGCAACCCAGCTTAGGCTCACGCTGTGCCTTCAAAATGTTCAACGTGGGCAAGTTTTTCCCCTACTACTAGAAGAAAACTACAAATCGCATGAATTTTTGGTAAAGTTTTACGGAATAAAACGTCTTATAATCTATGGTATAAACATCTTTTCAGTCCCATGGTTAAAACACTGATACTGAACAAAATGTCTGTCTTGTCCAAACGGAGCTGGGTGCAGGCTGCGCACCTGTCCTCGGGTGGGGTGGGGGCCTGGTGCTGTCCTCTGCTGCATCTCTGTTCCCCCAGGAGCTCCAAGTTCTGTGTGTGGTGTTGATCACTGACCCTCAAAGTTAGCAGGAGAGCAGGTGGCGGGAAAACTCTGGTGACGTGGCCTTGTCATGTGACGTCCCCACACCCTAGGAGGCGTGGGTATCCCTGTCATTGATGTAAGGCATGGGGGCACCTCCTCCCAGACACACTTTTCCCCCAGAGAATGTTTTCTCCCAGAATCCTCCCTTTCAAACTCCACTAGAAATCGTCTTCATACACTCAGACTGGAGGAGAGTTTCAAGAAACCTGAAACCACTCTTGTAGTTGGTGAAAACATGTTTCCCCTTGTTTTCGCTTCTCATTTTGCACATGGTGGGTGGGTCCAACCTTGGGAGCTCCCATCCTACACACATGGTCACTCACGATGGCAGGAGTAATACGGCCAGTGCCCAAATTCCTCTCAATGAACTGCCGGAAGTTTGCTCAGGAGGGCGTTCCCAAAGAAATTGGGATTGTTCCAGGTGCCGAGCGGGTAAAGCGAGGACAGGCAGTGGGAAGGTAAGAAGTGAGAGGCCAGTGAGAAAGCAGGAAGCATCGGGTGGACATCACAACGTGACAGAGGCACAGGAGTGTAAACGTGCCTCTCCGGGCTGCGTTACCCTTGCTGTTGTCTGTTCTTGAGGAAGAGGGCTGCTGTGTGTGACTGGAGGTGTGGGGCCCCCTGCAAGGCGACGTGCCAGCAAGCCTGGAGGAGCAGGTGGGGACATCCCGGTCCCCTGCGAGCCCTGCCTCACCCATCGGCATAGGTCTGTCTCCTCTTTATTTCCTTTCCGCGAGCTGCACTTTGTCTCTAAAATGAGTTTAGATACCTCCACCCAACACTTGTGGGACGGGACGGTTGGTCTTACTTTTCATGATGCTGACTGTTGTGGCAGGGGACAAGCCTTAAATTTTCACTCATCCTGAAATTTCTCACGTCGTTCCTCTAGTTCTAGAGGGTCAGTACTATTGTTTCTTTCTCGGATGGACCAAAGAAAGGAAGAGTTATTTCACATAGATTGTTACAGGAGAGAGGATACTGGGCACTGGAGACAATAGGCTGAATGTGGGGGTCCTGGGTGTGGCTGGTCTCCCTGGGCATCAGGCATAGGTCCCAGGGTACAGAACAGAGTCAGGTGAGTCAGTGGGGACAGTGCTGGGCCCGGGCAGGAGCAGCCATACGGGACCGTCTGCCTGTCAGCATGGCTGAAGCTCTGCCATAGTAACAAAGAGTCCCCACTCTCTGCTTTCAAAGTACGAAGGTTGACTTTGTCTTCCTCAGACCATGACAAGCTCTGCCCATCGCAGCCCTCCGGGGCAGATGGAGCAGCTGGGGATTGACAGGCGGCCTGAGACACAGGGGGAAGATGGAGAGAAGCAGCATCCTCCTTGGACAGTTGTGCTCTCAGCCCGGAACCGACACGAGTGCCCACACCCACCATCACCCTTGCCGATGGCTCCACCAGCCAAAGGAGGGCAGGGGAGGGATCCTAATACATTCCAGGAGGGGCAGAGCGGTATTCTTGGGTGAAGGCACCCAGAACGAATGGAGGAGACCAGAGGGTGAGCGGGGGCGCAGGAGGCACTGAAAATCCAGATGCAGATGCCTTAGGGCTGGTGTTGCCCTGTGATCTGGTAGTGGGATCAGTGCCCTGCGTGGGCGACTGTGTCGGGGCAATCTTTGTGCTTCAGACATTCGGAGACCAAACGAGTGAAGGGAGGACATTAAACCAGTGGACCTTACTGGTCTCGTGGAACATAAGAAGATGTGAGTTTGCTGAACATAGAAGGCAGGCCCCGCAGTGTGCACATGATGGCCAGGCTTCCATTTCCTCCATGACAGGGTCATGCACACACCCCTCGTGAAGCCCAGTGCCTTCCACCTGGGCAGGCTGCCCCAGCCCCTCCCGGGGAGCTGTGGATCCCGTCCTGGGCAGCTTTGCCCCTGGTGTCCCCACGGAAGCCACCCGGATCCCCGCCATGGGCAGGTGTGAGCTGCACACCTGCCTTCGAGCTTCCCTCGTGGAAGCAAACCTTTTAAAAAACGTTGTTCAACTGACACCATTACACATGCATTGTCCCCACAACACATCAAAACTATTGAAACCAGGCTATTAGACAAGCTTTTCTTTCTTTATTTTCCAAAGTGAAAAATGCACTAGGACCTTGATTTCTTCTCATTGTTTCGATTTAAAAAGCTCAGGAGTAATCCACAGACTGACTAATCCAAGGGTCAATGGACATGAGGAAAAGTGTGATGTCACATAAAGATTCCATTTGCGAGAGCTCAGACAGATCGCATTTTAGGTCTGTGTTGAACACCTCGGTTATGTTAGAAAATGATGATGTTTCTCCCACGGCCGTCCCTGCAAACAGTGTCACAATACAGAAGCGTCACTTAAACAGCCTCACCGACTGTGTGCATAGTCACCCCGGCGACGTCCGCATGTTACACGCATCCAGCGGTTACGCACGTCCAGTATCACACAGCAAAGCTCCGTGAGGGACTGTCTGTTCTTACAATGAGGACAGCAAGCCGGCGTTCTCCCGCCAGTCCCGACCACAGGCCTGTAGCTGGGGTCCTATGAGCACTGGCCCGGTTGCATAGCTCCGAGGCTAGGACAGTAACCTTGCGATCCCTTTGCATTATACCTTCTCTACCTATCAATCTGAACAACGTTGTTCAGATGTTGATACCAACATGCCTGATACTTTCTGCTTCTAATTACAAAAGCAGCCAATAATTGTTTTTTTTTCCTATGGATCCTCTGTTGTCTCCCTTGTCAATAGTGTGGCTTTCCGGACAGCCTCCATGTGCTATGGCGTGTGCCCTTGAGAAAGATTTTGCTGTTATTTACATTCAATAAAGTTTTCCTTCTCTCTGCCTTGATTCCATTTGCTTGCTTCCCCCCCCCGCCCCTCCACAAGAATGTCTCTTTCTTCTAAGAGAGCAGGTATTTGAGAAGAAGACATAAATTGGAAAATAGATTTTCCTGTTTAAATGTTAGAACACTTGCATTATATGGTTTAAAAAACCCAAGCGGAACTCAACTTCTGGGAGCTAATAGCACATTGGAATTGTGTTTCATTTGCCCTAGGGTAAGGCTTACCTCCAATATGTCTTCCAAGACTTCTCCCCAGAAGACACAGTCTGGGGTTGAACCAGAGGAGAAAGGCAGGCCTGCTCGTTGGCCAATAGGTTCACTCTAGCCGAGGCGCACAGGCAGCCCCACTCCTAGATGGGGCCACTGTGCCAGAACTAGCGTCTGTGCATAAAAGTACCCCATGGCCAGGTAGATAGAGCTGTGGAGTCTGACTCAAAGGGAAATAGGTCTTCCTACCAGCAGATGATGCAGAGTCTGAAAGCGTGTGTGATTCTCAGAAGAAGATGGTCGTTAGCACAGCCCAAACATTTGTGGTTGTTGAACACATTATTCTCTTGTGCATCTCGAGGAACACATTTGTAAATCTGTGTTCTACGTCTTCTGGCAGAGTACAGGGTCAGTCCTTCTGCCTTTGGTTCAGGACCACACTGTTCTAGAATGGTTCCGTCCCCACCTTAGGCAACAGCATCCACAGGGTCCCTGCTGGATTCTATTATTTTTCAGTTGTTTGCTTCCCATCTCTGTGAAAAGACTGTGTGCACCTTACTTACTCTTGTGTGATCCCTGGTGCCTGTTCAGGGAGTCATCTCTGTCCCCATCCTCCTGACATTGGGCTTGACACCAGTCACTGAACTGTGATGTGTGTGTGTGTGTGTGTGTGTGTGGACTATGACTTGCATGCACATGTATGTGTATGTGTGGTGTATGTGTGTGTGGAATGTGCTGTGTGCACACGCACGTGAGCATATATGCACACGTGTCTGTGCGGGGAACACTAAGGATGCTGCATCAGGCCAGCAAAGTTGAGAGCCATTGTCTCTGTTGAACACTGTCCTTGTTCTGTCTCCATGATCATGATGGGGTGTCTTTCCTAAAAAAAAGACAGACAGTGTGCAATCCTGGGAAGAGATAAGACCTCTCTCATATCACCGGTGGGGGTGAATAATGATACAAACTCTTTGGAAAACAGCCTGGTCATTTCTTAAAAAGTTAGTCATAAGTTTATTATAAGACTCAACAATGCCAGTCCTGCCAAAGGGAAATGAACACACGTGTCCACGTGAGGACGTGCATGTAACCATTAATGAACACACGTGTCCATGTAAGGGCATGTACATGACCATTAAGAACACATGTATCCATGTGAGGACATGTACGTGACCCTTCATGTTGGCCCGATTCACAAAGCCCCCAAAAGGAAGCCACTCACATGTCCATCGATAGATGATGGATAAACAAAGTACCTCAGTGGGGTCCTGCCATAGAAGGGAATGAAATATGAGCACAGCACACAATGGGGATGGACCTTGAGAATGTGGTTCTGAGTGGAAGATCCAGACACTAAAACCATGTCTTATACATTTCTTTTCCTATGAAATGTCCGGGAAGGACCCTCGACCATGACAGCAAGCAGCAAGCAGATCTGTGGTTCACAGGGCCGTCATGAGAAGAGAGAAACTGCGGACATGTGTTAGGATCACACGTGCATAATGAAGACGTCCTAACACACAGCAGCAGGTTTCCCGAGGAACCACCAGATCTGATCCTCAAAGAGCTGAAGGTCATGTAACAGAAGTCGCTGGGTTATAAGACGAAAGAAAGGGGGTGGCCTCTCACCCGGAGCTAGAGATGAGAAGACGCGGGCAGCAGAGGCACGGAGCCCTGGCCAAGCCATAGCCAGCATGGAGCCCGAGCATGGGGTGGGTCTGGGCTTCTGTGAGCCCTGATGGGGGATTTTTGTTACGCGGCGTAATTCAGTAAAAGCTCACTGATGCAGAGCTCACGTCACATTCCACCTCAGGTCTTCTGAGACGCGGCCCCACAGTGCCTCCCAGCAGTCGGTTTCTCTGTTCACGTAACGATGGCAGTCATGACGCACTGTCAGTGGGAAGTCTCGACATTCTCAGGAGCAGCATGCCAGGCTGGGCTGCACTTGGCACTTGGCACTGGTGTCAAGGTCACAAAAACCATGACCAAGGCAGGGTGATTTTGACCCTGGTCTGAATTCCGTCCCCTGCTCTGGGTCCTGAGTAATTAATGTGGTAGCTGAGGCAGGACAAAGGACGTCTCCTGGAAGTAGCCATAACTGTAACCTCTGGCAGGTGAAGAAGCCGGATGCTTCCGACGAGGGACCAGCATGGACAGAGCCCAAGGAAGGACTTAACCACGACTCCTTCTTGAGCCCTGCAAATGCTTCGCAGATCCGTCCCATCCTGTACCCACAGAAACCTTGAGGTAGTTGTCGCTGTTGCCTTCATTTTGCAGAGAAGGAAACTGAGGCTGGGCAGCCCTCCTGACTGCTCCTGAGTCGAGCAACGGCGGCAAGTAGATGTCTGTCCCCTCTGACCTGACGCTCTCTCCACTGCATACTGCCTCTTCCTTTTGAGGTCAGCCTGAGTGAAAATCAAGGTCCTTTCCCACTCCTCCAGACATTTACACGTGGGTTGGGCAGAGACCGGCTGCTGTGTGCTGAGCTTGCTCCGTGCCGAGGACGGCTGCCCTGCTGTGCAGTGAGGCTCTGCTGGGGCCCCTCTGGCCACGTGGAGGAGCCACGGAAGGAGAAACAACTCCCGAGCGTCCTCCCTGCTGGAGTGAGGGTTGCTCCAGGCCACATCTCTGGGCACGCGGTGCACTGGAGGTCAGGGAGGGCATGGGACGTGCAGGTGTCTATTTGTCTGCACGGGCACAGTGTCCATCGCACGCCATCGGACACCAGCACTGACGCTGCAGCTTGCATGCTGTGGGGACCCGGAGAGGAGAGGGCTGGGGTTGCCACAGAGCACCGGTCCCCGCTTTCTGAGGATCTGCCTGGACCTCCCTGGGGGTGGTGAGGAGATGCGGCACACGGACGTCTGTGCTTGGGGCGTGAACTGCCCTGTGACTGAGGCACAGCCCAGCCTCCAGTGTCTCCAACATGTGTGCACGCATGTGTACCTACGAGTGCAAGTGGGTGCACACATGTCTGTGACTTCATACACAGGGATGGCTTATCATGGGCACATGGTGATGTCACAACTGAAACGACAGCCATGAACAGATGCATCCACCTCCCAGAATATTTAAAAACAGAGACACATAAGAATCAGCTAGAAAAAAAGGGGAAAATACAGTCAAATTGTGTTCGTGTTTTGTAAGCCCTGGACCACTTCTGATCATCACGGTAGGACCATGATGCTCTCTGGACAGAACAGAGGCCTGTTTGTGGGGAGACACTCAAAGAACTGGTGAAGCTGTGAGATGATCCCGGACCTCCTCCCAGACCCCCGTGGAGACCCGAGCCCACGGTGGGACTCTGGGACCAGCCCCTTGGCCTCCGCGTCCAGCCCCTTGGCCTCCGCGCCTGGATCTTGTACTTCAGAGTGTGTCCTGGATGCCAGGCCCACGGGTCCTATTGGCATCTGTCATGGTCCCTACCTGCCCCGCCCCGTGGGGATGTTCCTAGCTCCTCCGTTCTTGTCCTTGCACATGGCCTGTGACAGCTGCCACAGAGTGCCATTTGCCATGAGCGGTGGCCCGAGTGGCTCCTGCCTGGGACCCAGAGTGGCAGCCCCCATCAGCAAGCTCACCGGCCACGGCTGTGCACAGACCTTCCCTGGGGACCAATGGGCAGCTCGACGGCCAGCCAGGACCACATGGGGCGTAGCAGCTCCCCCATTCTGAAGAGCAGGTGGGCGGATTCCCTACCTGGACTCGGGCTTTACTTGATTTTCCGTTTGACTTGGAAACTCGTTTATACCTTTCATGGGTTGATGCAAGTGCTCATTTCTTCCGCTGTGGCCTCTGAGATACGGGGTAGGGCTGATCGGATCAGACGAGAACATTTGTTTCCTGTGCAATCAAGAAATGCGTGTAAACATCAGCGTGGAGCAGTTCCAAGTCTTGTCCGAGAACTTGGCTTGGTTGTTTCTTTGGTTGGCTTTAGTTTGGTCCTTCTTTTGGACAGAATGACTGCAGTAGCAGCACCTTTCTGGATACGCACGTCAGCGAACTCGGAAAGAGCTCTGTTACCCATTTACGTCCCACGGAGGGGCAGACAATGGAAGCCTTAGCAGCTTGGCCAACGTGCAGACGTGTTCGCTGACCGAAGCTCTGCGGCCGATCGTCCGTCCGTCAGGTCATCTTCCGTACAGAACCAACCCCTCACGCTGTCACAAGCAGGGCCTGGAAATCTGAACAATGAGACGGGTGCGGAGGGACAACTCCCAGGGCTTCCTAGAGCCTCGCCTGGAGACTCGTTGGCAAAGCGCATCTTGGCAAGCCAGCCCTGGAGTCGCCCACCCGCCGATGGTGCGACTGCGCGTGCTGTTCCCAGCACCAACGGGTTTGGCGGCGACTAATGACCCGCGGAATCCTCTAGGACTAGTGCTAGGGGCTGCAGTCCGTTCCTTCAGGATCCCTCACACGACTCCGCTTGGTTTTTTAAGTTCAGGCGGGTAGTGAGGAGAGATGAGCGACTTTCAAAATTTAATCCAATCGCACACAGACCTCGACTTTCTCTGGACGCGGGACGTATGTGTGCACGGGTCCCAGCAAAGGCTGCGGCATTTCCGTGTCTTCGAGCATGTACCACGTGAGGCAGGAGACGTCTCTCGCAGCGTCAGCGTTTGTAGCTCAGACCTCTCCTTGATTTTCCCCCTTTCCTGGAAGAGTTTTAGAGACCTGGGTCTTCTGGGCCTGTCTTGGGCTCTCTGACACAGGGGAGGGCGGTGTCCTAAAGGACCAAGAAATGCTTCTCAATCCTGGTGTATAAATTAATTGCTAAATCACAAGGCAATTTGTATGGAATTGCATTTGAATGCAAGATTGATAATGAATGAATTAATCAAGATTAATTTTATTATAATGGATACCAAAGGATCTAATGGTGATTGGCTGCTTGTTCTTGAGAGCTGCCTTATAAATATTCATACTTTGGTGCATTCCTCAACTCCTGTATTTGAGGGAGGGTTTCTTCAATAACCCTGTGTGTCGGGCGGGAGAGGTTTTGGCAGAAGCTTCTCATTTCGGGATTAATTTCCTTGCTAGACACCCCCCCGCCCCGGCCATCCCTGGAGGGTGTCTCCAGCTAATGAATTGTTGAGAAAATATATAAATTTTATATTTGGAAAATAAAGGCCCAAATGTAAGGAAGGTCTCTTTTTGGTGATGTTTCTCTCTCTCAGTTAGCTTGACGTATTTAAGAAAATTAATTCAAAATGAAATGAGGTGATGTTTTGGATAATGGCAGGGCATTATTTTAATTTGAGTTAGTGAGATTATGGCATGGTCATATTTTAAATCATTTCTACTTAATTCAGGTAGGTCTTAAAATTCTACATAGCACTCAGATAACAATATAAGGGCACAGTGTTCTCCAAAAATCTAATTGTCCATATTCCCTGAACTAAAAATGAGAACAGTTATAAATTAAAAATGGTATTGGGCTTGCAATTATCTTTCAGGGAGTGATGATTGTTTTTTGAGCCGACAGGAACAGTGATTTCCTGGTGAAGCTACACGTGCCCCGGGCCAGGCGCCAAGCTCCCGAGGACATGGGGTGCAGAGTTCATTTTCACTGTCGGTCGCCTCCTGCTCCGTCCCTAATCCCTACAAGTGCTTTCTCTCAGCTTCCCGGCTTCCCTGTGCATCTCAGCTCCGCGTGTGGTCTCTTTCCTGTCCCTTCCACGGCATAGCTATGTGGCGTCTCCTCCTCATCCTCCTTCTTCATGCCGTCCCAGGACCCCTCAGCTATGAGCATACGCTAATCGCCATCTGTTTGCTGCTTATGCTCAAGTCTCTTCTTCAGCTTGATCCTCCCTGAATCATCCAAGATCCTTCCATCTGCTGCGGATCAATGCCCCATGGGCACCCTTAACCTGCACCTCTCCAGAGCCCTAACTTCCTCTCTATCTTCTCCCACCCTGCCTGTCCTTTCATTGATGTCTTCCGTCCGTGATTTCCGAATGGCTTCATCACGTCTGGTGGGGTGGAGGTCCTGAAGACCACGGGAATCCTGTCCTTCGAGAGGACCCACAACCACAAGCACTGAGCATTTCTAAGACTAAAAACCATATTGTCGGATGTCTCTGAACCCCCGCAGATAATAGCTCTGTTCCTGGTTTAGATCTTCCCTTAAGAGACTCTGTGTCTTTCATCCAGATGGCCAACAGACACATGAAAAAAGTGCTCCACATCACTCAGCATCAGGGAAATACAAATCAAAACCACAATGAGATACCACCTCACACCAGTCAGAATGACTAAAATTAACCAGTCAGGAAATGACAGATGCTGGCGAGGATGCGGAGAAAGGGGAACCCTCCTACACTGTTGGTGGGAATGCAAGCTGGTGCAACCACTCTGGAAAACAGTGTGGAGGTTCCTCAAAAAACTGAAAATAGAACTACCCTATGACCCAGCAATTGCACTACCGGGTATTTACCCGAAAGATACAAACATGGTACTCGAAGGGGCACGTGCACCCGAATGTTTATAGCAGCAATGTCCACAACAGCCAAACTATGGAAAGAACCTAGATGTCCATCAACAGATGAATGGATAAAGAAGATGTGGTATATATACACAATGGAATACTACGCAGCCATCAAAAGAAATGAAATCTTGCTATTTGCGACGACGTGGATGGAACTAGAGGGTATCATGCTTAGCAAAATAAGTCAATCAGAGAAAGACAACTATCATAGGATCTCCCTGATATGAGGAAGTGGAGATGCAACATGGGGAGTTTGGGGGGTAGGAGAAGAAAAAAATGAAACAAGATGGGATCGGGAGGGAGACAAATCATAAAAGACCCAATCTCAAAAAACAGACTGAGGGTTGCTGGGGGGTGGGTTGTGAGAGGGGGGTGGGGTTATGGACACTGGGGAGGGTCTGTGCTGTGGTGAGTGCTGTGAAGTGTGTAAACCTGACGATTCACAGACCTGTACCCCTGGGGATAAAAATACATTATATGTTTATAAAAATTTTAAAAATTAATAAAAAAAGTTAAAAAAGTTGTTTACTCAAATACAAGAACAGTGAGATTGAAAGAACTATATGTATTATGTGTATATACGCATATCATGATACTGTACATATATAAATATGAGTGTATTCAATATGGCTTTACACTGCGGTGTTTCTGAAAATTGTACCCAACTTACTTTATTGGAAAGATCATTGTACTGAGTGTCAGATGACTTGGAATTTAACCTTGGTTTTGACAGTAAAAAAAAAAAAAGAGAGAGAGAGAGACTCTGCGTCTTTGACAACTCAACCTCCCCAGAAAGGCGCTGATGTTCCTGGTGCTTTCTCTAGCTCCTGCGTGTTTGCTGAACCTTAACTTGGGCTGTTTTTGAAATGGCTATTTGATGCTTTTGTAAAACATTGTTAATTTCTATACTCTACATAATGCTATGATCTAAGTTTTTTGAATTATGCAACTGTTTTGGAAAATGCCAAGGCCTCAGCCAATGTTAATACATTGCTCACAAAATAATCATTAATAACCATCATTGCCACTGGAACCTTGTTACGGAGTCATGCAATTGTTGCTAATCGTCACAAAGAGTCTGGTCCTTGATCCCGGGTGAAGGATGCGTGCACCGGGACTAAGGAAAGCCTAATGCCTTGCCGAGGGTCACACTAACCAACAGCCAGCATTCTAAGCCGGCCTCTTAAAAATTCTTTGCTTTTCCTACTCTACCTGCTGCCTCCCATAGAGATCTGACAAAGTTTTAAAAAATCAACTTTTACCTTAACTAACATCAACTTTCCCTGACTGTAACACATGCAATTACAAAATTTGCATGGTTCTCCATGATACTGTGCTCTAGAATACTAAATAAAGTTTTGATAAACCAATGCCAGAGTTCAATGCTTTCCTAGTCAACCTGTTCTCACTGTGAGAACAAGACGGGCATGGATTCTGGGGACTGGCACTCACGAAGGTCCCCGGGAGAGGAGTCAGTGCCCGCCCAGGAAGGGTCAGGCATCCAGGTCAGATAAACGTGCTCCTCTTCTCTCCAGAAAGTGCTGCTTAATTTAATTTAACTTAATTTAATTTAATTTTTTTAAAGATTTTATTTATTTATTTGACAGACAGAGACCACAAGTAGGCAGAGAGGCAGGCAGAGAGAGAGGGGGAAGCAGGCTCCCCGCTGAGCAGAGAGCCTGATGTGGGGCTCGATCCCAGGACCCTGGGATCATGACCTGAGCCAAACGCAGAGGCTTAACCCACTGAGTCACCCAGGTGCCCTGGTTAATTTAATTTTAAACCAGGTTATTTGATGACAATTATGCATCTAACCCATAGAGGTCTTCCATCTCACTCACTCTGGCCCTGGTCCCAGGCCAACATTGTCTGGGAATTGAGGGCAAGAGCTCCTGTGGCTCAGACTGCCTGGTGTCGTCCTCGCCTTTCACTTCCTCAGGCAGCAACCGATTCTCACCGTGGTCCTTCAGCGTCGGCATTAAAAGCAACTTAAATTCTAATTAGAAACACAGTGGAAGAACCTGATGGGTCCCACTTTGGTGGAATTCCTTCTAGTTAAGATGAACTTTAATACGGAGCAGTAAGATCTGTCAACCCCAGAAAACAACCCACTTTGGAATGTTCTTGATTATAGTCTGAAAATAGTTTTCCAGTGACTTACGGGGAAGAGGAGCCCGTCCTTCAGAGACGAGCCTCATGTCCCAGTACTGACGGCCACCACGTTAGGCTAGTAAATCCATCTTCCCCCAAATGTACACTATTTCCCAATGATACGTAAAATAAGAAACAACTTGATTTTCAGGTAGATACGTGTGAAACCTGCACGTGCGGACGGACCATGAAAGGGCCTTCCTCATGACAGCAAACATTGTGTGGAGGGCCGGGGGTGCAAAACCAAGACGTAAGTCCGTCTGCGTGTAGGAAACACACGATACACTCATTTGTATGGTCTGTGTTAGTTCCGTTGCCAAAAAACATGCTTTGTCAATTTGTAGATTTTTCTAAGATTCAGTGCCTTTAAAGGTGAAGCCCTGTGGTCAGTCTGAAGAAGCGACAGCAAGTACACTGCAGAGTGTCCGGAGTCCCGGATGCTCAGGGCACGGCGGTCTGCTTTCTTCCAGATTATAAACTGACCGTGGCTTTACTGGAACTTTGTCTGGGGGACGGAGACGGAGACTGAGCTGTGATTTGGGAACGTCGTTCACACGGCACCCACAGACCAAGTGTATCGATGTCTCCAACACGGGGCTCCCGCATGCGCTAGACACTCCCTGTCCCCGGGGGAATATGGTGAGAACAGCCGTGTCCCCGCCTGCGACAGACACCGCATTCCAAGGGCCTTAGAACCTGACGTCTCAGGGTTCCACCTCCGCCGCTCTCTAGCCTGAGGCTTTGGGTCCTGCCCTCACACAGTAAGCAAAGGCTTGGACTCCAGCTCACAGTACTCAGTGCCCTCTGGAGCGGAGCTCAAGGACGGTTGGGCACGCGGAGAGAGTTTGCAAAGCTGAGGCGGACGTGCCGCTGTGCAGGGGCCTCTCCCGGACGCAGGAATGGGGTGCAGCAGGCTCAGAGAGCGGGGACGGAGCGGGCCCAGCGAGTAGAGACGCGGGAATGCACATTCTTACATCTAGCTGCGTGTTTTGTAGAGGGAGAAGCAGGAGGAGGGTCAGACAGGTAAGGCTGTGTGTAATCACCCATTCCTTAGCCCGAGAGGCCAAAGCCAGGGGCCCCCCGGGTCACCCCGGACTGGTCTTCAAAGGACAAACTCAAGGTTATCATTTCTGCCGAACTAAATAGTCAGGGCCACAAGCCACGGACAAACATGGATTCAAATTACTTATTTAATAATGCCTCCAAGAGCGTTCATATTATTGACAAAGGCTTTTATTTTAGACTCAAGAAAATAGTCTCTCTGGGGTGAAAACCAAGTAATATGTCAGTGAATCACGTGGGGCCGTTCATTCTTCTCAGCCGGCGATCTAAAAAACATGAAACTAATAATCTAATTGTTCAACCCTCGGCTTGCAACTGTGGTGCAGACTTTTAAATAACACCCAAACCCCCAGCCTGCCTCGCATTAAAGATGCAGGTACGGTCCCAGAACTTGAATAAGTCACGGAGGCCGGCTTTGGTGGATGCTGATGCAGTGTTGGGACATATCAAGTGTTGGGGGCGAGCCCAGAGCCAAACGCCAGGCCTTCCCCCCGCTGGCCAAAGTACAAATGGGTCTCCATTCGCCGTGCAGCTGCCCGTGAGGTAACACGCTCGGAGATGAAGGTCATCGAGGGCCCCGCCGTGCTGACAGGGGCCGGGAGACCAGCTATCCCTGGGGGAGGGTGGGAGTGTGGAATCCGGTGAAGGACGCCCTGAGAGATCTTTCTGGAATGACTGTGGATTCTCGCTCCGCAGGCGGAGTGGGCCATCCCTGCGGTGGGGAGGGAGGCCGCAGAGGGGCCTGTGCAGGCCAGGGTGAGCCCCCAGCATGCGACAGCCTCCGGGCTCCTGCCCGGAAACCCTGGCCCAGCCAAGCAGCTCTGTGTCTGGACCGTGTGGTTCTAGCAGTTCCCAGGGGAGTCCCAGTGGTCAGGCTTTGGAAACCACTGTCCTAAAGTAGGGGAAGGCCTGCGGGTCGGGGACAGACCGTGTGTCCGAACCGGCTTGCTTCGTGCTCTGTGTGGGCTGAGTTGTCCCAGTGACTTCCCGTCTGTGGAGATCGTGGGGTTGGAGCTGGTGCATCCAAGCCCCTGCAGCCTGGGTGGCCCCATGGACGCACTAACGTGTCCCTGACTGTATGAGGTGCCCCGGCAGGGACGTCCCCACGACCAGTCCTTCCACACCAGCCCAGCACCAGCTCCTCCCATCGGGGGATCCCCCTTCTGTCCTCACAGACAAACCGAGCACATTCTCGTGAGACTTCTCGACGGAAGCAGAGTACATTTTTGCTGACAAAAGGCTTCGCTGAATCAGATGTTTGCATTTTTAAAAAGTTAGTTTAAGCTCAATGTACTATTTGATTATTGGAGATTGAAAACAAATACAATCTCTAGAGAAAGGAGGCAGTAATTTGAAAAGAAAACTATATATCATATACATTTTTAAATTTTTTAAATTTTTTTACTTTTAAAGATTTTATTTATTTATTTGACAGATCACAAGTCGGCAGAGGCAGGCAGGTGGTGGGGGGAGCAGGCTCCCCGCTGAGCAGAGAGCCCGTTGCGGGGCTCGATCCTAGGACCCTGAGACCATGACCTGAGCCAAAGGCCACTAAGCGACCCAGGTGCCCCATCATAAACATTTTAATACAAAATTTGGGGGGCAAAAAGGAATATTTAGACCTAATATTGATTTTTAAGTGTCTTCCACTTTCTCTTATTTTCTCTTACAACTCTCTTTGTTTTTGCATTCATGGTTAAAAAATTGGTATTTTTAGCATTGACGTGGACTTCTATATCAACACTGCACACCTAATGTACTAACAAGATTTGTAGAGGAAACACACAACCCAGCATTTTCTATTACCAGAGACGAGAGGCATGAAAAGAAAAGGCACAAAGTCACCACGGCGAGCAGACGGGCATTTCCACGGAGGGGTCTTGTTCTCTGGGACCATGGTAACCAGTGACCCATCATAACCAGTGACCATTGTAACCAGTGACCCACAGGGCTCCACACAGAAGACGGCCTGACACTCTGGGAGGCCTGGGTGGTGGCTCCTGGCACACCTAGCTGATTCCTCCGGCCGGACGGTAGCCCCGAAAGGTAAAATGGGCACGCCTGCGATAAAACCAGCCGTGACAGAAGAACAACGACGCTGGGACTTTCCATCCCCACTAATGTCTGATTATCATAACTTCCAATGTTATGGATCGTCACTTATTGATTGGTCTAAGTGCACTTTGTGTGTTTTGATAGCAAAAATGATCATATCTGCTCCCCAAGCCTCAGCCATGGAAAGACTATGTAGAAAGCGATCTTCATCTTTGTGCGATTAAATGGAACGACACGTACAGTGTTGCGTACGTGCGCAGAAATATTACACCCCTGACGTGGATGTAGCTCGCCAAAGAGAGAAAGCACATATTGAGTTAATGCAGCCGCAAAACCATTAGCACAGAGGGCTTTTAAGAAGAGCGGTCAGCTGTGAGTCACGCTTCACCCGCCCGGGCCATTTGGAAATGAAGTCCCCTTGATCGATGGGCTACTCGGCAAGTTTCACCAGTTTTCAGCAGAGAGGACACATAATTCCACTGTAATACGAGTATGATATTCTAATTGATTAATTGGATTTTCTTGTAAGGTGGCATGAGATTTCGTGATGTACAAAGGTTGTCCACGGTCTGTGGGAGACCAAGAATGCTCGAAAGTGCACGGAAAATTAGTGGCACCACAAGGGGCAGAAGAAATGAGATGGCCATCTGCTCTCCACAAGTGTACTCTGTTTTTAAACCGCATACATTTATGGGCAAAAGCAAAATAAAACAAAACTAGAAGCACACCCACCCACACATACGCACACAGAAGACCCCAGTGCCCAGTTATGCTTCGGAGGACTGTGAGGGGCCCATGGTCATTGTACTGTGGGCATCGGGCCACTCGAGCGTCGACAATGAGCACATCTTCCTCTTTGCCTTCTCAGGCCCTGGGGATCTCCCTCTCATCCAGCAAACACTTTCTTTAGCAACAAACGCACCTTAACCCAAACGAAAGCTCACTCATCCCGGGCACATCCGTCTCATCCCAGAGCCTCTCTCCCGTCTTCCTGGTGCACAAGGACACCTGTGCACACCTGCTTCGGCAAGAAGGGGAGAGATGACATTTTGGGGGTGAGAGGAAATAGCAAGGAGCTAGAGAGTGGCTCGGGGGAGACATGGATCTGGTGGGACCAGTGAGTGAGAAGGCGTCAGCTCGGCAGAGCGGAGACGGCTCTTTGGGAACCAGTGTGGCCAGCAAGGCCCTTCTCCGCGAGAGACCGGGGAAGGCCGTGGCCATGACGCACATGGCAACTCTTGCTGGTCTCAACCCCAGATGCTGACAAGAAAGGGGTGCCCGCTTTCTTCACGCTGAAAGGACAGGTGACCAAGTCAGAGCCTCCCAGGCTCAAAGGGGATCTTACAAACATCTCCACCTGGTTCAGAAGGTCTGGGTTGGGGCCTGGGGTGATGCTGGTCTGACGCCCCCAAGGTGGGCCAGGGCCGGTGGTCCCGGGATGGCCATCTGAGCAGGGGGCCCGGCCACTGGGGAGACGAACGACATACGAGCCCCAAATATGAACCCGTTCTAGGCTAAGATGCTTCTAGGTCCTGCAGGCCCCTGACCTACAGGGCGGCTCACACGCTCACAGTCGGACACACCTAGAGATCAACACACTTTACGAGAATCTCTTTATTCGTTTTTCTCTTCCTTTCACTCAAGGCCAAGACTTAACTAAAAACAAAATGAATTACTAATGGTGAAAGTCACCCTAAACCTGCCATTTCTTTTTGTCATGTAGAAATACGACAATGACCTGGGTTAGGAAATCCTCATAACAGCATTTTGCGAGGTGTGGACATGGAGATGACGTATTTCAGGGTGCCTGCCTACAGACGTCACAACATATTTCTTATTTTAAAAGAGTGAGTCTCCTACAGGATATTTGATCCCATAATTAGGAAAGAGACCTAGCCATATACGTTACTATGATCATTAAAACACCCTCTGCTTGGGTGACAGTTTGTGAGATGAAACTATTTGAGGAAACACCTAAACGATTAGAAATGCTGCTGACTTATTGGGAAGGCTCCAGGTATTTTGGGGGGAAGATATACACGCCTCCTCTCGTGTAACAAACAAGGGCCCCGTTTCTTAATCTGCCCCTCCCTTCCATCTGGAATAAGGACTTGCTGGGGGATCTCTGGCTGAAGGCCAGCCACTTGGACGCATGCTGCTGAAGTCAGAACTGAGCACAGACAGGGTCTGCGTAGACGTCCCTCCCCCTCCTCCCAGCTGCAGAAGCACGTCCTTGCATCTGCACGTGTCCTCCTGGCCCGCAGGTGGCCCTCAGGGCGGTTCCAAGTGGCCAGGTCACCGCGCTGCGTGGGCTATTATGGGGGACGCTGCGCGGTGTCGTGACATTTCCTCCTGAGACCTCCACCGCTTACCGCTCCATCCAAGTGGGCACCATGGCGGGAACGTCGTGCTGGGACGGCCGCGGCAGCTGGAGAGGCGTGGCACGATGAGTGCAGCCACGGGGAACGGTAGCCGACCTTCCCGCCCGCACCCCAGGAGATTGGCACAAATCATCTGGATTTGACCTGTGGAAGGCGGTCTGAGGAACCGAGTGTGCAAACGAGGGGTGACAGCAATACCGTGACCCGACCTGTGTCACAGGGCAGCTCTGGTATCAGGGATGGAATGAAGATGAATGAGCCTCTCTGGGCACGGGCTCTGCCTCGTTGGGCCCAACTCCATCAAACAGCAAAACGCCAGGGCGAGATCTGCGCACAGAGCAGCCCCGACCGCACGGCGCCGGGAAGTAAACCCCTGCGGTTCGCACGAAGAGCGGGGGCACCCAGCTGGCCTGCGGGCCGCTGCTCACAGAGGTCACGCTCCTCGGGGGAAGGTAACGGCATCACTCGCGGGCCACAGGCTGTGCTGGACATCTCAAGAGTCGGGAAGGACACGGGCCGGTGCTGTGAGCCGCGTGGACCCGGCGGGGCTCACGTCCCGAGGTCCTGCTCCTCATCCCTCGGGCTTGCGGACGTGGGCAGTGTCTCACATGTACTCTGGGGCGTCGTCCTTCTCTGGAATTAGGTCATGGGTTACACGGGGGCTGACCCACTTGCACGCATGTGTCCTTGCAACAACACCGCCTCTTCCATGGGTCCTGATAGTGCAGGTCCACCCGTTCTGAGGGTCCCAGGGCTCCCCGAGGTTGGGTACTTCTCCCAGGTCCTCAGCCTCAGGGCCCAACGGGTGCCCATTGGAGTGGAGGAAGCCAGGTCCAGGCTCTGGGCCTCTGGGCGTGCAGTGCACGGCTCCGTTCCTGGGAAAGTGGTGGGACGGCCATTACGCACGCCTGTGACTTTGAGAAGCTAATCGGACCATCAGCGGTAAGTTAGGACTTTCCACGAGCAGAATCGCTTCAGCTTCTCACAGAAGCTGTCACAGAGCTCCTCAGGGGTCCGGTAGACCTCAGCGCCCCGTGCCCCCAGAGCCGGCTTGTCTGCCCGGCCAGCACTTTCCCCCTGGGGCCTGCGACACAGTGGTGGCCTGGCCATGGGCCCCAGTGGCCACTCATGTCAGGCGCCCTAACCCGGGAACAGGGGCCATGGCTGCAGGTGCATGGACACTCGTGGCCAAAGGTTCCCCAGCACCGGCACTGGGCCATTTTCATCCTCTTTCTGTCCTTTTCAGCATTGTTGATGCATAACTGACACCTAATGTTTGCAAGTTTTAGGAGTGCAACATGGGATGTGTGTGATGACACTATGCCTAGTTACTATCCTTCAACACAGCTACAGTTTCATTGCTCGTGAAGATAACCTTTAAGGTCCACTCTCTTATTAGCAAACTGCACCCGTGCTGCACGAGCCTGAGGACTCTGGCCGCCAGCTGGGCAGGACAGCCCCACAGAGTCCCCGTCTGGCACCGGGAGCGTGTTCCTTGGACCCTCTTTAAATTTCCCCTCCTGGCCAAGTGGGCGCCAGGCTCTTTACGCCAGGGATGGGACAGCAGAGCTTGGGACGGGTCGGGGGATCGGTATTTGCATCGGGTTCCCACCAGTGACCTCGCACCCCCGTGGGCCTCGGTGTCCAGGACTGCAGCTGTGAGGAAGACGGCTGGGCTCAGTGGTCAGTCGGGTGCAGGGTTCCCTTAACTCACTTGTTATTACACAACACCCACAGGTCACACGCCCACGTGCACACGCGTGAATAAGCACGCACGTTCACAAGACCAGAGAGCAGCGCAAGGACGGCCTCGGGGGCCACGGGATGCTGAAGACACAGAACCAGGTTTTGAAAGAGGTGCATCTGCGGGCGGCCGTCCCTCTGCTTAGGGATGGGCGAGGGGCAGCTCCCCGTACTCGCGTGTCTTTAAAGTCTCTGTTCCAAGGGTACAGAGTGCTCAACAGGTGGACACTGGGCAATAGAACAAAAGAATCACGGTGTGTGGGGCACGTTCACGACGGAAACAACGTGGAGCACGACTCAGGGGCTCTGACGGCGGGGCTGGGGGGCTTTCCACGACGGTGGGGGGAGCTCAGCAGACTGCAGACAGCTCACCGTTACCCTGTAAGTGCAGGAGATTTTAACTAGCTCTAAGATAGCACGCAGCGGGTCACATTACATTTTCTCTCTGAACTCAGCTAATTTGCTGTTGATTTTTGTTTTAATTTAGGTCACCCAGTCTTAGTTACCTTATAATGAGAAATGAAACATCTTGGGTAATAAGGAGATACCCAGGTGAACCCACTCCTGCTCAGATTCCCGTCTGCTAATTGCACACCTGTGGAACTCAGGAGGGGGTTTGGAGCTGCCCGACTTCTCCCCACATGTCCGAAGCCACAAAACCTGGGATGTGCAGAGACGACCTTCCTCTTCCCCCACAGTGTCAGGCAGGAGACTACAAGCACGAACCCGTTCACGGCATACGTGATGCTGCATATCGGCGGGGGTGGGAGGCTTGCAAAGCAGTGCGCCCCGGACGGCCTCCGCGGTGTTTCGGCTGCAAGTGGGTCTGCGTGACCCTGAGGCTCCCGAGGAAGAAAGGGGCGAGGCTGAACCGGATCGCGGGCCGTGGCACCCCCACATCACCCTTGATGCTTTCGTGAGGAGCACTGCCGTCTTCCCCAGCCTCTCTTGTCGCTGCTCTGTCATCTCCAGCTCTGCGGTCCTTGTGTCCCTCAAACAGAAATGCCCGGGGCCAGGGCTGGGCCAAACCGGGAAGCTCCCTCTCGGACACTTTGCGGGGAGAGTCCTGGAGCGGATGGGGGGGGGACTCCACTGCGGGCGGGGACTTCGTAGGGGCCGGCAGTGGGGGAAGCCTGGTTCTTCCTGGGATCGCAGCTCAGCCGCTCGAGGTCAGGAGAGGCTCCCAGTGGCCGTGGAAGGCGTTCGCGCCAAGGCCAGGCTTTTGCTAGAGACACTGGCACGGACCTCCCCGGGGCACGAGCCACAGGATGGCGCCCAGCGCGCCCGGGGACACGCATCCGGAACATAGCCGAGGTCCTTTCAGCTGTGCAGCTGCACGTGGGTGGGAACGGGAGCTTCTGGACTGCGGCCCCCGCTCCGTCCGGGGCGTCCTGCAGCAGCCGTCCTCCCACGGGGTATCTTCCTCCTGCTGTGCTCACCCGGGTTCTGATATCGGTGAATCTCCCCTCCCGCTAACTGATTATAACCATGTCTGCCCACACCTCCCTTAAGCCTGTAAACCTCGCATCTTTGTAGCATAAAACCAGGATTCAACTTACTGTTTGTGACAGGGAAAGTGTGAATATGATCTTTATTAAGATGTTCATGGAATTTAGAAATCCAGTCTTGAATGCATACATAGAGTAAGCCCTCCAACACCTTTCGGATTACACTACAAGTGCCCTCATTCCCCCAAATTTCAATTTTAACACCTGGAGAGACCACCATTAGAAATTCATTCCTTTCAGTTAAGGAATTGCTCCTATTAAAATGCAAAAACCCTAAGAAGACTAACCCATTAAGTACTTATCAGTAATTAACACCTCATCATGAATTCCTTTATCAGATTCCCTGCTTTGTTACAGCTGGGGCAGCTCCCAGAACCCAGGAAAGGACTCCTGGAGGCGCGGCTGGCCCAGCTAGTGACGGAGGAGCAGCGCGCACCAACGCACGAGACTCGATGGCGTGACACGGCCTGAGAGATCGAGACCTCGTGCTTCAGCCCCACCGAGGACTAACGAGAATAATGGGAGACCCTTTCTACGACCCGTCAGCACTATTTCCAAATCATTCTGGAACGCAGCTGAGCACCAGCTCTCTAGAAGGATGTGGCATGCAGGCCCGGCCACAATGGGGAGATCAGGACTCGGGGCGCCGGCGGACACACACCCCTTGGGCTTCAGCGAGGCTGCGACTGGGAGCAGGACGCCTGCCACGGCATGGGGGCGACGCGCAGGTCCAGCCACGGGCAGGAGGGCCGGTGGCAGGCGGGCAGGGACGTTTTTTTGGAAGAGCTTGCCTTATAGGTCGGTGGGCTTAATCTCAGAAGCTCTGTATTTTATCCCAGGAAAGGAAGAAATGGGAAAAAAGCAGCAAAAACCATGAACACCAAGTGTTGGAGCAGCCCTGGGTGAGCAACGCCCCTTCCTCAGCTGAACGTGGCTGCGGGACCTTTCGGGCTGTCATCGGGTCTTTCCTTATTTTTGACTCCTCCTGCGCACTTCGCATGGGCGCAAGGTCAATGCTCAGTGACTCACCGGTCCCCAGCGCCTACAGCCCTTGGAGCTCGATTATTTCCAGCATCTCGGTACGTTTCAAAATCCCTCAAAGGCACATGGAAACGGACTTCCTCGTGACCGCAGCTGAAGTCCCATCTTCCTACATCTCATTACCTCACTGGTTCCCTTCAGTGGACACAATGCATCTCCAATGCCCCTCCTGTGTCTGACAGTCCACCCCCCGCCGACACACACACACACACACACACACACACACACAAAAGTAAAAGCAAATGTGAAAATGTCAATCTCTTGACAGAAGAGGCCATGCTGGATGGGGGTGGGCAGGGTGGCTTTGTCCTCAGAAAGAGGCAGGTGTCTGGAGGCGAACTTTCTGGAACGGGCAGCAATGTGGGGCCGGTGGAGGGAAGGAAGCCAGAGGGGATGTTCGGGGGACCTTCCTCGGGCCCCTGGGCCAGCGTGAGCGCCAACGGCGCCAGAGGAAACGCTGGAAGGGCCACAAGAAAAACCCTATTGTCTGTCCAGGACGTATCTTCCTACGTCCTGACCATGTTCTAAAACTCTGAAAACACTTTCTGTGTGGGGTGGGGAGTGGCCTTCATGTGTGCACAGAACCATGGAGGCCCTACCTTAGGGCGTCTGGGCAGACAGTCGCTTGCCGGATGCTGGGCTGTGTGTGCGGCTTACGCACACTTCTGGAAGGGTCCGTAGGCTTCATTAGTTTCTCTGATGGATCCACTATGAAAACAAAGAGAGCAACGTGGAGATAAATTGTCAGTAGATTTAGAATTTTTAAATAAAGATACTAAGTTATCCGGATGTGAGCAGTTGACTTTTGCTTTAAGTTATCAGTAAAATGTGCTGTGATTTCAGGTTAATGGATACAACCATTGTCTTCTCCAACGTCCATAAGCTGTTCAAGGCCAAGAGCCAAGTGCCACGTGCCGTCAGGGCGTCCCTTCATAAAATGCACTCTTCGGGCCCCACCCAGTAAGACGAGACTGCTCAGAGCACTACTTTCCAGCTTTATTTACGACGTTTAACTTAGCTCTAAACTTCTTACACGGACAAAGTCACTAACTGTACATTTCCCAGCAGCATCTGAGAGCACTCGTTGGGCAGAGGCGCTCGCTAGCCCCGTCTGTGGACATTGGGGTGAGCGGGCATCGCAGGCAGGGTCCTGGCTTCCGGAGAGAGCTGCTTGTCACTGTGGGAAGCCACCCCCCACGGCACACGGTTCACTCCCCGTCCTACGTGTGGGTTAAAACCACGGGCGCCTGAGCATGTACCCTATGTGATCTGTGAGCGAAAGTCCACGCAGGTAAACGGGAACATCTGTGGTGGGAAGTTGCCCTCCAGACACCCACGGGACCAAAGCACCTGGCCGGGAGCACCGCCCTCTGCCGGGACGACCGCCCACCCTCTCAGCCCCAGGGCCGGGCCGCCAACCCCACCCGTGCACACGGAGCCAGCAGACACCCCTGCAAGGCAGGGAGGCTCCCCTCGGTTCCCATGCGGGGTCACCGAACACCCACGTGGCTGATTCTCTCGGGGTGGTCCGTTCCAGCCCCTGTAAACATTAGGGCTTTATTTCTGCTGTTTCTGTTTTTCCTTTAAATCTCTCTTTGCCCTCCTCCTCTCCTCTCGAAAAGACCGTTTCCGGGGCTGGAGTATGTGAGGCAGGTAACCGGAACCAGCCACGTGGGCCCAGGTGACAAACACCGTGTGACACGGCGTGTCTGGGGTCTCAGCCGGGGATCCCGTCTGGGGTGTTGTAGGGGCGCTGGAGCCCCCACGGTGGGCGGCACCTGCATGTGGAAGGAGCCGGAAGATAGACAGAGACTCGGCCCCGTGGGAGGGTGGCTGCAGCCAGCACGGCGCCTCCGAGTTGGAGGAAATACCTGTCTTCAGAGATGGCGAAAGTCTGCCAGGAGCCGCGTCGGAACGCTACTCACCACCTCGGGCTCCTGGCGATGAGGCCGTCCAGAGCGGGGTCCCCGGGGGGTGGCTTGCGGCTCCTCAGCAAGGGCGGGCTGCGCTTCCGGACACGAGACCCCGGGAACGTCGCCGGCTTGAGCCCCCGCCCGTCCGCGTGGGCTCAGGTCCCACGTCCTCTCCTTCGCACACTCGTCTCCAAACGTCACCTTGTCCTAAGAGCAGACACAGTGTTTGAGAGCGTGAATGATGTGATCGAGAAGAGCAGCGACTGACGGCCAGCGAGGGAAGGGGAGAGCGGGTTAAAGGCTTTGCTCAAAACAACACTCGGTGCCACTCAACGTTACAACCAGTGAGATTCTTAGGAAACATTGAGAAATGTTCCAGATAAAACGTTCAAGGGGAGGGCAGAGCTAGGCATTAGCTGTGTGTGTGTGTGTGTGTGTGTGCACAGACGTGCCTAGCTCTGTGTGGACGGACACAGGCAACGGGTACGCCAAATGGAATGGAGCTGGGTCAGGTGTTGTTTTTTTGTTTGTTTGTTTTTTGTTTTTTTATATAAAAAGTATGACATTTTAAAAAAAATCACTGTAGAGAGACAGTCTATCCTCTTTTTTTCCTTCCCTAAGAAAATTATAGTTAAAATGTCGTAGAAGGAAAGAATTTCTGTATGATTGTGAAGTTCTCGTAAGACTAATTTAAATTTGAGAGGAGACCATCCTGCAGACGTGTCATCCGCTCTGGCCGTGGAAGCCGGCCCGGACGGTGGCCAGGTGATGGGAACACGTCAGAAGGGAAACCCGACCGCACACTCTGATCCTCCTTTCTATCTGCTGCGTGTTGAACAAGCTGTTTAATCAAGGGAAGGGCCAAGGTTTTATTTACACACTTAATAAAGCCGTTGAACCTTGCTTATGCGTCTGGGTTACCGTATTGCAATACTTTCAGGACCAAAACGACAGAAAAGTGGTCAAAGTAGAGAATTCCACGGGGCCCAACCATTTTAGGGCATGGGGAAGGGCACATACTGCTACCTGAGCAGTATTTCACTCAAGCAGAAGCCCTGCTTGGTGTCACTGTTGCTGGCTGTGCACCTCGAGGCTTCACAGAGCTCTGCCCTCTGAGGGCCTGGCCGCTGGAGGGCACGGGTCTGTGAGCCTTTCCTGGGGCCACAGGGCGCCTGCACACCCCCCACCCCCCACCCCCCACCCCCCGCCGAGGGGCCTTGCTCCCTGGCCACCTGGTTCCTGCCGTGCCTCATGGCGGGGACTTGTCCCTCTCCTCCCGGCCATCATCCTCATCAGAGCACCCACGCTGCGGCGGCGCAGCGCCCCTCCCACACCCGTCAGCATGGCGGTGACGTCGTGTTGCTGATAAATGCGTTCAGTAGACCTGCTGTGTCAGGTTCACTGAGCCGGGACGCGTTGTGTTTTTGTGAGGATAGAAAATGGCGTTAAACGGGCTTATTCATGTGGGAATGGAGCACACGCCTCCAGCAGGCTCCACCTTGGTGACCGCGGGCAGAAGACCGCAGTCTCGACTCCAGACGGGGCACTGGTGCCCTGCAGAGCGGCTGGCTCCCCACCCTCAGGCTGTTTTTCCGATTTCAGATACTTTAAGCAAAGGAAACAAACAAACAGCAAGTACTGTCGCAGATGAGACGACTGCTTTGTCCAACGCGGTCATGACACACGCGTGGGGAAGACAACGTCATGGGATGCACATTCGGGAAGACGCAGAATCTGAAAGCTGATCTAGAAGAAGATGGACCATGCTTGTGCTGCGGGTCGGGTGGGGGCGGCCGCTGTCTGGAGCAGCTTCGAGCTACAGAGGGAACGGCTCTCGGCTCTGGGCAAGCGGCAGAGGGAAATGCGAACGCTGAGCTGTTCTCCATCCCGGGGGGAGCTCGGTCCAGAACAGGACAGGGGCCCCAGCGTGCGTCCCAGGGACCCCTCCGTGCCTCCGTTTCTGCCCATCTTCGCTGAGAGCTTCCAGCACACACCCGCGCCGAGAGCGGCGGGAGGCCTGGTTCAGAGACTGGACTCAAATATTGTTCCAAATGGGGCAGCGTCGCGTATACGTTTGCAAGTGTCCTACAGCATTGTCCCACCTTAGCAGGATTCAAAACGCTGAACCACGCCGTGACCTCTCTGCGGAGGAAGGAGCTTCACTCCTGAAGGAACACGTGTACCCAACGTCGCCTGACTCTTGGTCTAGGGCTCTCTGTCCTCCAGCAACAAGTGGAATCGCTTTTCTTAACTTCGGTGGCTGCCCAGCGGGTTCCGTTAGGGGAACGCAAGACGGTGCGCTCTGACCCGCGCAACGCCGCTTAAGCGCTGGCGCTCGGGGCCGGGCTGAGGCGCGGGTGGAACGGACGGACCGCAGCCTTCGTGCGCCCAGACGCTGGCCGAGCCGCCCGCGGGCCCACGCGCGAGGACGGGCACCTCGCCGCCCGCGCCCGCTCTCGGCTGGCCCCGCTCACCCGCATCTTCCAGAAGCCGCAGGCGCGGCGAGCTCCTGCAGGGCGGCTGCGTTCTGGCTGCGCCGAGAGCCGGCGCGCTCGGGCCGCCGCAGCGAGAACTCGGGCCGGGGTCCAGAAGGACAGAGCAGCGGCGGCGCCGGCTCGGCACCGCGGCGCTCCTCCTGACAGCAGCTCTCTCTTAACTGCCTCCAGTGTTTAACATATTGGAGCCGTTCATCTTCCTTCAATGAACTTAATAACTCTGCCAGGTGAGGAGCCGCGCGCCATGCTTCTTCATGCCGTCTCCTCCCTGCGCGGCGCGGGGCGGTGGGCGGGCGGCCCCGGCGCGCTTATTGCCTCCATCAATAACCTCCCGCGCACTCTTCATTCCTCACGCCCTCCTGGTGGCCTCCAACATCTAATAAGACCTCTTTGCCATGATCCCCGATCGATACACAGGGGCGCCTGTCCCTTTACAGAGCTCACCCCGCTAAAGGAACATGACAGGGGAACAAATATGATTTTGATGGGATCATGTCCAGGAACAAGAGACCGATCTGGAAAATTTCCCTTTGGGGCCAATTTATACAGAAAACCAATCTTCACACTTGGGACTAAGCTCTTTCTGTGCTCACTAGCCACGGTGCTGGGGAATAAACAGAAGCCTCGCCGGTCTTACACTAGCCAAGCATTCGTTTAGGAGATGGCATTTCGTTTCCTGCCTGTGACTAAATATGGATGAGTTAGGGGGAAATTCCAATAGTGCCTTTTTCCCCAAAAGACTCAGAAATACACATGTACCCCCAATGTTAACGTGTGGAGTTCAGACCTGATATTTGCTTGATTTTGTGATTATTTGGATGCGTGGCTTTCCAGTTTCATTATCAGTGAGGGCGTGGCCTGGGTGCTTGTTTGCCTACAGCACACCCCGGAAAGGTCTGCCCTCACCCCACGTCCCAGCACCGACCACTGCAGCACCCTCCCATGCTCGTCTGTGTGTCCCGGAAACACGGTTTTAACAGCTAAAAACATGAACACCTGGCATGAGATCCCTTAAAGGGAAAAACACGGTCCAGTAGAGAGAGGCGTCTTCACAAAATCAATACAGGGGAGCACAGAAAAAGTGGAATAATTTTGGAGATGCGAGGACGGTGTTTCATGAAAACAGCCGCAGGACTTTGCTGTCAGGGGATATTGTCCACAACCCCCGGCAAAGGCCCTGTGCCGAGCCTGAGCACTAGGCATCCGCGGGCCCCTGTAACACGGTCATGCGTGGGAGCGGCCCAGCCACTGGCACTGGAACCTTGTGCTCATATCCCATTATTCCAGTATTTGTGAATGTTACAGCATCCAACAGAGAAAGACCAACCAAAAGGCAGAACGCATCCTGAGAGTAGAAAGTGGCGACATTACTGGTTACAATTTTCCAAACTATATCACTGGCTTTACCCCCAGTAAATTACAGTCTCGTCTTGTCTCGTCTCGTCTCTTCTTTTCTTTTCTTCTCTTCTGCAGGAGTCGTGAAGAATGCCACTACTAAATGAGGGCCTTGTCTGCTCGTTTGCTTTCAGTTCGAGTTTTTAATAGCATAGGCCATGTCTAGCTTTATCAACTTGTCAGCATTTAAAAAATCAAATATTATTTTTTAAACTTCTTACAGCACTTTTGTTACGTTACTGTTGGATCTCAGTCTGGCCTCTTCTGCACAGACTGGGGAGGAAATGCCACACAGAGGTTCTAGGAAGGGGGCAGCCCCTGTGACCTTGTCTCTAGAGGCAGAGGCGTCACTGCCTTGCTGTGTGTGCACCTTGGAAAGCCACGGGACTTCTTGGAGTCCATTAGTTTATTTTGTTATACATGATTCAAAAAATCAATTTCTAGAAATATTAGAAATATTTAAAATTATATTGAAGCTCTAGAGTTATAAATATTACATGACTAAGACTGACGAGAAAAGAATCGGAAGGGCCATTTAAAACCAATTCCCCTCCACGGAAGCCACACGAATTAATCATCACGTTATTATCAGCACATGGAAGTAAATCTCTTCCCTCCGTTGAACTAACCTCGAGGATCACTCTTCATAGCTGAGAAATAAATATCTTCCCGTCAGACAACCGGGTAACAACCGATTACACCCGGCCCCATCGCGGATGTGGAGCACCCGGCAACGGTCTCCGTGGCAATGCGAATGGGCACCTCAGAAATCGTTGTGGGCTTTGACTCAACGTCACACTATGAATTTCAAAATTTAAGTTTCTGCTTATATGTCAGAGTATTCTAAATTGGACATGGAATTAAACATGGAATCTGCCATTTATGATGCCTACCATGGCATCCCCATTCCTAAAGTAACATTTCGATTAAAAATGAAGCTTTTAGGAGCAGTCGAATATTTACGTCAGAATAAAACACGCAGGACAGCTTCCATCACTGCAGGTGTTTTTTTTTTTTTTTCCCCCAGCAGGCATATTTACATGTTTATATGCACTTTTTAATTTTATGTAAACCTTTCCAATTATTGATGCATTCAGATATATCTGAGGCGCAAGTGTGAGCTTCCTCGTTCTGCCGCTGGTGCTCGTACAAAAGTTGATGGGAAGAAACTCGGAAAACAACCTCAGAGTAATCCCAGGGTACCTCCCTCTGCTCCCGCTCTGCTGGGGAAGCCGCCACGGCAGAGAACTTTCCAGCAGACGCGGCATGAGATTTCAGCTCATGCTGAGGGTCAGATGGGGGTCAGACCTTCCCTGTTTCTGATGTAGTAGAAAACACAACAGAATGCAGAGTTTGAGTTAATGGGCAAGAACAGGTCACTTCCTAGTGCTGCAAGCTGAGGGCAAAATAAACCCATTTGTTACTATTTCTGGAAAAACGGCAGGTGTTTCTCAGGCAAATCAACCCCAGACAAAACGCAGTCCCACCTCCGCAGCTGAGCTGAAACGGTGAAGGCCTTCCAGCTGCGGAGACCGGGCCGGTGTCCTTCCTCCATGCCTCCACCTGGCAGGAGCTCCCCTGGGCTCTGGGAATTCACAGGCTGAATTAGAGACGGAGACCCAGAAAACGGGAAGAAATAGAAACAAGAAGACATTGACTGTCTCTGGGCAACGCACGCAGGCATGGCCAGGAAGCAGACTCGGAGGTCAGAGTGTGTGGGCGCTGTGGGCCCCTCGGATCCCAGCATGAAGGATGTAAGGCCCACGCTGAGGCACCTCCCAGGAGCCCCAAGAACCCACAATAAAACCGACGTGAGTCAAGACTCGGAGCCTCCTTGTGTACTATGAAGACATCTCTTGCACATTTACACCGGGTCCCCAAAAATACACAAGTAAGAGAGGTATATCCATCCTCTCTTTCTGGAAAGTTCCTAGGGAGCACCACGATCGAGGGACAGCAGGGCGTGCTTTGTGGGGCACTGAAGACGTGCACCCCCCGAGCTGTAAGTGATCTTACAGTGTTTGGGTTATAGTCTGCGTCCTGGCCAGCGATGCGCTTGTTTGGCACGCTAGACCAACACGGTCGGCAGGCGCGGAGAAGGAAGAGGCCGGCAATGCTGACCTTGCCGGCGGCAGAGCCGGGGGCTGCGAGGGTCCGGGCAGACCACGCAGCACACATCCAGGCTGCGAGCCCCAGCAGAGGGTTTCAAGAGGGCTCTTACTTCCACTCGATCATCAAACCGTAGATAACTCATGAGTCAAGACATGTTAAAAAATATCCCCATTCTCTTTTGCCGGTATTTTATGACATTGCTTCCTCCTGGACTCTGGACGTCGCTTCCCTGTCTCACTGTCTGCAGTGACACCTACCGCCTGCAGAGCCGCTCTGGCTGGAGCTGCAGACAGACAGGCAGATGCCGGCCAGGGACGCCAGGATGAATGGCAACGCCTCAGGAGAACCAGCCCCGACACAGGAGATGAGCGTGGTGTGCCTAACGCGGAGCGTGGGACCCAGGCCCCCGGGGCCCCCACTCCCGCAGCGCAGGGGTGAGCTGGTGGGGAAGCCAGCTGGCGTCTCCCTCCCAGCCTCTCCAAGCCACACCACCTCTTCCCTGCATGGAGGGTCTGGGAAGGAGCCCTGCTCTGCCTCGGGATAAACCACTACCTGATTAGCAAAATAATTATTCCAACTGCCATCACATTCTGCATAGAGTTAAGTGTTTTTTTTTTTTTTTAACAAAACAATGTTAATTTTCTCTTAGAACATCTGTGACCCATTCACAAAACTGCTAAATTAAGACAATATTATTTTAAATCACTATCTTTGTTACCTTCCCAACCTTAAGAAATGCCAGCAAATATTTAAATTTAAGACCATGATTCCCAAGATATTCATTTGAATTCTGCATTGCCAATATGTGAGAATATTCCGCAGTCACTTTCTCTCCTTATGTGCTGTAAGGTAACATCAAAAACAGCACAACAACCGTTCTGCACAATAATTCTAAAAAACAGCCGAATTTTTAAGTGATTATGCCGTAAACATTCAGTGTAAAACTGCAGCCGTCTTGGGGGCTGTGCTCCTAATGCATTAGCCCGTGTTGACATCGCCCCGTGCCCCCCACCCCCCGGCCAGGCCTCAGGAAGGCCACTCGTTCCCCCACGCCAACCATTGCAAAGAATCTGGGATCAGAGAAAAGAACTCTTTCCCTCTATTGTGTGTCTGCAAGAAACGACTTTTTTAAAAGAGAGAGGAGATTTTATTTGTAATTTTTCCAATGGAATAAGCAATGAAGTGTTTCTCATTTCCGTTTTGAAGAGAAAATCAGAACGTGGTCATATTCACATGCAGGCTGGGTTCCGCTGGCTGTTTAATCGGCTGACGCGTACGCAGATACGTCTGATGTGTGCAGCATATACGAGGCATATATAAATCTCGGAAATATCAAGCAACAGCACTAAACGTAATTTAAACACGTAATAAGAAGCTCGTCTCCCCGCACGGCACACGCGGACTGCAGCGACGACAGAGCCCATCACGGGTGTCTCGGAGTAACATGACTTGGTTCTGAATTGCGGTCCTTAAAATCTGACAAGAGAAAACCCGCGCTCTGCATCCATTACTGCCAGAACCAAAGTTAGGAAGTTACTTGAAGAGAACCCATTATTGTTTGTTACTCGATAGTGCCACCACATGGAGTGATATTTGAATATAATTCAGCTGTCAGAGATGCAGGACGCAGTCTGTAAATAATACTTTGCATACTTCAATAAGGCAGCCAAGAGCCATCGCTCATCCCCTCTCTGGTGTGTGAGGTTCAAAACGTTTCCTTGTGGAAACAGAGATGTTCCGTTTCTAAGAGCACGAATGCACTGTAGTAAAACCGGCAGAGCCAAACTGCTTTATTCCATCAATAAAAAAAGAGCCATTTGGTAAAAGGATGCATTACACATTTTCTATTTAAATCAGTTTATAAGAAGCAGATGTTAAGCTTTCCTGGGTAAGAAAGAAAGGAGATAAATGAATTAAGTGGACTTCCCAGTACATCTCCTGCTCTCTGTCCTTCTTACTGGGTCTGTGTGTTTAGTAATAACCCAACTCCAGGCCCTGTTTTTAATGTTAAGTGACCTCAGCAACTGTTCTTTAATATAGCAGAGGCCAGGTTCGGAAAATCCACCCAACTGAATGCCGGGTTTTAAGCGGGAAACCTGAACAGGGTCCAAACCGCATTAGCTAGAGAACCTTCAGAATAAAAATCACCACATACGAGCATCTATGAAAAACGCAGCCTAGGCTCGAATCGTGTGTTCTAAGAAAGCGTCTGTGATTTTCGGTTTCATGGTCTCTGCCAGTCGGCCGTGAAGCGCCGACCGCAGTCCCAGCACGTTGGAGAGCGTCTCCTCCGTTCGCAGACGAGGCCGGTGTGAATTGTGATGACGCTTAACATCCAAGCCTCGGCCTCGAGAAGTGATCTCGTGTCTGGAAGACGCCTTCCTCGCCCCCACCCTGCGCCGGCACCCACACTGCTCATGGCATTTAGGGTGCCTTTTCTCGTAATTGTCTGCAAAAAAGCTTTAATTAAATGCCGGACCTGGATGGTCTCACCAGCGGCTTGGAGGGTGGATGTGTCTGACGAGTGGGGTGTGGGATGCTCTCATCCCACGATGGCTCCACGGGACGCATGTCAAGCACCTCCTTTCAGATAGCAAACTTCAACACTATTTTTTCCTTAGACTGCATTAAGGAATCCAATAAATAAGGCATTGTATCACCCACCCAGAATGGACATTAATTTTAGAACAAAACATTAATCAATTTAAATTTATGTACTAATGCAGACACAATCAATTTCAACTTCTTATGACAATTAGCAAAGCTTTTGCTACATCCCTAAAACACACTGACCCATCAATTATGGTTTGCATCAAAGTAATGCTAATGACCCCTCCTTCTTCCTTAGCTGTCAGCAACCCATCTGATTGGTCAATTTGAATGCAGCAAATCAATTAATATAAATTATACATGCACGGAAAGATGGGTTAATATCATAAGTTAATTTAATTAATTGTGTTTGATTAAATGAGGCCCTTTCATTAGCCCACTTAGCCATGAACCATATATACATCATCATAATCCTTTTACAAGCTCCGCCGCCCAGACACAGACCTGACATCAGAACATATGCAAATCAGCAGCCTCAGCCACGCACACCTCCTCGCATAATTAACAAGCCAACGAGCTGCAGTCACTTAAGCTAAAAAGAAAACCGTCCACATCAACCTCTCGGATCCCGTTTAAATTGAAGAGGTCACGGGTAAAACAAAGGTGAACAGACAATGGTAATTAAAAATTAAAAAGGACGGGGATGGCAACGAACGGAGGCAAAGTGGAACGAGGGCCAAGGGCCTGGTTCTCTAGACCCTGAAGTGCGCGGTACGCCTCCTCCTTTCTGGGCGGGCTCCAGGCAGCACGTCTGCAGGGACCAGAGAGCAGGGAGGGTGAAATTTGGAAGCAACTCGTGTGGAGCAGGGAGACTGTGGCTTGGGGCTCGCCAAGGCCATGCTTTGTCGGTGCACCATGAGGAGCAGGGCCCAGCACGGGTCTCGTCCGGCCACCCAGCCCTCCACACCCACCCCGGGGCCCCCGCTGTGCCCGCCGGCAGGAAGCCCTGCGTCCTGCAGGAGCCCGTCACCCCTCTGCCTCTCACCTCGCTTCCGAGGCCCGCGTTCATTAAATGGATTTTCCTCCAGACGACATGGCAGAGCCTTGACATAAAATATAGGGATGTCTGATAGGCGTTATTCATTCCTTCCTGGTTCGATGCACAACCTTCCAGGGATGGTTTTAATTCACGCAGAGTCCCAAGTATAACAAAGAGCAGAGCGGCACTTCAGAGATGGGGCCTGGTAAGCAGTGCGGTTCCCCGAGAAGTAGAGAAACTGGAGTGGGGGCGAGGGTTGCTGGGGCTGCGGCCCACGGTGGGGGCAGGCAGAGCGGGGAATCACGCCCAGGCTTCAAGCACGGCAAAGAGAACGCCCTAGAAACTGAGGCCCAAATCGTGCTTCTTACGTTCGCATAGATTGTCTCAAATGCTGACTGCATTTGGATATTTCGGTGCAGCTCTAAGGCGAAGTGAGGAAAGCCTTGACTCAACGGCATTTGTGTTCTCTAGAAACCAGGACCAGCTGTCCAGCCGCTCCCACAAATAACAGTGCATCTTAGATGATCACACACTTCAGATCGGACGGACCCTCGCCCACAGACGCACCCAGTTAGCGGACGTCTTACAGGCGCACCTGAGCGTGAGGTAACACACACTGCGTGTCAGCGTCTGTGTGTGTCACACAACTCTCGGCCACCTGCCCTCGACGCAGGCAGCCACAGAACCCAGCCCCGCGCCCCCCACCGTCCCCTGTGACAGTCGCTCCTGGCACACAAGGTGACCACACAGCGTATCCCAGCGGCTACGAAGCCTGCGTCAGCAATCTGAAGACTGCGGGCTCCAGCCCCGGCCGCCACGCGACCCTGGGCACCGAACACTTCCTGTGGTTTGGCCTCACCAACGCGGTGATGGAAAGAGCTGTACTTCTCCCCACGGCTGTTCGGGGTTTCCGTCAGCTGGGAGCCGGTGCCTGGAGCATGGGCAGCCCCCCCACGAGCGTTACCTTCAATCAGTATCACTGTTTGTATCTATTTCTATCTCCTGACACAGACCGCAGCCACCTTCATGGCCCCGGCCAGCGTCCTGATGTCAGGGTACGAGGTACTCTGGGGCTCATGACGAGCACGTTGCCCTTTGCCCGTGCTCTGCAGCTGCCCGCCTCACGCCGCCTCCAGGCCCAGCTCGGCTCCAGCGGACGTCTCTTTCTGGGACCCGTGGCTTCCCCGGCAGATGGTGGAGGGGCAAGGGCTTCAGACCATGACCGACACTTCCCCGGTCCCTGCTTTCCTGTCTGCTCCCAGTCAGCAGCGGGACGGCATCACGCGGCCGGACCAGGAGTCCGCAGGTCAGTGGGCACCTGCCCTCCAGTGAGGTGGACGTCTGTTGTTCACCACACAATGGTCCGGGGGCCACACCGGGAAAATGGCTTCTTGGTTAGGAACATCACCGAGTGTATATTAGCTGTTTGGCATCTGGAGTCTCAAAACCACACCCAGTTAAACGGGAATCCTGATGTTGCTACGTTCACATCATCCTTCCCCACTACCCCAGACCCACCGCAAGTTCTCAGACACAAAGGTCAGTTACTGAGGATGGAAGAGTACATTGGTGCGTAAATGAACAAACACACAAATGAAAATATTCGTCCTCAGCGACTCTGTTCTACCGGTTCTGTGATGTCACAGGACCTGCGAATTATGCTGAGATCTCATTCATCACACCGGCCCCCCCCAAGAGTTTCATAGAGCCGCACACACCCTGGGAGTGGGAGGTGCTCCGCAACGAGACGGTTTGAACACAGAGCGCTGTAGGTTTTTGAATAACGACTGAAATACACTTTAAGTATTTAGAAAAACGGATTTGAGAGTTTATGTTCAATTTATTAAAACCATAAAAATCATTTACAAACTTAATTTAAAATTAGGCAGACGGGAATTCTCTTCCCCGAGCAATGAGCCAAACACAGTGCTTTTCCAGGAGCTCCTCCCCAGTGCCCTTCCTCATCATCAGTTGCTTTTTAGCGGAATTGACCTACTGTGATCCAGCAGACACGGTCATTTTTCAGAATCTAAAAACTGAGGAATTCTCAAGCAGCCTGGAAAGCAGCTGCTTTCCCACTTGCCCGGCACGAGAAATAATTTCAAATGAAAAAGCGAAATTGGTGAGTACGGATTTAGGGTTTGCAGATCAGTCATGGAGGAAAAAAAAAAAACTACTAAATATATGCATGAAATCTGGAAAGTTTTCACTTATATATACGGAAGCACACCAGCACGGCTGTGCCTGCGCGCCTGAAGCAGGCTCTCCAGCAGCAAGCGGCACAGGTTTCTCACCCAGCAGGGGGAATGGAGACAGCTGCGGCAAAACAAAGAGTATATGAATTCCAAATAAAATTGCTGAATTAAGTCTTAAAATTAAGATTCTTGAATGCAGAATACACGAGGTGTTCTGGGGAGAAAACCTTCATCTGATCTTATGTCATAATGCACAACTTAAATAAAAGGTAATGCAAATGAGCTCGCATCTGTGCGCAAAGGAACAATAAAAGGGCAGTTTTGGGGAACAGAGTTAGTGCATGTATGAACAGAAATAGGTCCGTGCAACACAGGGTTGTTACAGCAGAGCCGTTGCGTGTTTAATATGGAAAATATTGAAATGCCCTTCGGAACTCTTGCAGTGACTTTATTTGCACGTGGACCCCCGGAGCTGATGTGGCCCCCCACGGAGAGAAATCCTGGGCTGTTGCCAAGTTGCCTGAGCAGCTGACATGAGCTACTTCCAGAAGGAATCACTGGATTTGTTTCCAGCATCCCAAGGCGTCCCTCGGATCCTGTGGGAGCACGAGAGGAAAGCCTGGGGACGGCAGAAGACAGAAGAACCCACGGAAGGCAGATTTAAGGACCTGCTTCTTCAATGCAGAAAAGGCATATGTGAATAAATTGCTTACAAGCAATTATGAATTCCTTGAAGCTTCCTTCACCTTGTAAGAAATACCACACGCCAACAGCTAACCTAATACCCCACCGGAAACTGTACAGCAGTGTTTCCCGAACCTTGATTTGCTATTCCTGTAAGTGTCAAGAGCTTTTCTAGGGGAGAATACTATTTATGGTCAGATTAGAAGGAGAAAGAAATCATCTGCTTGGAGAGCTCGGATTTACAATCCCTTTTACAAATTAGAGAAGTTGAGCGACCCTATGGTAGAGAAATCTCCTTAAGTGATTCAACCACCATTTCGGGGTTAAACTGTCCCTTTATTCAGAAAAAAAATGAAGCAACTTCTTGCAAAGCCAGTGTTTTATGAACATAGTTTGGGAAACATGCGCACAAAGCAGCATTATTTACATCTCCTCCTTAATGCAGAGGACTCCCTGATCCAGAGAAGCCCAGCCCCATCTCAGCCCGGAGGCATGCAGAGGCTGGGAGAGTGGTAGGGGAGAGAATGCCATTTGTAGGTTGGCAATGAGTCATTTAGTGTTTGCAGATCATGCACAGAGAAAGAAAACTTTAAGTCACTCTTAGAAATGAGCACGGGCGCTTGCATGATACAGGACGGGGGGGCGGTCTTGACAAGTGAGCTCAGAAGGAACTCTTTCAGGCTGTGGCACTAATAATTCACACACTACTTTTATTACCCTTAGAACATATTTCTTTACTCAAACTCTTGCCCTAAGTAATAGCTATAGGTATATATATTTAGATAATATTTGGTCTGTAAGGTGTTTTTATTTTTTTTTTCTTAATTGGCAACTCTGAAGACATTAAATTTAGGAGTAAATGTAGATAATTACTTCTTAACATAAGAACAATGATAGTTCAATAAAATTGTTTTTTTAAACTTTTATTTAAGAATAGTTGAAAATGACAAACTCATTTTTTGTGAAGTAATATATATGTGGCATTTATTTTTCTTGCTTTATTGCACTGGCTAGAACCTTCAATAAAATGTTAAATAAAAGTGGTTGGACAGGCATCCAAGCTTTGCTCTTGAACTTAGTGTGCTTTTGAAGTAAAATACTTTTGCATAATAAAACATTTCTAAGAATCCAATGGGCAAAGTTTCAAATGGAGTAAATACCTGTTAAATCCAAATTACACTTCAAATTGTTAAGGAAGATACAAGGTACACAATGGATAAATTATAAAAACATCACCGAAGTCAAAGAAGCCAGGCGTAAGATACCACACATGATCTATTTCCATTTATATGAAAAGCCTAAAAATGGCAAATCTATGCATACTGAAAGAATGGTGGTGGTTTGGGGTTGGAGGATGAAAATGGGGATTGGCTTGCAAATAAGCATAGGGAATCTCTTGGGAGTAATTGCGATGTTCTAGAATTTCATTATGAAGATGACTGCACAGCTCTGCAAAATCACCGAGTTGCACACACATGATGGTCGAACATTTTAGTACATACATTATTCCTCAACAAACTGTACATAATAAATAATTTTTAAAAGAAAAGAGAACATATAGTTTCCCTAAAAATCAGATAATGCACTCAAAACTAGAAATATAATGGAAACTAGATTATCACCCTCTCCACCGAGTTCTTCATGGAGCCACCACAAAATTCAAGTCCTGGAGAGTGTTCCCTATTGCTAGGAAAGGTGGCTGATCTGGAGGAGCTCCTCAGCACCCTGTTTGTCCTTATTTCATTTGTGATCTTATGCAACCTCATAGCCCACTCTTCATTTTTCCATTGTGTTTAATTCTCTGTCTCATTTTTGTATGCACCCTCAGAAGGGTTTCCAATTTTTGCTCCAGTATGCCAGTTCTGTTTTCTGATGGTGTATCGGCTGGAAGTTTGTTGTTGTTGTTGTCTTATAGTTGTTGCCACAGAGCAGAAGTGTTAGCTTGCTTTTGGTGGCTTTGCACCCAAGTGAGACTGAGCATTTATAGAGATATTCCCTCCTACAATGTTTGTTTCCACCTGAACGTTTTCATGGTGATAGCATGGGGCTTTGCCAGAGTGACTAGAGAGCCTTCTGCTGCGACATAGTTAGCAGATTTAAGAAAGGAATTTGATTTAAACACTTGAACTTCAGTTTATGTTCCTAGGTTAGGAACTTGGTAAAGGATTGGTAATGTAACTTAAGGCTCTTGAGATTGAGGAAACTTTAAAAACATAGATTTTCAGATCCTATCTCAGAATCAAATGTGTGTATTTGGACCATAAAGGATGAAAGCATAGAGATACAGAACAGAAACAGAGAAGAATCCTGGAATATATCCGTGTTCAGATGTTGGGAGAAGGAAGAGGAAGCATGAAGAGAAGAAACAAGAAGATAAATTACACTCTTTCAAGAGAAAAACATAAGATGGGGAACTTCAGGGGATCCTTGGATCATGGGATCCATTCCTGTTGTTGGTTGGGACTGTTGCTGACTTACAAGGGAAGTTTCATTACAGGCAGCACTGAGGTCAGATGGAATTGGGTAGGAGTGAGTGGGGTGAGGATTGGGGACATACAGAAAGGACAGAAAACAGAAGGGGCACACATTACCCTCACAGGAGAGTAGGAGGTGAGGGTAAGTATTGAGAGGGAGAAGCAAGTTGGCAAATTTGAAGAGAATGAAGACATGTGAATATACTTCGTGCGGCAGGAAGTGTGCAGTGGATGAGAGAATTGCAGGGCCATAATATTAAAACAGCATGAGTTTGCTGAAAAGTAGAATCAGCAATGTTTCAGCACCCAGGACACAGTGCAGTGAAATCAAATATGATGAAAGGAGATGTCCTAGAAGACAAGAACCCCTCGAAATGGAAGAAACAAAGGTTATTACCATAGAGAGGAAACTAACAATTGGTGAAGGGAAACGGTTTAGAATAACGGGATGTCCAGAGTTGGAGCTTGCTAACCAGTGGTCACAACAGACCACAGGGACTATGCATGTCTTTGCCTACTAGGGCCACGGTTGGGGGCCACACTGACTCGTGGGATGGAGTCACTTCTCAAATTGGGAGAGCTTAGCTAAACTAGGTGTCTAACTCCCTCTTCTTTCCAGTTGTCCTGATCTATTTCTTGGGTGCGTCTACAAGTTTTTAGACAGGATCGCCAGTTTGACTCATCATCATGTTCATCTGTCTCTCCTTCCAGAAAGTTCCCCTCTCTTTCGTAGCACTATTTCCGTCTTCTTCAATGTTAGTTTTGCTTTCACTGAATTTCATGAGAATTTAATTTCTCTGTTAACTTGTTTTTATAGGAATTCTCCTTTGTTCCCTGTGTCTCCATGACAATACTTTATTACCCTCTCACAGCTCCCAGGGCCATTCAATGACAGCATGATTGTTTTCATTTCTATTTTAATATGTGAAACACAAAAGTTCTTAAATGTTCTTATCCCTATAAAAAATCATGTTCAGAGACATTCTTTTGCTTTTCCTCCTGATTGGTGCTTTATCTTTTTAAGAACTCAAAGATGTTAACCACCTTCAGTTCATACAGCTATGAACCGACAACGACCCATTCAGTACTGGGTGATTCTGCTAGATGCGCAGGTGGTGCAGACCTACCTTCATGGTTCATTCAGGTGCTGATGCTTCCACTTGCTAACCCAGACTTCATGGGCCCCTTGATAGAGGCAACCAGTCATCTCGTGCCTAGAAGACATCGGGCACACCACACTGAACTTGAGTCATCTTCTGTCCCAATTAACGTTAGTCTTGTCATGTTTTACAAAGAATTTGTCCATTTCATCTAAATTCTTTAGTTAATTGGCATATTTGCTCATTTATCCTTTTATTATCTGTAAGATATGCAATGATATCATATCTTTGATTCCTGAGGTTTGCAATTTGTGTCCTTTCTTTTTTCTATATTACTCTAGCTAAAGTTTTATCAATCTTTTTTTCCCCAAAAATCAGCTCTTGCCCTTATTATTTCTTTTTTTTTCTATTTCATTATATTCTACTCTATTATTACTTTCTCTTTTTTGCTTTTTTTTTTCTTTTTTGGAGGAGGAGGGTTAATTTACCTTTCTATTATTAGCTTCTTTAGGACACATCTTAAATGTTAAACCTGTACTTCATGATGACAATGTTTTAAACTACCCAATCTTCCTGTAAGAACTGTTATTGTTACATTTTGCTGATTCTGATATGCTGTATTTTCATTATCATTCAGCTCAAAATATATTCTAAACCCTTGAGATTTCTGTTGGATTGTGAATTTCTTAGAAGTGTCTTGCTTAATCTTCAAGCAGTTTGATATTTTTGCAATATTTTATTCTTACCGATTTCTGATGTAATTCTGGTATTGTCAGATTCCGTATGACTCCAATCCTTCTAAATTTATCAAGAATTACTTTATGGCACAGCATCTGAGTCATATGGGTGAATGTTTCAGGTGCATTTGAAAATAGTACGTACTTACATGGCTGTGTACAGAATTCTGTATTTATCACTTAGGTCAATTTGTTCACAGCTGTGTCTTCTGTATCCTTATTGATTTTTCCCCTTTGTTTCTTTATTTTAAACAATTATAAGACAGGGGTGTAAGAATTTCCAACTATAATTGAGGATTTGTCTATTTCTTCCTTAGTTATGTTTTACTTTAAATATTTTGAATTTCTGATAGTACATTATTATATATTTTTGATAAATTCACTTTTTATCTTTATAAGATAAATCTATCTTGAGTTCTACTTTTTTGGAGGGAGGGGATATTATGATAGCTATCCTACTTTCAGTATACATAGTGTTTTCCATATTTTTACCTTTGACATTTCCATGTCTTTATATTTAAAGTGTTCCTCTTCTAAATAATGCATAGTTTTGTCTTCCTTTTCTATCCATTCTGACATTCTCTTCCTTTCAGTGGTAGTACCGAGTCTATTAACATTTAATATAACCATTTATACGATGGATTTGAGCTCACCTGGTTGCTATTTGTTTTCTTTTGTCCCTTAGTCTTTTTGTTCTTTTGTTCCTGACTTCTTTTCAAATAACTAATTTTTAGTACTGACTTTTGTCTCTTCTATTGTTTTTTAACTTTTTTTTCCTTTTTGTTAAGTGATTGCTCTTGGGATGAACTTTAACTTTCATGGTTCTCACTCAACTAGCATTATGCCCCTGTATGTTCCATGTGAGAACCTTCTAGCATCTTCACTTCTGTACTATCTTCACTTCCGTACCAATGTTATACATTTCATGTTTACATTTGTTATAAACCTCAGATTTCACTGTTTTAGTTCTCATGATTTTCTTTAAACAATGTTACTCTTAAATAACTTTTAAAAAGGGAGAAATAATTTAAGAAAATATTCCTTTATATTACATGCGTTTTTGCAATGTCTAGTGATCTGCATTCATTCCTGTAGCTCCTTATTTCAACATGACATCAATTCGTTTTTACTGGAAACATTTTCTTTAGCATTTCTTATATTTCAAGCCTGCTAGCTCAAACTCTTTAAGCTTTTGCTTCTCTAGAAATGCCCTTATTTTGTTCTAATTTTTGAAAGATATATTTACGAGGTTCTGTATTCTAATTAGCAATATTTTTCCCTTCAGCATTTGAAAAAGATTCCTCTGCCGTCTTCTGGTTAGAATTGTGTCTAATGAAAAATATCTTTGTTCTTTTGTATGTAATATATCTTTTTTCCTCTGGTTCCTTGTAAGATTTTCTTTTTATCCTGGTTTTTGCAGTTCGGCTATGATGTAACTATGTTGGATTTTGTTGTCTTTTGTTTTGTTTTGTTTCATCTCAAGTGCATTTGTTGCTTTGAGGGTTTATCAGATCTGTGAGTTGATGTTTTTGGTCAGATTTGGAAAATTCCAGCCACAATTACTCAAATATGTGATTTTCCTGCCCCACTCTCTCCTTCTCTCTTGCTTTTCTTTTTGGGACTTAAATTACTTTTTTATTTGTCTACTTGATACTACAGGTGATTAATCTCTGGGCTTTGTCATCATTGTCTTTTAAAACTTTTTTTTTTTTTAAATTTTATTTGTTTAACAGAGAGAGAGTGCACAAGCAGGGGGAGTGGCAGAGGGACACAGGGCTCCATCCCAGGACCCTGGGATCATGACCTGAGCCGAAGGCAGATACTTAACCGACTGAGCCCCCCAGGGTCTTGTTTGTTGGTTTTATCTAGTTGTTTTTTCTCCTTGTGATTAGCTTGGACAATTTTCACGGCTTTGCCCTCACTTTCACTGATATGTCATTCTGCTGTCTTCCAGCTTCTGTTGATCTCCTACAATAAATTTTGTATTTCAGGTAATAAGTTTTTTAGTTTTAGAATTTCTCTTTTCCCAATTTCCAAATTTTTTACAGCTCTCACATCTCTTCTTCAATTCTCCATTATTGTACTTATTTTGTCTTTTTATCCACCTAGCCTGCACACTCATGAATATACCTATTATAGATATTTTAAAGTCATTATTCACCAGTTCCCAAGTCTAGGATATTTTTAGGTCTATTAATATTGGCTGCTTTTCCCCTTGACTATGAATTTCATGTTCCTATTTATTTCTCTATTCAGTTTGTCTTTGTTTTCACTGCATACAAAGTATTAGAAATGATACCTTGCAGGGACTCTGGATTTTGTTATCTGTCTCTAGAAAGTGTTGAGTTGTTTTTCTGGCAGGAATTAAATTACTAGCGAATTGCCTATCTCTTACAAGTGGATTGGCTTTGTTGCATATTTGAGTAGATCTATTTTAATTTATCCCTTTGTCCTAACACATAGATCTTAGTCCCAGAAGGTAGTCCTTTCTCATGAGGCTTAATTCTCTTTGGGATCTAAAAGGAAGACTGAAATCTTGAACGAGGCCCTATAATCTAGCAAGCACTCAAAGCTCTGGATTTCTGATGACTTCTAGCCCCTGAAAGATTTCTCCTCCAAGTTCTGAGTCTTCCAGCTGATGTTTAAATGGGTGATCATTAAAGTTTTACCCCGGCACATGCAATTTCAGAATTAGCAGTAATTGTAGGGACTTTTGCACCTGGATTGGAGCAGGGGGAGCTAACCTCTCTTTCCTTTCTGGTATTCTTCCTCTCACTTTCAGCATCTCCTGTTTCCTCCAAATCCAACATCTGACTCATAAGCCCTACAGTACTGATGCCACCTGCTTGAGCTCTTTCTTCCTGATCTAGAAAAACCTGGACATGTCCCATGGCATAAGACAGAAAAATGTGGATCTTTCCTGTGCTTCTCTTCTTTCAAAGATAAAATTCTCTTCAATTTCTGCTGGTTTGGGTCAATCTTGAGTACCTTTAAATAATTCGTTTTTAAATATTTTGTCCAGAGTTCGTAATTGTGGTTGGCAGGGGAGTTATCTGATACAATCCACTTCGTCATTGCTGGAAGCTGGAAATCTTCAGAATTACCTTTAGTATTTGGAGAACAAATGCAGGTTAGTCGAGGTTCTGGAGGAGAGGTAAATATCCACAATCCCCAAGTGTGCACGCACTAAACCATCCGATGCCTATCGCTCAGCATCTGAGGTTTTATGTGACCCACTGGCTTTCTTGACAATCTGAGTCTTTGTCCTTCATCTTTGTCTCTTGCCCAGGTGTTCACGGGGTTGTAATGAATGGAAAAGCTCAAAAATAGACAGTGTCCTCCAGGCATGTGCGGCCTGGTATTAATTTTTTATGTTTTTGGAAATGCAAAGATTGGGGCAAGTGAACTTTGATGTGTGTGTGTGTGTGTGTGTGTGTGTGTGAATGTGCTTTTAAGCAGTGAAACATTCCCTTCTTCCTCTCCCACCCTGCCCTTGAAAAAGTATATGAGGAACCAAAGGTAAAGTTCATTCAGCACACACCAGTGGGAATGACAGCATTCATCCCCATACCTTTAAGTGTTTTCAGCATCTCTGTTGTGTGGAAACCTAAATTTGTAAAACAGCAAATAAATGTAGAATTTCCTTAGTGATGATCCAGAACACATCTAAATACATCCAGAGAACTGTCCACTGGAACTTCTTCTCTCCCATCCCCTCTGAGACATCATGGTCGGGGGGTCTGCAGGTCCTTAGGATGGAGCTAGGATTCATGCTGTCCTGACGTGATCAGTTAGATCTTGAGACTGACGCCAATTCCAGTGCACATGAAGCTGAGATCCCCCGAGAATGTCAGTGTGTGTCTTTGTAAAGAGACTCTTGTCCATCTCAGGAATAGGAAACATCCAAAGTATCATGGGAAAGCACTCTCTACTGAGCATGAGTGGTTCTGCTGTGGGAAACACCACAGTTCATGTCTGTGATTCTGCCTTTTTATGGCTGACCAAAGTGCCCTTAGTGTGACAGAAACGTTTCTGTGGCCCTATTAATATATCCAACAAAGTAAGAGTTCCGTACCTTCAAACCAATTCCTTATTTTTCAGGTGAATTTAATCTCTCCATTTAAGTCTTGAAATAAAAGGGTAATGGTTTTATTTCCCTTGCTAAATTTCATATTCCATGAAGACACAAAACTTTTAAAAAATTATTCACTGTATGTTATTGAACTCCCGTTAAGTGATTGAAGAATAAGATCATAAGATGATGAAAAATGATCTGGTCTTCATTTTTAAGAGTTCCTGGCTTAGTAGGGAGAGATAGATGTTGTGAACAATTCAGGCAAAACAAGCCCACACCCTCCTGGGGAAGAGTGAGGACTCATGAATGACTTTGCTCTGGAGATTAGAGCATCCCAGGAGCAATGTTTGAGCAGGGACTGGCAATGAGTAGAAGACTCTAGACAGAGAAGAAGGGTGGGCATCCATCCCAGTTTGTCAGGCCAGGCTGTCTTGCTAAGGGTTAGTCTTAGTGCTTGTGCTCCTCAGTCTTTTATTCTTCTGGAAGACAAATAGCTTCACGCGCCCAGCATGCCCAAGGTGGAAAACGTGTCCTGTTCCTGATTACTGGTCTGTGGTTGACACCTTCATCTTCATTGCAAGTAAGCTTGTCATCAGAACATAGATATGTTTTTGAGGTGAACGGAATTATGTCTAATTTTAAAACCACACATAAATTGTCATATTAGATACTTTACGTTACCACATCTTGACCATAAAACAATCATTTTCACATAGTTTCCAAGACAAATATTCAAACTCAAGTCCCCTATGCTTTTCTAGTACCAGAGTAGTCTTCCTCAGCTTTTCTTGTTTTTGTTTTTTGATCACAAGTAATACTGGTGTGAAATCCAAAATTTATGGAGTAAAAACTAAAAATATCCTTCCAGTCAAACTCAACTGTCCTCCTCAGTAAATACTTTTATAATATTTGGATTTATCCTTTCATAATTTTTAATAGGGAAAATGGTATAAAATCAAAGACAGTATTTTCTTAATTTTTGCATTGGTAGGAGCACACCACACCGAGTGCTTTTGAGTTTCTTCTTTTAAATTCTCAGTATGTTTCAGGGAGCTTGCCATATGGATAAATACAGAGCTTCTTCATTCTTACTAGAGTGCTAAAGTTGATTTGTTGCCCCCTTTTGAGAGACGTTAAGGTTTATCTTAATGTTCTCACTATTTTAATGGTGTGATTGTTTGTAGCCAGAAATCTGTGTGTACTTGGCAGATCTGATGCTTGGCCAGATTTCTAACAATGTCCGAGTCACTGGAAAGGCATGCAAACTCACATTAGAATCAGTGTTGGAGCTGCAGTCAGAATGCATCATTCTCCTTGAATTGCTGGCTTATTTCTAAATTCATCTCTATTACTTAGTACTATGTAGTTTCTAACCAAAGAACTAAGTGGTTTTTGCCCATTTTTTCCTATCAGCTAGCTCTTTGAGAATTTGAAGAAACTTATGTATTTAGCCCCCTAGAACTCTCAAAATACATTTAAACCTTATTATACACAATAGTACATAATTTCCGGAGGCCCATGGACTTCAGTAAAGGACCCTCTAAATGTCACAAGGAACACTTGTTCTAATACCTATACCCAAAATTAATAAGTATAGTTTAAAATTCATCATTCCATATACAGTCCCGTTGATTCCTAGATCACAACTAGAAAATATGAAAACTACTAACTCCATGAACCATTCAAAAATAAATGAACATATGGGCATGGAGGCTTAAGTTTGACAAGTTGGGAACTCATTTGCTTCTTGAGACAGAAAATTCATTCAGCTGGCTCTGCACAGTAACAGCTATAAATATGGTGTCTAAATATTTTATGATTAAACGCCATAATTTCAGGAAAGCACAAAACAGATGCTTACTTTATGTAATGATGACTCCTGCCTTTGTTACCGGTTGGCTCACTTGTGTTATTCACATTCAGTTTCAAACACAAACCTCTCAGAATCATGTGCTAAAGCTTAACTAATCTGCTCTCTTTACGAAAGCATGCATAATACGCCTAAGTATTGCTAATTCAGCAGTGAAAAATAAATTAGACTTTTCAGCCAAACAATTAACACTCAACTTTAAATGCTGCTTGCTAGAGCAAGTAGATAGAAAGTCTACTGTTCTGACATTCACTATTCCTACTGAATGCACCGGATGGGATTATATTAATATTTCCCCACAAATCTCTTAAAGCAGTTTGTTAATTCTTCCAGGGTTGACATAAATTAAAGAACACTTTATGATTTTCATGGAACAAAAGCTATTTCTTAAACATCTACAAGTGCCTCAGCACCAAGCAGAGTATTAGGATCACCAGAAGACAGCATTTATCACAAGACTGGAGGAGATTCTGACTGTGAGGGGGAGTGAGAGGCGCCGGGTCCCGTTGACTTTTTTCAAGAGCACACACAGTGAAGGTCTGTGTGACAGGGACTGTGTTCCCACACACAGCCTACAGACCCTTCCACAATGTGGTCTCCACTCACCCCCACTTCCACACCCCTTCTTTCTGTAAATGTGTTTGCCATTCTGACCTCCTTGCCAGCCCCTCTGTGTTCAGCTACTCCCAGTTGCCTCTCTGCTGACTCAGGCATGACCCAGGCTTGTCCCCATGCAGCTCTTCAAGAGGTCCTTCCCAGGCCCTTCCCTCCACCGCCATCGGAGTTGCCTCAGGCCATCCCATTTGCATCTGTGCCAGTGGTCACCTGCTGGCCTGATGCCCTCTTCCCACTGCCAGCGCAGCACTCAGCATCCATGGCTCAGAGTGTGTGTGAGAAGCAAGCGTTTGAGGCATGGACACATCCCTCAGTTTTCACCTAATCTCCGTTGTTCACACTTCCTTCTGATGACATGCACTAAGCTTAGAGGTAACATAAAACATCAGCCCATGGGGGGAGTAGTGAGGGATGGAAGCTACACCCTTTTAGCACTGGCTGTAAATAACTAGGTGTAGTATGTACTGTGGAGTCTAGAATGGCACATATCAGTGACATTTGCAAACACACACATGGTGTCAATAAATCACATCAGGTCTCCAAATTCTGAATGAGTCTTACAGTTGGCTTTAAACTATCTCCTTGTCAAGAGACACATATGCATTGAGGAGCAAGATGGTGGAGGGGTAGGAGATCATCAGGTCCCTGAAGTTCAACTACATAGTTATCAAACGCTACTGAACTCCTACAGACTCAATGGGAGCTTGAAGAGAAGAAGAACAGCAAGTCTAGGAACAGAAAAGCAACCACTTTCTGGAAGGTAGGACATGTGGAGAAGTGAATCCGAGGTGCTACATGGGAAGATAGACAGCAGGGGAGGGTCCGACTCCTGGCAAGTGTTGGAGCAGCAGAGCACAAAATTGGGACTTTTAGAAGTCAGCTCCACTGAGGGATGTCTCTCCAGAGGCTAAGCAGGGGTGGACTCCTCATGGGGACCATGTGGTCTCAGGACCCATGGGGTCACAGAAAGACCAGGGGTGTCTGGGTGCAACAGAGTGCCCAGGTATCAGAGTGGGGAAGCCGGATGGAGAGACAGAACCGAGAAATGGGCTTTCAGCTCAGGGTAACCTTAAACAGTGATCTGAGGCACAGTTGGGCCACTGCTCTTCAAGCAGGGACCCGACAAGTGGCAGATCCAAGGAGACTCCCTGGGAGGAGCAGCACAGGAACATATGCCAGGGGTCTGCTGGGTTTGGAGACTCCAAATGGGGCCATGTGCCAGAGAAAGAAGTGCTTGGTCACAATCGGGGTGAGCATGGAGTGCAGCCAGAGGCCAGGGAGATGGGAGAGATTGACTGCTTTCCTCTGAGGGTGCACTGAGGAGTGGGGCCCTGAGCTCTCGGCTCCTCTGGGCCAGAGATTGGGAGGCCGCCATTTTCATTTCCGTCCTCCAAAGCAGTAGGGAAAGTGTTCAGGGTACTGCCTCTTGTTCTTTTTTCTGTGGTGAGTTCCCAAGCATGAACCCGAGCAGACTGCTTAGCCTGCTCCCTGGCAAGGGCGGTGCAATTCCACCTCAGGCAAAAACATTGAGAATCACTGCCACAGGCCCCTTACCCAAAAGATCAGAAAGAACATCCAGCCAAGACCAAGTTCACCAATCAGTAAGAACCATGGAACTCCAGAGCTAGGGGAATGCAACAGATAGAATTCATGGATTTTTCCCCATGAGCCTTCAGTCTTTCAAAGTTAATTTTTTAAAATTTTATTTTTATCTTATTCTAGTTTTTGTTTTGTTTTGTTTTTTAGGATTTATTTATTGATTTGAGAGGGAGAGAGATTGAGAAAGAGAGCACACATGAGAAGGTAGAGGGTCAGAGTGAGAAGCAGACTCCCTGCTGATCACAGAGCCTGATGTGGGATTCGATCCAGGGACTCCAGGATCATGACCTGAGCCGAAGACAGTTGCTTAACCAACTGAGCCACCCAAGTGCCTTCTTATTCTGTTTTTATTATTTTTATTATTTTTTGAGATATCATCTTATTCTGTTTTTAAAAAAAGTTTTCCTCTTTCCTATTTTAATGTTTTTAACTATTTTATCTTATCAATATCTTTTTAAAACTATTTTTAAGTTTTCTTTGTCATAGTAATATTCTATCCCTTCATTGTATTTAAACTTATTTTGTGTGTGTATATATATAGGTTTTTCTTTCTTTAAAATTTTGGGAGGCAGTTTCTTCTAACAGAACAAAATACACCCAGAATGAAGTGATGAAGTGTGTGGCTCTATTTTATTCACCAATCTAATATATATATAATATATACATATAAATTATATACATTAAATATACATAAAATACATATATATGATACATATTTTTTATATATATATATAAAATATATATATATATATATATATATATATATATATATATATAAAATTTTCCCCTTCTTTCTTCTCCCCCCACTTTTCAGTCTCATCTGATTTAGTTAGTGTATATTATTCCAGGTCATTTCTACCCTTTTAGTATTTTGTTCTCTCATTCATCTATTCTTATCTGGAAAAAATGACAAGGTGGGAAAACCCACCACAGAAAAGAGAACAAGAGGTAGTACCAATGGCTAGGGACCTAATCAATATGAGCATTAGTAATATGTCAGAACCAGAGCTCAGAATGATGATTATCAAGGTGCTATCTGGGCTTGAAAAAAGCATGGAAGATAGTAGAGGATTCCTTTCTGGGGAAATAAAACCTCTTTCTGGAGAAGTAAAAAAACAAAACAAAACAAAACAAAAACACCTAAAATCTAACCAAGTCAAAATAAGAAAAGCTATTAATGATGTCCAATAAAAAAAATGGTGGCTCTTATTGCTAGGAAGAATGAGACAAAAGAGAGAATTACTGATATAGAACACCAAACAATGGAGAGTAAAGAAGCTGAGAAAAAGAGAGACAAACAACTACTGGACCACAAGGGGTGAATAAGAGAGGTAAGTGATACCATAAGGCAAACAATTCTAGAATAATTGGTATCCCAGAAGAAGAAGAAAGAGAGAGGGGCATAAAGTATATTGGAGAAAATTATAGCAGAGAATTTCCCTAATTTCATAAAGGGAACAAGCATCAAAATCCAGGAAGCACAGAGAACTTCCCTCAAAATCAATAAAAATAAGTTCACACCCCATCATCTAATAGTAAAACTTACAAGTGTCAGTGACAAAGAGAAAATCCTGAAAGCAGCTTGGCACAAGAGGTCTGTAACATACAAAGGTAGAAATATAAGATTGGCATCAGACCTATCCACAGAGACCTGACAGTCCAGAAAGGACTGGCATGATATATTCAGAACACCAAATGAGAAAAATATGCAGCCAAGAATACTACACTCAGCTAGGCTGTCATTGAAAAGAGAAAGAGAGATAAAAACATTCTATGACATACAAAAACTAAAAGAATTTGCAAATACCAAACCAGCCCTACAAGAAATATTAAAAGGGGTCCTCTAAGCAAAGAGAGAGCCTAAAAGTAACATACCAGGAAAGAACAGAGACCATATACAGTAACAGTCACCTTACAGGCAATACAGTGGCACTAAATTCATATCTCTCAATAGTTACCCTGAATGTAAATTGGCTAAATGCCCCAATCAAAAGGCAAAGGGTATCAGAATGGATAAAAAACAAGACCCATCAACATGCTGTCTTCAAGAAACTAATTTTAGACCAAAAGACACCTCCAGATTTAAAGTGAGGGGGTGGAAAACCATTTACGATGACAATGGACATAAAAAGAAAGCTTGGGTGGCAATCCTTATATCAGATAAATATATTTTAGGCCAAAGACTATAATAAGAGATGAGGAAGGACACTATATCATACTTAAAGGGTCTGTCCAACAAGAATATGTAACAATTTTGAATATCTATGCCCCTAACATGGAAGCATAGATTATATAAACCACTTATATAAACCAATTAATAATAAAACCAAAGAAACACATCAATAATATACAATAATAATAGGGAACTTTAACACCTCCCCTCACTGAAATGGACAGATCATCTAAACAGAAGATCAACAAGGAAATAAAGGCCTTAAATAACACACTGGACCAGATGGACATCACAGATATATTCAGAACATTCTATCCCAAAGCAAAAGAAAACACATTCTTCTCTAGTGCACAGGGAACATTCTCCAGAATACATCACATCCTGGGTCACAAATCAGGTCTCAGCTGGTATCAAGAGATTGGAATCATTCCCTGAATATTTTCATACCACAATGTTCTGAAACTAGAACTCAATCACAAGATGAAATTTGGAAAAAGTCAAACACATGAAGGCTAAAGAGCATCCTACCAAAGAATGAATGGGTCAACCAGGAAATTAAAGAAGAATTTAAAAAATCATGGAAACAAATGAAAACACAACTGTTCAAAACCTTTGGGACACAGCAAAGGCAATTCTGAGAGGAAAGTATATAGCAATATAAGACTTTCTCAAAAAACAAGAAGGTCTCAAATACACATCCCAACCCTGTACCTAAATGAGCTTCAGAAAGAACAGCAAAGGAAGCCAAACCGATCAGGAGAAGAGAAATAATAAAGATCAGAGTAAAAATCAATGAAATAGAAACCAAAAGAACAGTAGAACAAATCAATGAAACCAGGACCTAGTTCTTTGAAAGAATTAATAAGATTGATAAACCCCTGGCCAGACTTATCAAAAAGAAAAGAGAAAGGACCTAAATTAATAAAATCATGAATGAAAGAGGAGAGATCACAACCAACACCAAAGAAATGTAGACAATTATAAGAACATATTATGAGCAACTATATACCAGCAAATTTGACAATCTGGAAGGATAGATTCCTAGAGATATATAAATCACCAAAACTGACCCAGGAAGAAGTAGAAAACCTGAACAGACCCATAACAAGTAAGGAGATTGAAGCAGTCATCAAAAATCTCCCAACACGCAAGAGCCCAGGGCTAGATGGCTTCCCAGGGGAATTCTACCAGACATTTAAAGAAGAATTAATACCTATTCTCCTGAAACTGTTAAAAAAAATAGAAATGGAAGGAAAACTTCCAAACTCATTTTATGAGGCCAGTGTTATCCTGAACCCCAAACCAGACAGGACCCCCTCAAAAAGATTTAAAGACCAATATCCTTGATAAACACAGATGCAAAAATTCTCACCAAAATACTAGCCAATAGGATCCAACAGTACATTAAAAGAATTATTCACCACACAGTGGGATTTATTCCTGGGCTGCAAGATTGGTTCAACATCCACAAATCAATCAATGTGAAATAATACATTAATGAAAGAAAGAACAAGAACCATATGATACTCTCAATAGGTGTTGAAAAAACATTTGACAAAGTACTGCTTGCTTTCTTTCTTTCTTTCTTTCTTTCTTTCTTTCCTTCTTTCGTCTCTCTCTCTTTTTTTTAGATTTTATTTATTTATTTGACAGAGAGAGACACAGTGAAAGAGGGAGCACAAGCAGGAGGACTGGGAGAGGAAGAAGCAGGCTTCCCACAGAGCCCGAAGCTCGATGTGGAGCTTGATCCCAGGACCCTGGGATCATGACCTGAGCCAGAGGCAGATGCTTAATGACTGAGCCACCCAGGTGCCCAGTACAGCATCCTTTCTTGATTAAAAACTCTTCACAGTGTAGGGACAGAGGGTGCATACCTCGGTATCCTAAGAGCCATCTATGAAAAATCCACAATATCATTCTCAATGGGGAAAAAGAGAGCTTTTCCCCTAAGGTCAGGAACACAGCAGGGCTGTCCACTATCACCACCACTATTCAACAGAGTGCTAGAAGTCCTAGCCTCAGCAATCAGTCTTAAAAAAAAAAAAAATTAAAGGCACCTGAATTGGCAAAGAAGAAGTCAAACTCTCACTCTTTGCAGATGATACGATGCTTTATGTGGAAAACTCAAAAGACTCTTCTCCAAAACTTTTAGAACTCATACAGGAATTCAATAAAGTGTCAGGATATAAAATCAATGCATGGAAATCTGTTGCATTTCTATACACCAACAGCAAGACAGAAGGAGAGAAATTACAGAGTTGATTCCCATTTACAATTGCACCCAAAACCATAAGATACCTAGGAATATACTTAACCAAAGAGGCAAAGAATCTATACTCAGAAAACCATAAAGTATTCATGAAAGAAATTGAGGAAGACACAAAGAAATGGAAAACATTCCATGCTCATGGAAATATTGTGAAAATGCCTGTGCCACCTAAAGCAATCTACACATTTAATGCAATCCCTATCAAAATACCTTCAAATTTTTTTTCAAAGACATGGAACAAATAGTCCTAAAATTTATATGGAAATAGAAAAGACCTTGAATAGCCAGAGGAATGTTGAAAAAGAAAACCAAAGTTGGCAGCATCACAATTCCAGACTTCAAGATCTATTACAAAGCTATAATCATCAAGAGAGTATGATACTGGCACAAAAACAGACACATAGATCAGTGGAACAGAATAGAGAGCCCAGAAATAGACCCTCAACTCCATGGTCAACTAATCTTTGACAAAGTGGGAAAGAATGTCCAATAGAAAAAAGACAGCCTCTTCAACAAATGGTATTGGGGAAATTGGACAGCCATATGCAAAAGAATAAAACAGGATCATTTCCTTACACCACACACAAAAATAGACTCAAAATGGATGAAGGACCTCAATGTGAGAAAGGAATCCATCAAAATCCTTGAGGAGAACACAGGCAGCAGCCTCTTTTACCTCAGCCACAGCAACTTCTTCCTAGAAACATCACCAAAGGGAAGGGAAGCAAGGGCAAAAATGAACTATTGGGACTTTATCAAGAGCAAAAGCTTTTGCACAGCAAAGGAAACAGTCAACAAAACAAAAAGACAACCAAAATGACAGAATGGGAGAAGATATTCACAAATGACATATCAGATAAAGGGCTAATACCCAAAATCTATGAAGAACTTTTCAAATTCAACACCCAAAGAACCAATAATCCAATCAAGAAATGGACAGAAGACATGGACAGACATTTCTGCAAAGAAGACATCCAGATGGCCAACAGACACATGAAAAAGTGCTCCACATCACTAGACATCAGGGAAATACAAATCAAAATAATAATGAGATGCCACCTCACGCCAGTCAGAATGGCTAAAAATAACCAGTCAGGAAATGACAGATGTTGGCGAGGATGTGGAGAAAGGAGAACCCTCCTACACTGTTGGTGGGAATGCAAGCTGGTGCAGCCACTGTGGAAAAAAATATGGAGGTTTCTCAAAAAGTTGAAAATAGAGCTACCCTACGACCCAGCAATCGCACTACTGGGTATTTACCCTAAAGATACAAATGTAGTGATCCCAAGGGGCACATGCACCCAAATGTTTATAGCAACAATGTCCACAATAGCCAAACTATGGAAAGAAACTAGATGTCCATCAACCGATGAATGGATAAAGAAGATGTGGTATATATACACAATGGAATACTATGCAGCGATCAAAAAAGAAATCTTGCCATTTACAATGATGTGGATGGAACTAGAGCGTATCATGCTAAGTGAAATAAGTCAATCAGAGAAAGACAACTATCATATGATCTCTCTGTTATTAGGAATTTGAGAGGCAGGGAAGGGGTTGTGGGGGGAAGAGAGAGAAAAATGAAACAAGATGAGATCAGGAGGGAGACAAAACTTAAGAGACTCTTAATCTCAGGAAACAAACTGAGGGTTGCTGGAGTGGGGGTAGGGATAGGGTGGCTGGGTGATGGACACTGGGGAGGGTATGTGCTATGGTGAGTGCTATGAATTGTGTAAGACTGATGATTCACAGACCTGTGCCCTAGGGAAAATAATACATTGTATGTTCATTTAAAAAAAAAAAAAAGACACACATGCATGTATTCATTTTGGGTTAACCCTGCTGTGGCGAATGGTTTACCCAAGAGCAGCCACTGCTGTTGGCAGGCCTCCGGTACCTCACAGTCTGCAACAAACACGGTGGGGTGACCTCTGCACAAAACTGTAGCTGGGTGGGGCCCAAGGTGAACACACACTCTTGCTGTCATGTCCCCTCTGACAGCTTGGAGTGTGGGAACACCACGTCCCCTTCTTCCGACTCCTCATGGCCAGCTCCTCCTTCACACCAGCTGCCTCCAACTCCTCAAGTCCCTCTGAGATGGGAAACAAGACAAAAACACATCAATGATGTCACACTTCCCAGGAACACAGGAAACGTGGACATGCATGAACCCTGTGTAGAAACCCACAGACAACCTCAAGGTGGTCTGGTCCTTCTCACTCAGGCAATTCAGTCTTCCACCTGGAACCTGTGCAAGAGACCAGCCAGGCCTGTTCAAGGAGGAGATGCCTGCCCGTGGGAGGTGAGGGCACACTAAGGACACAACAGAAGTGGGGACACCAGGTGATACAGTGTAAACAAGATTGACAACAATGTGGTTCTGGTGTGTTCTGGCTGTTGCAATGTTGTTCACACAAAATGATGCTCTGAGGGCTTCCTGCGTGCCAGGAACCGTATGTGCTGCGCTGATACTATATGGTCGACTACTTCTCAGATCCGGGAGGGCCTGTCCATAACAGAGACAACATTAACATTTCAGAGATTTGCTGTCTTGGGTGATGGTCATGGAGTACCAGAAAGACCCATGGTTACCTTTCTTGCTTTGCAGCTGTGGTGAGGGAGCCTCTTGGAGGACAGAGGGAGAAGGACTTTCAGCCCCTCTCTCACCAAGACCCTGACAGAGCTCCTCGTGGAGCAGGAGGGTCACCCAGGGGACCACTCACCCATGTAGCAGGGCCCATGGCTTCTGCCACCTTGCCCGTCCTCATGCTGTCCCGGACACCAACAGAAACCCTACCAGGAGGGAGTCAAACGTGTGTCCCTTCGAAGACGAGGGTACGAAAACTGTGAGAATGTTTATGACACTGGTTCCTACAAGGTGGGGACTCAGAAGCACGTAGCTCCTCAGTCTTGTCCTCCTCCTTCCACCCTATTCTGGGACAGCAGATGTGGTGTTGCGACAGAATTCTTCTTACCACGAACTTGTCTGCAATGTCATAATTCGTTAAAATAAGTGACACCAGATGTTGGACTCAGACCTATCGAGAAAGTTACCGCACGCCTGGAAAGGCTGAGCATCAGCTATGGTCTTGTTTGGGATAACCAGCCCCTCAAGAGCCAAGCTGATCTTCACACTTCAAAAGCAGAGCAACGAGTCACTTCTGAAGACCTGGCCTTATTTGGTTATGAGACCACAAACCCGTGGAGACCACCGGTTTTTACTTGAAAGGAGAGGCAAACATAGGTAGTAATGTAAAGTTTTAAAGATCTTACTCAAACCATAGGCTTAGAATTATCATTAAAAAATTAGCTTAGGCTACTTCTGTTGAGGCTTTAGCTGTGGCTTAAAAAGGGGTTATGTCTTACCCCCTGGTTTATTTTTCCTTTGCCTCTTTGCCCAAATAGAAGCATATTGGAAGTTACTAGTCACATAATGAAATAAAAATCTATGCAAATCTTTGATTCAGATAGCTCTGAATAGACATAAACCCTAGAGTTCTCAGAAATGTCACAAAACTGTGTACAGCTGGGCACAATTATTATTTTTTTTTTTTTACTAGATTCTTGGGCCCACCAAAGCCTCTTTATTACCCTTTCACTGGGACCAGGACTTCAATCAGAAATCTCAGAGGCCAGTGCTGTAAAATGCATCTAAAATTGCAGGAAAATAAAATATCCTCAAAAAATACTGAGCTGGTAATAATAATGAGGTCATAAGAAGCATCAAACCTTTGTCTTAATAATCGTACTTATATTTTAAGTACCGCACTATATTTTACATGCCTATTATTTAATCCTACAGTATAAATTTTACTATATTTTACATGCCTATTATTTAATCCTACAGTAAATCTCTCTTCTTCACATTCTAAACACACAAAAAAGGAGTATTTGAGAGAATAAGGAAGTACACGAAGGTATGAGAACCAAAGGCCTCTGTTCCTAGCTAAGATCTATGCTCGCTCCTCACGGGGGTTGCTGGCCATCCGCATTCTTCACGGCGGGACTGAGAGACAGAACGCATTTGAAGAGCAGGGCATGGAGTATGTCCATCCTCATCTTCCCAGAGATTTTTTCTAACAGTAAAATGGGGATGACAGTATCCGCCTCACTGGGGTTCGTGACGATTAAGCGATTTTTTAAAGTATGAGATGGCGTGTGTGAACTTGAGTTATCATGCCTGGCATTCAGTATACAGGCAGGAAATGCCTTTCCTCCTTCCGAAAGTTTTAAATAAAACGCATTAATTCAAATATTGTCCTTTACATTCCAGGGTCCCGTACCTTACGTTTGTTTCAAATACCATCTCCGTGTGCCCTGTTAAAAAAAAAAAAAAAAAATCCCACGTAACCCTTTAGAGACACTGAATTTGCTCCAACTGATTTTCACTAATTTGGTTCCCAGTTAAATACATTGAGGGAACAGAAATTCTAATCTGTTGTAACATTTATTCTTTTTCCTACTCTCAGGTAAATAGATTAGTATCGTTAGGATTAGGTTTGCAAAGATATGCCCAATGGGTATGGGCAAGGGGGTCTGCGTGTGAGAGAGAGCGGGAAGAGACTCCCGGTGCTGAAAGGAAGCGAGTCTGGTTCAGAGAACTAAGTCTACCAATACGGAGACACCGGTTTTTCTTTTTATTTACGGCCTGTTCTTCCCCGCACGGTGTAAGCCGGCGAGGGGATGGATGCACTCATCAGCCTGCGGTGATGGTTGCTCAAGGCGAGGTGTGCGCGCATGGAACCCTCCCGTGGCTCGTCGTGCGCATAGACTTGTATACGTCCATGTCTCCATAAACACGCTCTAAAAGGCTCTATCCTTCCATAATCAACGTGGACAAAGGTTTGCTTCTACACGGACACGGGTTTTGGTGTCTTATTATTTTTCTAGAACTTTGCTCTAATGTAGAAAGAGCGCATCAGTGTGTTCCCAACTTTGTCCTCATCTTCGGTGGGACACACAGTCACGACGCGCTCCTGACCCCGCTGGCCGGCGGCAGGGTCCTGCGGAGAGCGTCCGAACCGTTCAAGGTGACCCTCCTGCTACACGCGACTCATCAGACACCTCTGAGCCCCATGGCTGGGTGGGTGCCGCTCCCCCGCCCGGCCGGCTCGCAGACGGCCTGGGCCCGGCCTACCGCTCCTGCACGGCGGGCGGCGGGGGCTGCGCATGGGAGAACCGCACGCGCCCCTGCCTGACGCTGAGATTCTTCGGGCCTTTGCGAGTTAAAGTTCTTATCTGCCCTGCCAGAGCCCCAATAACCGTGGTGATTATCGAGGCCGAGGACGGATTATCCCAGGAGGTAGGGCTGATTGCGAATCCGCTTTCCGAGCGCCCGGGTGCAGCGCTAGGGCGCGGGGTTCCGCATGGCTGTCTGGCTGCGGAGCCCACGGGACCCCCGCACAGATTGGCCCGCCCGGCCTCCCAGCCCTCCGGGGTCTGAGTTTCCCGGGGCCGCGGACGGGCAGCGGTGCCTGGAGCCGGAGAGGCCCTTGGCGGCCTCGCTCTCCTCCTCCCGGGGCGCCGTCCTTTGGCCCCCCGCCCCGCTTACCGACTGGCCAGGCGCATCCCTGGCGCAGCAAACAGGACTGCTCCTCCCTTCTCCGACGCTTGCCCGCGGCTTGGCCAGACCGTGTTCTCACCCTGTTCTCCCTGGGGTCACAGGCTGCCTGCTCTGTTCCCCCGGGATGGGGTCACTGCCGGACATTTAAATTTACCTGTCATTCCTTTCTCAGCGCCCGGCATAATTCCTGGCATGAAAGATGTTTTCAGTGTCTGATGAGTAGAACATCACTTTCGTAGTTTCCAAGCGTTTCAACAGTAACTGAAGGAAGCGCTTTCCCTGATCCGCACAGGCGCTCCCGACCCTTCCGTGAGTAGGACTAAGTAGAGTCTCTGTTGGTATTGTCTCTTGGGGAGAGAGGTTTTATGCATGTGCTGGAGAATTGGACACAATCATACAGATTTTGTTTCATGAGCATTTTTAGAAATAGAGCTAACGTGACTTGAAAATATTTTAAAAAGGAAGTTGGTTGAGGGTCTGACCCTTGTTTCAGCTCAGGTCATGATCTCAGGGTGACGACGTTGAGCCTCAGGCCGGCTCTTGATCAGCACGGAGGTGGCCTCTCTCTCTCTCTCCCAAATAAAGAAATGAATCTTTAAAAAAATAAAAGGGAAAAGGAAATTAAATCATCCTCCATCATATTGCCTGTGGGTTCCTGAAATACGCTAGAGAACGAAAATCCAGAACTGACTCAAATGTCATCACACACACATGTAAAAGTATGTTTTCTCATACACACGTACACGCAAATATACATGACATCAAGTAAAGCTGAAGCTCAAAATAACGGTTTCAAAGCAAGGTAACACTTGTGATTCCCGATCTTTAAATAGCAATCTTTTTATACATTTAAGGAAATTAGACTTCGGATAGTCCTTCAGTAGACACTTGAAGAAGTGTGTGTGTATGAAAATCACCGGGTGGTACCTTTCTTTCAAGATCGGTAAGTAACAGCTCCGCTCACATTTTAAAATTAAACATAGATGAAATTTTCTTAATTTTAGACTATAAAAACTCTAGATGCTGTTGGAGAGGCCAGTTTCCTGCAGATGGGGACAGCCTGTGCCCTAAGGAGGGGTAGAAGAACTGCCCGTGTCCCGTAGAATCCTAAAATTCTTTAAGGAAATAAAACTGGAAATGCAAAAGCAAAACTTCACTAGTTCCTCCCTTACCTTCTCATCTCAAGTATCAACAAACATTTTTAAACCCATCTGGCATAATCCTTATTTATCATATGGGTTAATTTTCAGTATTCAATCTCAAATATCCTGCCAGCTTGTAGACACGCCGTCCCCCACAGGGTGCCGTGATCGCATGGCCGCCCGAAGAATGCAAGCAGCGTTGTGAATGATGGCAGACTGGGGAGAGAGATTTGGAGGATGAGATCAGGATTGCAGTGCCCGGATGCTGGTTCTGAAAACTGGTGTGCGTTCCTTGAGATCTCCTGGCGAGTCCTGCGAGCCTGGGCAGTGAGTGCAGAGTGTCCAGCAGTCCAGGTCAGACACGGGCTCCCGGCTGGAGTCTCAGTGCTGGACACGGCATTCTCCCAGGTTGTAGGTATGATGCTGTCTTCCCGGGGACACTGATTAACAAAGTCCTCATGACTGCGTGTTAGTCCCACACTGTTCAGTAGGACAAAGCGTAGGTTCGGTAACTGAAGCTGCTTGTTTTGGAGAACAGACAGGAGGCTGGTCTGGAAATATGCCTTGCAGCTGCGAAGAATGGTCCCAGTGATTCACGTCACACAAATATGGCTAAGGCACGGACGAGGGTATCGCAGAGCGTTACATGCTTTCTCGGTACCTTGATGGCCCCGATGGTGAACTAACAGTGTCCAGGACACAGGTTTCCTTCTTAACACCATTGTCTGATTACTACAAAGCCTTGTAACTTTTGGTTTTGTTGTTGTTGAAGAATTAGGTCCTGCGAGATTCGGTAAGTACTCGCCTGGTTATCTGCAGGATGGAGGAGCCTGCGGCAGATTTGGTGTGAAGGAGATGTCCCATGCCAACGCTGAGCCACCTTCACTGCTCTGAGCTGTGGAGGAAGACGCAGCACCCCACGCACTGACACACCGCCAGAAGTCCATGCTCTTGGAAGTGACTAACGTACACCACATGGGGCCGGGTTGGGTTCCTGCAGTGGGTGGATACCCTGAACCCTCATAGCATGGGGCTCCTTCCTGGAGGGGCAGACTGAGAGCCTTGGGAGATCTCATAACTCAGGAGAAGGATGTTTTGTCCTTGATCTTCAAGACTCATGTTGTGTGCACCATGGCACACGTTTCTGCAGGGTTATTTCTGTCTGTTGCTTGTTGGTCATCGTGAATCTGTGTATCTATGTCTTTTCCCAGCTTTGGGAAGTTTTCATCCATTATCTCTTCAAATGTGTTTCCAGCCCACACCCCTCTCCAGGTCACGGTCCCTCCGCTACACACACTGGGTGATGTCTCCTCATCTTTTCCATTCACGTTGTTACTTTTCTTCTGTTGAGTTTATGTATTGAGTTTTTAATATTTACATTGTGGTTTTACTCTGTGAATTTCCTTTGGCTCTTCTTGACATAATGCGCACAGGGTTGAGGGATTCTGGATCCTATTTGAACGTGCTGTTTGAGCAGGCTTTGTTACCTGATTCCATGGAGAGAGCGGGGATCCTCATTCTGGGCGGGATGTGAGTTCCTGCTCCCCACGGCAACCACAGACATGTGGGTGATGGCGAGAGAGTTCCTGACACCAGCCCATGGGGACAGTGCAGAGCTCCCATCATGAGGCAGGTGGAAGTCTAAGGCTGTTCTGCCATGCTTGGGGGACATAGAGTGGTTACCGTCTAATACATGCCACTTTCCCAGCCAAAGGCTGGGAACAGTGGACAGGCTGTTCTTGGAGCTCTTCTTCTGTGCTTGTCGGTATTTCTGGGGTGAAGGCTTCTTAATCTCCAAGTCTGGGACCCATGAGACAGAAGAACCCAGGGACCACCACTGCGTCCAACCATGGCCCTGAAATCCTAGACAGTCTGTCGTCTTCTCTCTACCTTTCAGTTTTGTATGTGTGTTTAATGCGTAATGTTCAGGATTATTAGAGGCACTAGCGGGAAGAGGACGGAGAGGTACGTCCACTCCATCTTTCTGGAATTAGAAATCTTCACACATTTATTTTTAAAATCATAGACTGAAAAAAAAATTAAAGTCCATATCTAAACAAACAAACAAACTCCCTCCAGAACAACTTGGTGCTGCTGTATTGA
>NW_022631038.1:1678346-1848346 GCF_010015895.1 Lontra canadensis
ACTAAAGAGTGTGAAAAATGTTCTCCACTGGAAAATCACCAATTTCTTTTTCTTTTTTTCTTTCTCTTTTTTTTTTTTTGGTCACAAGGTGCCCCTTTTGAAGGACCTAAAATTGTGTGCTGTCAATTAAAAATGGATACCTGACTTCAAGAGGGCTGTGCTTGTTTTAATGGATATCCCATTTTGGTGCTAACTAGCTCTTTAAGACGTTGATTTTCATTTAAATGTGTAAAAGCTAACACATACTTTCTAGATAAAATCTGATAATCTCTCTGAGACACTAAGTAGGAAATGGGATCTTTCTTGAAATTTAATTTTTCAAATTACCTTGACCAAAGAGAGGGGAGTCAAGTCTTATGGTTACAAGTGAAGTACTTGTAATGGAATGATGGGAATTTTGAGGAAATTGAAGATGAATTTAGGAAGTTTGATATCTGCCTTAAGAGCAATGATGTCACAAATGTATTTATTATGTGGGAAAGATAGTTGACCCTGTGTCTACTTAAAAAGATAGATTTTTTTTTCTGAACCACCATATCTTTCCTTGTTGATTTTTTAATGATGGTGACAACATAAAGAGCCTAGTTCCAAGATTGAGTTGGGTGAGAATAAAAAGGCCTGTTAGCCAGGTGATGATGATGATGGTGGTGGTAGTAGCAGTGGTGGTAGTGGTATTAGTGTTGGTGTTGGTGGTTGTGATGGTGATAGTGTTGTTGGTATTGGTTTTGGGGGATAGGGGATGGTGGTGGTGGTGTTGGTAGTGTTGTCTTTGGGGGTGGTGTTGGTGGTGATGGTGTTGTTGGTGTTGGTGATGATGGTGTTGTTGGTATTGGTGTTGGGGTGGTGGTGGTGATGGTGGTGATGGTGTTGGTGGTGATGGTGTTGGTATTGGTGTTGTTGGTAGTGTTGGTGGTGATGGTGTTGCTGGTGTTGGTGTTGTTGGTATTGGTGTTGGGGGTGGTGTTGGTATTAGTGTTGGGGTGTTGTTGGTGATGGTGTTGTTGGTATTGGTGTTGTTGGTATTGGTGGTGCTGTTGTTGCTGGTGTTGGTGTTGGTTGTATTGGTGTTGGTGGTGATGGTATTGCTGGTGTTGGTGTTGGTGATGATGGTGTTATTGGTATTGCTGTTGGGGTGGTGTTGATGGTATGGTGTTGTTGGTACTGGTGTTGGGGGGGTGGTGGTGTTGATGGTGACGGTGTTGTTGGTACTGGTGTTGGGGGTGGGGGTGGTGTTGCTCGTGGTGGTGTTGCTGGTATTGGTTTTGGGGGTGGCAGTGGCAGCAGGCTGCGTCTGGGCAACAGCTCCCAGTCTCAGGCTGAGGATAAGGTTTGTGGAGGCAGAGGGGATAACAACTATGGGTAGAATCAGACGAAGGACAAGGTGAGGGCTGTGGTCTTTACTCGATTCACTCGTCCAATTTGGTCTCAGCTAAGACACAGAGCACCTGGCCACGAGCTGTGCTATTCTCATTGAGAACGAGAAACTTGAATTCAATGATTGGGGGTAATTTTCATCCCAGTACTCCATGATTCTGTGCACAGACTTATAGACAACATACACACAGCTGCTCTTGTACTCAGTCTGTGGACTCTGGTGGGGTCTCCTTGTGTTTGTATGAGCCTTAGCCAGACCATTTTGTAGATGAGCATTACAAACACTTATTAAGAGCCAAATGTAAATGTGCATAGCTTTGCACTAAGCATTTTATATATGTGACCTCCATAACCCTGACAGCGAACTCAACCCCAGTCACTTGAGCTTTATTATTGGTCAGAGACCTGTAAGTCTCTGGGGAATAAGGATAGTAACTAAGCCTGTCATAAGTGTCTCGTAATACTTCAGTAACTTATATATTTTCAAGAATCAGTGTTGACACCTTTCCCAGGGAAATATTTTGGATTCTGGGTGGTCTGATCTAAGAGTCTTTCCTTCCCTGCCCATATTTAAATGTTCCCAACTATGCTTATCCTTCATAACACTGACCTAGCCCCATCTGGGAGAGTTACTTCTCACTCCTTCAATGAGACATCATCTTTAGTTTAGGGACAAAGGGCTCCTACACCTGCATCTTGCCTTAGGCACGGCTCAACTTGGTGTGCTTACCCCAAGTCCAGCTTCCAACAAAGGATACTCTCCATCCTCCTCATGATTTCTACAACAGGCTTTGTTTATGAGACTCCATATTGTGGTTGGGTGGTTGTCCACCAGAAGCGAGGGCAGGGGTAGTGGGGCAACTACACTGCCACCTACAAACTGTATTACATGCACAAGTTATATCCTGAGGGGTGAGCCCTCTGATCTTGTTGAAGCGATAGTATTCAAAATCAATAGCTCTTGCCGTTCCATCGAATAGTGGATATTTTTGCTGAGTGATAATCAGCATACAATAAAATATACATATACCAGGAGTTCTGTTTAATGAGTTTGACAATTGTAATTACCTGTGGTGTCACCATGGAGAGAATGTCTCCAACACCCTGAGCAACCATTAGTCAATGAGTTTTTAACTGTGTCCTGTGTTGTAGGCAGGGAACTTTTCACAAAGCAAGTGGACACACGTGGATGCAACCAAGTTGAAGCTTCTGTTGCTACAACCTTCCTCAGTGGGAGCAAGAGATCCACTTGGAAATGCAGTCTGGACTCCCTGGTCTCTTCTTCGAAGATGGTGAAGACTTTCACTCTCTCCTTTCTGTTGCCGCCCAGCTTTGTGGCTGGTTCAGGCTCTGCTGAGCCTCTGATGCCCAGGAACAGAAATCATGCCTGGGTGTCCTCTTCCTCATGTGTGAAATCCAGCCAGCTGCTAGTCTCTAACAACTGTCCTCCTCACGACCTCTGGACGGTCTCGGCCCTCCTATGCCCATCCTCACTGACCTTGGTCAAGCACCTCTCATCCAAATAAAGTGAAATACAATTTTCATGTGGCTTCCAGAAAAAAAAAAAAAAGAAGAAGAATAAATTCCTATACCTCTCCTATAGGAAACTCACAGACAGATCATTTCTTTATTATTATTTGTTTTTCTTTGCTGACCTCAGGGCTCAGGTACTGGCCAGCTCTCTTTTACACATAAATAAAGGGATCCCACTTATAATTGTGCATGTGCTTGAGCTCCCATCCAAGATCCAAGCTCAAATAGCCAGTCTCTTATTTAGCATTTCCACCTGGGTGCTTAAACTGCTGCTTAGGCAGAACGTGTCCTAAACAGCTTTTCCACTCCCTGCCCTGATCTATGTTCCCCAGCATTTCTAGTCTTGGGAAAGGACCACAAATTCTGCTCATGTTCACCCCTAATCCCATCTCCTCCACTTCCTCCTACACCTCCACACCTCCTACACTGTTTCCCTCAGAGGGAACAGCTCTTCTCTCCCAGCCCCATCCCATGGCCTCTGTAATAGCCCGCCCCCTCCTGCTGGCCCCCCAGCTCTCACCCCAGCCCCCAACGCATGCTGCAGCTGGGGTGTCATAGACCACAAGCCAGATCCAGTCACTTCCTGCTCAACATGTCCCCATGCTAGTCAATCTTGGGTAGTCTGGGAAGAGGGTAGCCAGAGCAGCATCATTTTTAGCCTCCTCAAATGCGCCACTTAACAAAGAAACCATCATGGGAGTCCCTAGACAGCAAATGCCAAGCTCAAGAACAATTCCCACAAGGAAACCCAGCGGTGATGCCAGAGGCACAGGGCCACATCCATGTGCAGCCGGCCTTGGCTTGGAGAAGGCCAGGCCACAGAAGCTTCCCAACGACAGGATTAGCCCAGAGAAACTCGCCGCACCTGGAACTGGAGAGGAACCGCAGAAACTGGGAAAGATGTCACCACATCACTCTTTGGCCAGAAGAAGGTGTGCAGGGAGGCGTAAGAGACTGAAACAGCGGGCTCTGGGAACTTTTAAAACTAACCAATTAAGTCTGTCTTCCTGACAAGATGCTGCACCCAGCATGAATTTCTGGGCATAGGATCTAAATTTAGTGGGACAGGGAAAATGGAAACAAATAAAAATTCTATATAAAAGTGGAAAGGGGAAGCCAAGAGGTCTAGTAAAGCAATTACCATACTCTGAATGCTACCCGCAAACAAGGGGTGAGGGGTTCTAAATTACAAACCAAATGTATCCCAACCACAGAGCCACGCCTTTCCTAACAGTTCAAGCAAACTAATTTTGCATAAAAATGCACAGCAGAAAGTACCAGGGTGAACTCACCTACTAAGAAAACAGACCAAAAAATCCCCTGTGGATAGAAGATACAATTCCAGAAAACCATTCCCCGAGAAACTCACAGCATAACCTGCTATTTGAAAACAAGCTGAAAAGCATGAAGATGATAGCACACAGCAGCTAATTAGAAAAGCAGACAATGTCATGATCCTAGAGAAAGAAAAAGAGCAAAATCAAAAAGGAAAGAAGAGACAAAAAGGACAAGAGGAAAAGGTACCTGTTTGGAAAGAAAAGAAAATTCCAACATAGGTATGACAGGAGTCCCTAAGGAAGGAGACCCAAGCAAAGAAAAAGAACAAGTAGTAAAATCTATAATCCAAAAAGTTATTCTGAAATAATTTTTATTTTACAAAGGTTTGAAACAAGGTTCTCCTGGCTGGCTCAGTCAGTTAGGCTTCCGCCTTCGGCTCAGGCCATGATCCCAGGGTTCCAGGATCAAGTCCCATTTCGGGCTCCCTACTCAGTGGGGAGCCGTCTTCTCCCTCTCCTTCTGCCCTCCCATGCTCTCTCTCTCTTGCTCTCTCTCAAATAAATAAATACAAGTCTTTGAAAGTAATAAATGAATAAATGAATGAATAAATAAATATACAATATGATTGGAAACCACGTACTGTAAAGGTACACCATATATCCGAAGGTATTAATATATAAGGTGCCCAACAGTATGACCTTCCAGTCAAGGGGAAAAACATCAGCTGGGGTTCTCAGCCAAAAGACCAAGTCAATCATAATTGGGAAAAAATAGTTTGTCTTGACATTTTTTTTTTTTAGATTTTATTTATTTACTTGACAGACAGAGATCACAAGTAGGCAGAGAGCAGGCAGAGAGAGAGGAAGGGAAGCAGGCTCCCTGCTGAGCAGAGAGCCCGATGCGGGGCTCGATCCCAAGACCCTGAGATCATGACCTGAGCTGAAGGCAGAGGCTTAACCCACTGAGCCACCCAGGCGCCCCTCTCCTGACATTTTCAACAGCAAGTCTCACTCTGCAAAAACAAAGGGAGTGCCATATTTAAGAAAATCAAGAGAAGAGGAATGTGAGTCAAAAATTTTTACCCATTATAATTTGCTTTTTAACATGAAGGCTGCAGAGAAATGCTAACTGACATATGAAAACATCAAGAATATTGCTTTCATAAATCCTTCCTGGGCATTCTGTGGATAATAAGCTGCAGGTTACTAAAATAACTGGGAAAGCATTGACTTGAGTGCTGCTGGTCAGTATATCCCTCTGTGTCGACAGAAGCTGGGCTGGGCATCTGGGGAAGACAGTGTCATGAGTCCAGGCCCTGATGTTAGCGACATGGGCGGCCTGCCATGGGGACAGCGGGCCACAGGCTGCTGCAGGCCAGCTTGGGAGGACAGGGACTGCATTGTGAGACCCTTTGGGGTGCAGTGTAGACAAAAGAAAGTGAGCAATCGTAGAAAATGTTAGTTCTGTCATCTCCTGTGTCTCAGGAGGTACAACATTTAGCAAGGAAGGAAAGAAAAACAGATGAATGGGAAGTAGAAATGTCCAGTCAAAACCCTTCAGTCTAGATTTGAGTTGGTGACTCCCAAGAACAAGAATTAGTAGAGATGAGCAGAGTGTGGTTTTGAAATACAGTTTTCCACAAAAACCAACAAACAAAATAGAGCTTCTTGGAGATACCTGGTTGCACCAGAGAGCCAGGAAGCTAAAAGAAGTTACTATGATGACGTACAAATCACATGGAGTCTAGTGGCCAGTGGTGGAAGGGACAATTTGAATTTCTATAATGATATTAAAATTGATTGAAATCCATCATATATGTTTAAATCCGTACGTTCAAAAAACCAAAAAACTTAGGGGGAAAATCATTGGTCGCTGTGGCAGGAAGGACTCTGGTCCTCTGATTGTGTCCCTGTCCCAATCTCACAAACCCGAGACCTTGTCTGACAAAGGTCAGGTTCCAGGCGTGATGAACTTAAGGATCTCTAGATGGGGGATCCTGCTGGGTTATCCGGGAATGCCTGATGCACTCACAGGATCCTTGTAAGAGGGACGCAGCGAGAGGGACGAGAGGTCAGAGCAGAGGTCAGGGAGGGGAAAGATGCTGTGCAGGTCCTGAAGGGGGAGGAGCTGGCCAGGACCCTGGGAACACAGGCAGTGCGCACCGGCTGGAGAGTGCAGTGGGACGAATGTCTCAAGAGGCCCCAGAAGGAGCGCGGCCTTCTGTGGGCCCGTTTAGATCCGTGAGCTCCAGAACTGTGAAATGGTAAGAGCGTGTTGTCTTCAGGCACTGGTCTGCTGTAATTGATTATAGCCACGGTAGGAAGCGAGTACAGTCTCCTGGCGGATGATATGGAACCAATCGATTATGTTGGAAATCCATAAATGAAAAGTAGGAATCCATCATTTGTCATGCCTTTCTGGTGTGAACAGAACCACGGGCTATCTAGGCAACAGAGGCAAAGAAACACCTCTTCGTAGACTCAGCCCAGCAAACGAGTGGACAAAAGGAAAGGCTGGGATATTACTATCTGACAAGGCCTGACGAATCAGTGCATGTGGCCGCACCCCCAGCTGCTCATGTCACAAACAGGAGGAAGAAAATACCTACCATTACTCGTCTTGCAAAACAAAAACAAAGCACAAAAAACGCAGCCCATGTCTGATTAATTCTCTGCAAATAACCAGCTTACAAGAGATACAGGGAAGGGCCGCAGTTCAAACCCCACGGTCAGGAAGCATTGGGCACTCAAGGTCCTGAACTCCCAAGAAACTAATCACAGGAAAAGAAGGGATGGAAGCATCATTAGAGATGAAAGACGTATTCCCCAAACCAGCAGAGATGATACAAACCGAAAGACATATTCCTAAAAACCGGCAGAGGTAGTACAACCGTTCAGGAATGCTTCCCTGAGGATAAAACACCGAGAACACCCTGAGAACTGAGATGCTGCTTACGTCCAAGGGGAGGGAGTAGGGCTGTGCAGGGGCGGCAGAGGCAATGCGGGTACCTGTGTCAGGGTATCTCACCAAATGCACCGTGGCTGTACACAGGAGGTCCTGTCTGTTTACTATGATGACGAAAAATAGCCGAGGGAGTGTGCAGCTGCCGACCCCTTCCTCTGGGCGGTGAGACATCAACACCCCACTGGACACCCTCTCCCCTCCCCCACTCACCCCATCCCCACCACTCCCCCTTCCCCTTCCCATGCATTCTCCCTCCCTCCCCTTTCTCCCCACCCTTTCCCTACTCACCCTACTCCACTCTCACTTCCCAACCTCTCCCCTCCTCTACTCACCCCTTTCCCTCCCACCCCTCCTCCATTCACCCTTCCCCACTCACCCCTTTCTCTCTCACCCCACCCCTACTGTCCCATCCCCCCAGTCCCACTTCCTCCTTGTTTCTCCCAGCTCAAAGGGCTCATTGCCCCCCGCGGAGGTCACTTTTCCTGAAACCTCATCTTTTCCACCTCATTCTTGAAACATGTGCTCAGAGGTCACCACTTCAAAATGGATTTCCTGTCCCTGCCTCCCACTTTGAATTTCTCCCCCAAGCCTGTTTCCCTGCACAGCATCGCCACTCCCTGGGATTCTGTCCCTGTTTGCTTGTGCACCTGCCCCAGTGCCCAACAGAGACGACCTCCACGGCCAGGCCCGCGGTCCAGGCCTCCTCTGCCGTCCTTCTGGGCTGACCTTTATTGGTCCACCCAAAGGCAATGTCTACATTGAAGACAAGACACTCGGGACTCTTACAAATGGGCATTTACACATCTGCTGTCATTTCAAATTCTAGGCAAAGAACCATGAGAAGCCACGTAACTGTTACATCTCAGTCTTATAGGAAATATTATAATGGCATCTTATCGGAGAAATGAGTCCTTTTAACTGCCCATAAAAATCTTAGTAACTAACTACTGGGCGGGCTCAGTGGCTGGAGCACGAGACTCTTGATCTCGGGGTCGTAAGTTTGAGCCCCACGTTGGGCATACTGATTAGTTATTAATTACTAAAAAAAAAAAAAAAAGCAAACCTGTTAGTGACAACTGAACAAAACCACCAATTAATCTAAGAGCAGCATGTCATATGGCCTTGCAAAAACTGCTTGAAAGGTCTGTCTGGGTCCTGTGGAGGTGCAGACATTGCAGGAGGGTTAGAGAGAGCTCAGGAGGCTGCCCTTGCTTCTTGTGGGAACCGTGGGAGGTTTCCAGGTTGGGCTTTCTGGAGCGGATGGAGTCTCCAGCCGTCCTGCAGCCTTCACGACCCTGCCCTGTGCCTCTTGTTCTCCCAGGACAGCCCATTTGCCAAGAGGGAATCTAAAGACGGTCACACTGTGATGAGTTCCCAAAGGAATGTTCCTGGGAGGGCACTTTCCTCTGGCAGGAGCACTCAGAAACCCCCCACCCACCCACAGCACCCCCCCCCCACCTTGATAGATGTTCCCAAAGGAGTGGTACTTTTTTGGAGGCTGGAGAGACAGGTTGAGCTGAAGAAGGAGCTGAAAGTCGTCTGTGACCGGATGCAAGTCCGTCTGTGAGGTGATAGCTCCTCTCCCTTGGCTTATAGCTCTGTCTTTGTGCCTAGGACTGGAGCAAAACCTCCATCCCCACCAGCGGAAGTGAGTAAGTAAAAGGAAGACTTCAAAGGAGGGTTCTGGTTGTTCAAACAGGAAAGAGAAAAATTTTTTTTATGTTTCTGTCCCAAACTCCCTGTCCCCGTTTAGAGGGGTCCCAGGGCTGTTCTGGTTTTCAACTTTGTCGCCTGGCATCTCCCAGGACTGGGCTCGGAGCTCAGGGAAACTTGAAAGACCAGCAGGCACTTCAACCCAGAGTGATCTCAGAAGAGTCAAAGCTCGGTCTGTCTCATTCCGGGAAGCCTAAGAGAGAGGGTCCCACCTTAAGTCATTCACGGGCGAACCCCAGAAGTCGCTGTTCAGGCAAAAAGGGGAAGGGCCTCGGACACACAGCCCTTTGCTCTGACCGTTGGCACCAAGGCCGGTCCCCTCCAGCAGCCCCGGGCCAGGGAGTCTGGGGCAGGGAGAGAAGTTGCACATGACACCACTGATCCGAGTGAAACCCTCTCACGTGAGCTCCCTTTTATTCTCTTTTTGATCCTAATGCAGCTTTTAGATAATGCAAATAGATCACAGGCCAACATGATCTGACAAGATAATGGAGCTTTCATTGCTGCCTGATTAACTTGGCTGTAGGGTTCCACCTCGACCCTTTCGGCATGATGGTCCTAATTAATAATGATTACTCCCAAAATGTGCAAATGGAACGATAAACGAAGAACCAACTAATTAACTGCAACCATTTCTACTAATCATTAGTTAACACCCCATTTTGTCATCATTACACTGAGGCGCATGCAAGGACAGATAAAACAGGGTCAGCCTTTTTGCCCCCATAAACCTGACAGCCATATTTTCTTTCCCAATAAAAGACAAACAAGTAATTAAACTGAGAGCTGAAGTAAGGGCCACAGAATTCGATTACTTCAATATTCCACTGGTGGGTGAAACAGGACCATTTTTCAAAATAAGTGCTGAAGCCGTCCCCTTCCCCAGGCTCGCTTCAAAGGTGGAAATCGTTTTCCCTCCAATCAGCAGGAGACGGCACCCACGCAGGACGGCCCTACACGCGGCCAGGGGACCCCAGAGCCCGGTGCCACCAGCCCGCCATCGCGCAGTGACCAATCCGGAAGCACAGGCCGTGGTGTCCCTGGGAGGTGGTGGCCGCGCTGTCCGGCCCCAAGGCCTCCGTGGGCAGAGGGAACACGAGCTAGCCACGGGGACAGGGGCAGTGCCTCTCTGCCCGGGACTGGTGGCTGCTGCAGTGGCCGCCGTGGTGGCCGCACTCGGCCCAGCTCCCTGCTGGTGCTGAGCCCCCGGGAGCCACCGAGGCCGGAGTTTGGGGCGGGCAGACGGGCGGGGCCCTGCCTCACCCAGGCGGCCTCCCGCCGGCGTCGCCTCCAGACACAGACTGCCGGGAGGAGGGGAGAAGGGCTCACTCAGCAATTTGTTCTGCCTTTTCTTGACCGGCAGTAAATAATTTAGTAGGTAACAGTTATCTGAATGGATGCATTTGTGAAGGCAAATATCAGGGAAACATTTATAAAGTAGTGGCTCCTGGGAGAAGAAAGCCACCCACCAGCATGACCCTGCATCGTGGAAACGCTCTTATTCTCCTTCAGGTTCCACTCACTCATCTCAGATGAGTAAGGCCTCCCTTTTCTTCATGGTTTTCTGAAAATGCCTCTTACTGCCTGAAGGTTGTATGAAATCAACATTATGTTTATAATATTTGGGTCATTTCTTTAAAAAACGTGTATTTTTTTAAATATTACTAATCTTAACCATTCAGATGTAAAGATATGCAGCTTGCTGGAAAGTGTAAAGTATACAGTTTTTGTTAAATAATGAACATCAAATAGAAGGCAGCATTGGACAGCAGACTTTAGCTTATATTTAAAATATTTCATAAAGGCATGCGCCTCAGTGTAATGATGAAATATTTCCAGGTCTCCCCCTCTGAAGGGAGGCAGGGGTTGAGAGCGGGAACGCAGGCAATGCAGGTAGAACCCCACAGTTCGGTTGTGCAGCTGACTGGCTGCTGTATCTGGAGAACATACAGACAAACAAGAAGCAACATCTTCCACGGGTCTTAGTTCCATTTGTTAAGTGCCAGGGCAATACCTCATTCACTGCTGGTGGCAAAGATGGTTGTGATGAGAGAGTTTGTGCAACATAAGACAATGAAGAATATAAGGTGTCATAAATAAAATAAGGAGAAACATCTTTATATTCAAAGTCCTATCAATGGCTGTTGCGCTTGTCTAGCAAAAATAGAGCCATTAAAATCAGGTGAGGGGACACAGAACATCTCCACACTTAATTTTCAACATAGTAAAAAATGTGAGACAGAGAGGAAGGATGGAAGGGAGGGAAGAAGGAAGGGAAGGAGAGGAAGAAAGGAAGATAAAAGGGAAGGAAGGAAGAAAGAGAAGAGAAGAGAAAAGAGGGAGAGGGTGGGAGGACAGAAGGAGGGATACAGGGAGGAAGGGATGGAGAGAGGGAAGGAGAAATGTAGTTGAGTGAATAAGGTTTAAATTGTACAAACCACAGCTGGTGGTCTGTAAACCCCATGTCTTGGATTAAATATGAAAATGTGTGTGTTCTGGAGACTGATAGGGCCATCCTCAAGCATTTTCTCCTCACTTCTCTGCCTCAGTTGTCTAAAATGTGGTAATGTGGTTCTGTTCTTCTTTTCTGACTTGGGGAAACTTGAGTCCAGAAAGGTCCTGTTGCAATGCCTATGTGTTCTGGGATGAGAGCCCCTCTGGGGGGTTGCAGTTTCCATTCCTCGTTTCTGCACTACAGGGCATAGAAACAAGCACCCCCCACCACCTCTGAGCACACAGAGTGCAGCCACTCCTCACCCCTCTCAGAAATCAGAGGCTTCATCACCACAGCAAGTGTGTGCTGCGTGTCTATTCTATTCCATAGAATCAGGTTTAAATTTCACCAGACTCATTTAAATTAAAATTATAGAGAGGAGTCCCAGATGGCAGGGGAGTAGGAGAGGTTAGTTTCTTCTGGCCCAAGGAATTCAGCTAGAAAGCTACTGAGTCATTCTGAATGACTTGACTGGAGATCAAAGAAAAGAATAGCTACCACTCTGTGAACGGAAAAGTGACCATCTTCTGCAAGCTAGGAGGTGCAGAGAAGTGAATCTGTAGTGATATATGGGAGGATAAACCACGGGGTGGACAGGGAGTGATCCTCAGTAAGCTGGCTACCAGCAAGTGATATAACAGTGAAGCACAAAATCAGAACTTTCAGAACTTTTGGAAGTCTGCTGTGGTGAGGGACACTACTTCTGGAAAGGCACCCAGGTAGCAAAGTGGAGCAGAATCCTAGGTAGGACGGTGCAGTGTCAGGATCCCTGGGTCACATGAAGGTGGGGAGTGCGACTGGAGTGAGGAAGCTAGCAGCAATCAGGGAGCCAGGAGTGGGTTTCAGCTTGGGGTTCCCATAAACCCCAGAACCATGATAAGATCTCCATCCTCCCCCAGAAGGAGTAGTGCAATTGTGCACCACAAGAATCTGCAGGGTTCGGAGACTTGAAATGGGATAATGTGCCTGAGATAGAAACACTTGATAACAGGCCAGGTGAGCACGGAGTGCAGCCGGAGAACTGGAAAACAGGGAAATAGGAGGGATGGACTGCTTTTTCCTGATGGAGCACTGAGGAGTGGAGCGCCAAGCACTTGGCTCCAGGGCTAGAGATTGGGAGGTTGTCATTGTTATTCTCATCCTTAAAAGTAGCACAGAAAGCCTGCAGGGAACAAAAAAACCATGTACAGGAATCCAGAGCAGATGACTTAGCCCGGCCCCCTGGCAAGGATGATACAATTCCACCTGAAGCAAAGACACCTGAGAATCAGCACAATTGGTGTCTTCCCCAGAAGGCCATCAAGAACATCCAGCCAAGACCAACTTTAAAAACCATAGAGAACTACAAAACTCTGGTGCTGTGGGGAGGTAGCACAGAGAAATCATGTTTCCCAAACCCCCATGATTCTTTAGTATTTCAATTTTAACTTTTTGTTCCCTTTCTTTTTTCAACCAATTTCTTATTTCATCAACTCTATTTTTGGACTTTTCAATTTTCATTTTTACAGTTACATTCTACTTATTCATTGTACTTAATTTGATATATATATATATATATATATATATATATATATATATGTTTTTGTTTCTTTGTAATTTTGGGATCTAGTTTTCTAACAGACCAAAGTACACACAGGATCCAGCTCAGTTCTGTTTACCAGTCTGAGTATACTCTTTTTTTATTTTAAAATTTTTATTTATTTTTTCAGTTTCAGGTCTCTTCTGATTTGTTTACCGTATGTTTCTCTTGGGTCATTGTTGCCATTTTAGTATTTTGTTCTCTCATCCATCTATTCTTCTCTAAACAAAATGACAAGATGGAATAAGAGGCAGTACTGACTCCCAGGGACATAATCAATATGGATATAAGTGAGGCGTCATACTAGATTTTGGAGTAATAATTATAAAGATACTAGCTGGTATTTAAAAACAACAACAACAACAACTAGAAGATAGTTGAGAATCCCTTTCTGGAGAAATAAAAGAACTAAAATCTAAACATATCAAGATCAAAAAAGACTATTAATGAGATGCAATAAACAATGAAGGCTCTAACTGCTAGGATAAATGAGACAGAAGAGAGAATTAGTGATATAGAAGACAAAACGATGGAGAATAAGAAAGCTGAGAAAAAGAAATAAACAACTACTGGATCATAAGGGGAGAAGCTGAGAGATGAGTGATACCATAAAGGGAAACAATATTAGAATAATTGGGATCCCAGAAGAAGAGGAGAGAGAAAGGGAGTATGAGAAAGAGATAGAAAGGCAGAAGGCATATTGAAGCAAGTTGTAGCAGAGAACTTCCCTAATCTGGGGCAGAAAACAGGCATTCAAGTCCAGGAGGCACAGAGGAACCGCCCCTCCCCCTTAAAATTAATAAAAATGGTCAGTACCCAATATATAATAGTGAAACATGCAAATCTCAGAGATAAAAAGAAAATCCTGAAACAGCTCAGAACACAAGGTCTGTAACCTATAAAGGTAGAAACATTAGACTGACAGTGGACCTATCCACAGAGACCTGGCAGGCCAGAAATTGCTGGCATGATATATTCACAGGGCTAAATAAGAAAAATATGCATCCAGGAATCATTTATCCAGCAAGGATGTCATTCAAAATAGAAGGAGAGATAAAAAGCTTCCAGAACAAACAGAAACTAAAAGAATTTGTGATCACTAAAACAGCACTGCAAGAAATATTAAAGGGGATCTTTCAAGCAAAGGTAGAGACACCAAAAGTAACATAGACCAGAAAGGAAAAGAGACAATATACAGAAACAGTGACTTTACATGTAACACAATGGCAATAAATTAATATCTTTCAGTATTTACTCTGACTGTAAATGGGCTAAATGACACAATCAAAATACAGGGTATCAGACTGGATAAAAAAAGCAGGACTCATCAATATGCTTTCTGCAAGACACTCATTTTATACCCAAAGACACCCAGATTAAAAGTGAGGAGGTGGAACAACCATTTATCATGCAAATGGACAACAGAAGAAAGCCGGGGTGGCAATCCTTATATCAGACAAATCAGATTTTAAACCAGACTATAATAAGAGATGAGGAAAGACGCTGTATATAATTAAAGGGTCTGTACAACAAGAGATTTAACCATTGTAAATATTTATGCCTCTAACATGGGAGAAGCCAGTTATATAAACCAATTAATAACAAAATTAAAGTAACAGATTGACAAAAATATAATAATAGTAGGGGACTTTAAAACTGCACTCACTGCAATGGACAGGTCATGTAAGCAGATCAACAATGAAACTAGGGCTTTGAATGACACAATGGACCAGATGGACTTCACAGAGAGATTCAGAGCGTTCATCCTAAAGCAACAGAATAAACATTATTCTCAAGGGTTCATGGAACATTCTCCAGAATATATTACCTCCTGGGTCACAAATCAGGCCTCAACTGGTACCAAAAGATTGGGATTATTCCCTGCATATTTTCATATGACAATGCTTTACAGATGGAACTCAATCACAAGAGGAAATTTGGCAGGAACTCAAATACATGGAGACTAAAAAGCGTCCTACTAAAGAATGAATGGGTCAACCAGGAAATTAAAGAAGAATTTTAAAAAATCATGGAAACAAATGAAAATGAAAACACAACTGTTCAAAACCTTTGGGATGCAGAAAGGCAGTTCTATGAGGGAAGTATATAGCAATACAAGCCTTTCTCAAGAAACAAAAATGTCTCAAATACACAACCTAACCTTATACCTAAAGGAAGTGGAGAAAGAACAGCAAATAAAGCCTAAGCCCAGCAGTAGAAGAGCATTAGTAAAGATTAGAGCATAAATCAATGAAATAGAAACCAAAAGTACAGTTGAACAGATCAATGAAACTAGGAGCTGGTTCTTTGAAAGAAATAATAAGATCAATATAACCTCTAGCCAAACATACCAAAAAGAAAAGTGAAAGGGCCCAAATAAATAAAATCATGAATGAAAGAGGAGAGATCAAAACCAACACTAAATAAATACAATTATAAGAACATTTTATGAACAACTATATGCCAACAAATTAAGTTATCTGGAAGAAATGGATGCATTCCTAGAGAAGTATAAACTATCAAAATTGAAACACAAAGAAAACCTGAACACACCCATAACCAATGAGGAAATTGAAACAGTCATCAAAAATCTAACAAAAAACAAGAGCCCAAGACCAGATGACTTCCCGGGGGAATTCCGCCAAACATTTAAAGAAGAATCAGTAGCTATTCTTCTGAAGCTACTTCAAAAAATATAAATTTAATAAAAAACCCTGAACTTCGAAACTCTTTTTGTGAGGCCAGCATTACCTTGATCCCAAAGTCAAAGACCCCACCAAAAAAAGAGAATTACAGACCAATATCCCTGATGAACATGGATGCAAAATTTTGTACCAAGATACTAGGGAATGGGATCCAACAGTACATTAAAAAGATAATTCACCACAATCAAGTTGAATTATTGCTGGGCTCGAGGGTGGTTCAACATTTGCAAATCAATCAATGTGATTCACTACATTAATAAAAGAAAGGGCAAGAATCATATGGTCCTCTCAATAGATGCAGAAATGGTTAGATTTGACAAAGTATGGTATCCTTTCTTGATTAAACCTCTTCATAGTGTAAGGATAGAGGGTACATACCTCAATATCATAAAAGCCATCTATAAAAAGTCCACAGTGAATATCATTCTCAATGGGGAAAAACTGAGAGCTTTCCCTTAAGGACAGATACAGGGCAAGGCTGTCCACTATCACCACTGCTATTCAATATAGTACTAGAAATCCTAGCCTCAGCAATCAGACAACCAAAAGAAATGGGCAGAAGACATAATCACATTTCTCCAAAGAAGACATCAGAATAGCCAACAGACACATGAAAGAATGCTTAACAACCCTTCGCATCAGGGATATACAAATCAAAACCACAATGAGATACCACCTCACACTAGGCAGAATGGCTAAAATTAACCAGTCAGGAAACAACAGATGTTGGTGAGGATGCAGAGAAAGAGGAACCCTGTGCACTGTTGGTGGGAATGCAAGCTGGTACAGCCACTCTGGAAAACAGAATGGAGGTTCCTCAAAAAGCTGAAAATAGACCTACTGTATGACCCAGCAATTGCACTACTGGGTATTTACCCCAAAGATATAAATGTAGTGATCTGAAGGGGTACGTGCACCCGAATGTTTATAGCAGCAATGTCCACAATAGCCAAACTATGGAAAGAGCCCAGATGTCCATCAACAGATGAATGGATAAAGAAGAAAATGTGTATATATGTATGTGTGTATACATATGACAGAATACTAGTCAGTCATCCGAAAAAAGAGAAATCTTGCCATTTGCAATGATGTAGATGGAACTATAAGGTAATTTGTGAGGTGAAATTAGTCAATCAGAGAAAGACAATTATCATATGATCTCACTGATATGTGGAATTTAAGAAGCGTAACAGAGGACCATAATGGAAGAGAGGGAAACAAGACAAAATCAGAGAGGGAGACAAACTGTAAGCAACTCTCAATCATAGGAAACAAACTGGAGGTTGCTAGAGGCGAGATAGGTTGGGAGATGGTGTAACTGGCTGAAGGCATTAAGGAGAGCATGTGATAGAATGAGCACTGGGTATTATATGCAACTGATGAATCACTGAACTCTACTTCTGAAATTAATAATATAGCATATGTTAACTAATTGAATTTAAATTTAAACTAAATTTCAATAGAATTTAAATTTAAAATAAAATTTAAATTTTGTTTAAATCATGAAGTTTAAACTTAAATTTAAAATATTTTATTTTAAAATAAAATTAAAATTTTAATTTAAAATTTAAATAAAATATAAAATATACTGTTATTTTTCTTATCAGAAAATTGCCCCAGATACCCGTATGACTATGTGTACGCATATATGCATTCAAATAGTCTACAGTGCTTGCTTTAAGATATTTCCCATGAAATATGTAAAACGTTATATACTTATACTATGTATAAATGGTCATGTTAAATACATCAAGTTTAATTTTTATACAGAGTAACCATTTTTAAAAGCTGGGTGGACCTTGGTGTCAGCTGTAGCTTTGGAACCAAGGGTGTGGCTCTGATAAGGGTTTGGTTTGCGATCAATTGGGCTCCTCTTCTCACCGAGCAATTCCTTTGATCTCTCACCCCAGTCACACTGTCTTTAAAGCAGCAGGACAGCCCTTAGAAGGTTATGGAGAGGAGGGAATGAGATGACCCTTGGGTAACTTCTGCCCACTGCCTCACGTGTATTGAGCACCCACTAAGGGTCAGCTGATTTTATTTTTAAATTCCTAGGACTGGTATTTTATAGACTTGTGAACTGAGTGAGAAAGGTTCTAGGCAAAAAAGATTCTCAGACTCATACTGATTGTAGTGAGAGACATGAGAGACAGCGTCCCACAAGGAGGTCACCCGGGGCCAGCGGAGTGGTGTCATTTTCTATCCTGACATACTGTGAAGGAGCTTTTGGCTCTTGGAGTTGCTCAGAAACCATCCTCAGTCAGCTTGCTCTGCTCTGGGGTCACCTGATTAAGATGTGGTCACATCCATGCCCACCGGCCCGTCAGTCACAAAGGCTGAGGCAGACTGTGCTACTGAGAGCATGCTGACTTGAGTCAAGGTCCCCCATCAAATAACATGCATTTTCCTCATGATCTAAGCAGGTTTGCATTTCTTCAACATAAATTGCTTATCTCCAAGGAAGCATTATGTTTTGTGCTTGGTGATTTTCATCTTGATATTTCTTTCTCAGAAAAAAGGAAGGGGGAGAGAATTTCTTGTCATTGTTAAGTTTATTAGATTTTTCTGAATTGAGGTTGGTGTGGGGTGAGGGGAGGGAAGGTGGGAAAGGATATTTACATCAGTGATTAATGTTCTAATGGTGTGTACTCTGGACACTCAGAGCTGCCATTGAGCTCAGATGGACAATTTCCTTATGTGGGAATCTGGAAGAGTTTTCTGGAGAAATCCATGCAGCATTGGTCCAGATCTTTTAGACACACGTGCTAATACACTGCTTGTGAGACATGGGAGTGACTGAAAATAAGCTTTTTCCCCTCCATGTGTAAAAACATGCTACCTCATTTCAGTAGCTTTAGAGAATCAAGACTTACGTGAGTACAATAAATGATAAAATCTAAAAGAACATGACACTACGATTGTGGCAAAGAGTAGGGACTCCTGTCAGATCATTACATGAAGATTCTGGACTTAACACTTGGCCTTGGAAAATATTCTTGGCCTGCCAAGGTCTCAGTGTCCTGATCTATAGAACGGGGGACCTGGTTCACTGGGTTATGTGAAGATGGACGAGATTGCTAAACATTGGTTGACACATGGCAAGTATTGAATAAATGTTTCTTAGGATTCTTCCATTTTTGTCTCACTATGCTATGAGGACTTGGGAATTCTACAAAAAGTAGTTTCATTCAATACTATCTAAAATGTTTACTCATCACAGAATGAATTACTCCATGGATTGCGATTTTCAGGTTCTTTTTTCTACTTTTCCTTATTGTGATCACTTTACACTTACTTCTGTTAAACTGAGCCCAAATGGAAGGGGTAGATCTCACCCGTGTGCTGCAGAAAGAACACAGGACTTATCAGGAGCCTTCTACGGGCAGGGGCAAAAAAAGACTCCAAGTCTTCCAGATTCCTATCGATTGTTTTCTAAAGCCCGGAAAGAGAAGTGGAAGACACATCATCGTCAGTGTCCATATTAACATGAGGTATCTGTTCCCCGGTAAGGTGTAAATCACTGTGCCGTCTACAACACTTGAGACATTCCTGTCCAATGTGGCGGATGTGTTAGGAAGACTGCCCGGAGACAGGGACTTCCACATTCCAGGGCAGCCGAGAGGCTGCTGGTAACTATATATTGGGGTCTGGAAAGAAATTACATTTTTGCAAGTATTTTAATAGATCACGAAATTTGGGATTCAAAATTAAAATTTGGGGAATATGAAGGCTTAGAAATAATTTTCTTTTTTTTTAATGTTTATTTTTAGAGAGAGAGTGGGGAGGGGCAGAGGGAGAGAGTCCCTAGCAGACACCCCACTGAGCATGAGCCTTACACAGGGCTCAATCTCATGACCCTGAGACCAGGACCCGAGCTGAAATCGAGTCCAACGCTTCACCGACTGAGCCAGTCAGGCTCTCTCCAAGGAGGTATTTGAGCAAATTTTTTGAAGACCAGTGTCTGGGTGAAAATGACCAGCAAGACCTCAGGAACCATTTTGAACTCGTCAGTTGAATTTACGTGTGCAGAAGAGTTGGCATTTAACCGGGAGGATGACTGGAAGGAGCAGCTACTTTGGGCTCCCTGATCCTTAAACCACTAGCACCTTCTCCTGACGTGAACCATCTAACTGTGGCAGGACTGGCAGGGGAGACGGACAGAGATGTAAAGCCGCCTGGAGCAGGAGGTCACCGGGCCTCCTGATGTTTGATATGTAAGTGGGGACCACTGCCACGTACCTGTACTTAGTAAAGAGCATGATCAATGTGGGCACACAGTAGTGAAGAATACACAGCACTGATTACATACATCATGGCCAGGACGGTATTTGCTGCTTTAAACCTGGTCCTTGCATGGCCAGTGTGTGAACTCACTGTGGACCCAATTCCAGGAACTAGAGTGGAGTGACAATGGCCTTCTAGGTTTTATTTTCCAGAATGAGAAACTGTAGAGCTTATTATTGTTTAATATTATTTAATGATGTCCTGAGCAATGCTGCAAGGGCCAGGGACATTCATGGGAATTTCATGAATTTTCTAAGATTTAAGATCCCAGGGAGGGGGAGTATCTGTAGAGTCTATATGTTCTATTATTGTGCAGAAGAATAAGAAAAGTGTGGGCAATTTTTAGTCACCATACTAAAATTAATCATAATGAACAATGACTGGTAGAAGACGGCACAGCGTTAGCAGGCCAGGGATGACAGTCTTGCCCCTCCACTGGAAATGGGGCCATTTTCTAAACTAGTGTAACTAGTGTGTGAACAGCGTCTTGCTTTGTGGGAACCGGTCCTACAAGGTGTTGGGACGCTCACACATGCCAGGATACCTCATCGTCTAACAATTGTAGCAAGTCCCATTCCTCTGCTGGTAAGAGCATGTCCACAGAGCCACTAGGCAGTCCACGGCCATTCGGCAATGAGGTGAAGGGCAGACGATGGAGAGAAGGTCCATGTACTCAAACCCACAACAAACAACGTCACTTTATTAGTGATGCTAGCGTGGCCAGCGTCCCAATTTGAGCACCCACACACACACACGCACATGAACCAGAACAAAATTTAATTCTGCAGGATGTAATCAAAGTACGAATCACGGAGCCATATCAGATGGTCATCCCTCTTCACCCAAACTCAAACAGTCCCAAAATCAAAAGTACCTGTTCTCTTCCATGATGTTTTTAGCTTCTTGCAGCCATTTTCTAAAAATCTTTACAGGAACACAAGAAAATATGAATGTTTATGGTGGAGAAAAGAACAGGCAAAAAGTTAATCCTTTCCCTGCAGGAAGCATCTGAAATGACATTTTCTATTTGTGTCATTTTCCATACAGTGATGCGGAATATGACAGAAAGACTCGAGGATATTGCTGCAAGACACTCTTCCAGGCTTAACCACTCTATGGCTTATTTCGTCACACTTCTCCATTTGTCTGTCACTTTCATGTTCACCTTTTTCACCACTTACAGTTGCTTCCAATGGTGGCTGACACCCACACAAGGAGACGTGCGCTCAACAAACGGAGCACTGGCTGAGTGCGGTGTCCTCCCCTCGGCGTCCGAGTGACCAGCAAGTTCTGTGAACCTTTAATAAAGCAGCTGTTTCAGGAGAAAAGAGGGAGAAGGGATATGGAGGACCGTTCTGTTTGTCTGTTATCAAGGAGCACACATGATCCGGGAGGAGAGTTTTCTGGTTTGGTTTCTTGGAGTTGCTGGAGCCCTACTTGTGTCCTGTTCCCCATCACCAACCCTCTGTCTGGCTCAAAGATGAAGCCCCAGTTCAGAGAGTTCTGACACATGCTCAGTCTCTAAGGCAAAACATTACAAAACTCAAGAAAAAAACAAAAAAGGACAAGAAAAGAAATGCAGGCTGGCAGCCCAGACGACCAGTGATAAAGGGCCTGTTTCTTAAAAGTGCGGAGTGAAGCGTGGCTGTCTGCAAGGCCCCGTGGCTCACACGCTTGATTTTCTCTTGTGTAGTGTGGAACCCTTCAGGAGTGAGTGTATGAGAGATCACAGACGTCTGTGGTCTTCGTAGTTTATACTTATGAGCTCAATTATTTACTTGCTCAACAAACATTCACGAACCAGCAACTTTGTGTCTGGTTTATACCTGACACCATTATGTCTGATGAATTGTCACCCTCCTGGAGACTCCCGGAAATGGCGGCCCTGAGATGACAACGTGCGGTCATACTCTGCGTGGACAGGAGGCTTCATGAGCCCCAATCCGTGCTTCTTCCCATCGGGCTGCACATTTCAGATTTGAATTTCTGAGGTAATGAAGGAAGGCGTGCGAAGTCTTACTTCCCTCTGAGTCCCGTTTTATCTTCCTCTTCATGTATCTCACCTGGAATGCATGTGTGGAGGTCTTGTGGGGGACACTCAGCTCGGGCCATGACACGGACTATGAATTATTTAAAAGACGTCATCACTCCTGCTAAGTTCTCATGGAACAAACATCTCTAATGTTACTTAAAGAGCTGGAGAAAGATGATTCTGGAAAATTTAAAGCACTTGAGGTTCCCAAAGCATTACAAGGTAAATTTGAGATGATTCATAAGAGTTCCAAAGGTTTCAGAGGAAATTCAGAATTTCTCAAATGGCTGTGTATTTATCACTGTATTTATCCCCACAGGACGTGGGGAAGTCCTACGTACAAAAACAATTGGACGTGTTACCTTTGCCGCGGCCAGTCACGGAAAGGCTGCCCAAGGCATATTCCTCCACAGCTGATTTAGGAAACCTTGAGGAAGATAGGAATGTTTACGTTTCCATGGTCATAATAATTATGTTCTGAATGATTTCAGAGCAATACCCTCCATCCCACACCTGAATATTGACACCTTCCACCTATCATGATCTTGCTTTTCGGAGGAAGATCAAAGCGTAGTTTTGATTCCTGGCCTTGATGCCACAGAATGACAATTTCAGCAGGAATTCAGAGCATTCCAGATGCATGCGCAGAACTTGGCTGCTTCTGATGAGTGCTCTAGGGGCAGAATCATACCTCTTTTCCGGACTCTGTATCTCGCAAAACTCAGTAGAGTAAGAGGGTTACATAAGCAAGAACAAGAATTATTAATGCTATGTTCACTTGATCTCGGAGATGTAACACAATTTTGTGGACACCCACTATCTAACAAAATCTTAATTTTGCCATGAGATGGATCTTACCAGAAAGCACATTTGCAGCCAAGGACAGACAAGGGCTTGAATAGTCCCAGAGCGCAAGAAAGTTCTGTTTTGAACAATGAAGGGTGCAGAAGGCATCTTGGAAATGCCACATGACCTGTGCCTTGGAGAGGTGGCCCACTCACTGCAGAACCAGGGGACAGAGGTTGGACACATAGGGTGTCAGACTGCAGGGCTCACTCGCCCAGCTGGGCAGAGCTCCTGACTGAACACCCTCCCCCCCGCGCTCTGGGCTGACACCCCTCAATTTCCTCCATAGCACTGTTACTCTTGTTAGAAATGTAAAAATCTAGAGGGAAAAGGAAAATAAAATATAGAATAACCTAAACTGCTTTTGCTGAGATCATGTCCGATGGAGGCTGACGGCCAAGTTCATCACAACTGTTCTCATTTAGACCCGCCCTCGCCAGCCGGTGCGTCCCTGCGGCCCGGCCTCTCCCACGGAGTTTGTCTCCGAAATTCAGGAAACAGATTACTACAGAACGCACCTTTGTCTTCATAATCTAAGTAGCTTGAGCAAAAGCAGACATGAATTCAGAAAACTCATCTGGTTATCACGTGTGAAGTGTTGCGTGACCTTGTATGGGCAACGACAGTGTCAGACAGAGGCTAGTGGACGTGTGAAGTTAAATTACGCACCTTATTAAGAAAAGGAAATGTAAATAGTAGCACCTCATCGAGCACTCCCTAACTCCTGTATTTATGGAAACATGGCCCGTGCTGTGCGGTAGCACAGAGAGGACGCCACAGGGTCAGTCTCGGTGAACAGTTTTCAGGGTTGCATCAGGATACATGCTCATGGGATGCCTGGGTGGCTCAGTCGGTTAAGCATCTGTCTTCCCCTCAGGTCGGGATCCTGGGGCCTGGGATCGAGGCCCACATCGTGCTCCTTGTGCAGTGGGGAGCCCGCTTCCCCCTCTTCCTCTGCTGCCACTCCCTCTGCTTGTGCTCTGTCTCTTGCTGTTGCTCCCTGTGTATCAAATAAATAAATGAATAAACCTTTTTTTTAAAAAGCTACACATTCAGTACATGGGCTCTCGGACTCTCAGGGGGAAAGGGACTGCCGGCCTCCTGGTCTCCTCCTGCCGGTCTTGGAATAATGGCTTTGAATATGCAGGGATAGGGTCAGAGGCTGGGATTCATGTGGAAGCTTTGTTTCTTCATTTACTTCAACAGGTACCATGAACAGACATTTCCCAGAACTCTGTCTGGGCTCTTCCTGCCCCAACTCAGGGAAGGACAGATGCACACATCCCATTGTGCCAGAACGGGGCACCTGCTCCAGCCGACACCCCCATGGTGCTCCCTGAGTAGAGGCACTTGGCCCGCTGCACTGCCCGTGTGGGATCCGTGGGCTGCCTTTATGTCCGTGAGTCCCCGGGGGGTGCGAGCTCCCGGCTCCCAGTGGCTGTGCCCCACCCAGCTGGTCCCCTGTTGGCTGGCCAGTTGCACCCCACCAAGCCTCACCCTAACAGGGTTCGCCTCCTTGCCAGCCTTGTGGTCAGACAAGCCAGTCACTGCCCCCACTCCACAGTCTTGTTACTACAAAGCTCCATACAGCTCCGCGGTCCATGTGCAGCCCCATGGGCTGCCCTGGGTGGTGTGCGGGCCCCTCTCCTGGCTGAGCGTGATGACTGAGACACCGCTGTCCACCTTGTCGGCGAGTGGGAGTATCTCATCTCCGGAGATCCGCCACTGTTCAGGGTGGGATAGCCCTCCCCCGCCAATGGGGTGAATGGGGATGTACTTAGAATTCCAGCTAATCACAGGAAGGAAAACGTTCAGAACTGCTGTTGGGAATGTTTGGTCCCTTCATGTTCCCTTCGTGTCTTTCCTGGACTGATGATCCCCAACTTCTTTCTCAGACCCCGCCGTTCCTCAGACCAATTCCCAGGATCATACGGACTCTGCAGTTAGAATTCTGTCTCCTTGAAGGAAATACCCATATTTCCCAGAAAGTGTGTAGGTATTGGGTTCCAGAGCTTTCTTACTCGCGAACTACAAGCCATTTGCCAAGACTGGAGCTAGTTTGTGGTTCACAAGTTAAGAGCCAAACACACAAAAGCCTCATTTGCAAGCATTCTATCACCACCAGGACGTAATTCACCCTCTCAAATGTGTGGGGTGCTGTGCTGGCAGTTGAATGGACGCCATTAAAGGAATGCCTCCCAGTTACCAAAACCTTCACCAGAGAGGGTGAGACTCATTACCGGGATGGGAAGATTAATTCACATGCAAATGCACCAGATTTCGTCTCATCTCAGAATATAACAGGATCCCTTTATCAGAGTAGCTCCTTGTCTTTCTCCAGAAAGAAGTATCAGTGCTATTTTATCCAACTTTTAAGTGTTTTCCTACAGACTTTTTGTAGTTTGTGTTCTCTGGAGTAGCTCTCGTAGAAGATTTGAATGAATTCGCCACCGCCACCTCTTACCAGCACTGTGTCGTCCGCTCCTGCCATTCCAGAGTGTTTGAAGTGACGCACGTGGACCCGGCCCCAGCTTGCTTCCACAGGCGGTTCTCGAAGCTCGGCAAACACCCTGACTGAACTACGCACGGTCACCCCATGACGGTGCACGCCGCTGACGCGCGGTTGCGGCGGCTCAGAGATCTCAGAGTGGTTCCCAGGGGCAGGCACTGTAGCTCGCTGGGGGCCGCTCGGTCCCAAGGCAAAATAAGAAGGCTACGGGAGATGAGTTATTTGCGGCATCTGTGTGAGGCCCCCCAAAGTCTTCCCGAGGTTCTAGAAGGAAGAAGGACAACAGGACCATTAGCCCAGGACTGCGGTGCTAATGGGGAGTTTTTGTTTTATTGAGTGCAATTCAAAAACGTAACATTGCCCTTTTAAAATGTGCCGTTTGGCAGTTCTATCATATCCACAGGACTGTGCCAGTTATGTCATTTTGGAGAAGTGTGTTTGCGGTACAGAGCCAATGGCCAAGAAAGAACTCTTGAGATGTCTTTGGTACAAAACGGTGGTTAATAAAAGCACGGGGACAGGGGCTGTCCTCCCCGGGGTTTGGGGGGCACTGATTGTATATTTGGCAGTTGGGAAAAACACAAAGGGAGGCTCAAAGGACTTTCAGATTCTGAAGCAGACGGAGGATGCTGGGGGCCTGGCTATGGGCAAGCTAAGGCTGTTTTCCCCTCTAGCAAAGCATCACCGTGAAGACAGTCAGAGTCCCCAGCTCTGCGCTCTGGCCGCCTCAAGTATTTCTCCAAGGGCTGCAGGTTATAGGACACTTAATTTGCTCTACGTTTCCTTCTGCTTTTGCTCTACATACCGCAAGCATCCCCACCACCAGCTTGTTTCCTTCACCCCCCAAAGAAGCCTCCACTCTGCTAGTCCCCATCCCCCAGCACCGTTTTCCTCCCCAGCACGAGGGGACCCTCATCTGCTTCCTGTCGCCACGGATTGGCCTCTCCTGGAGGTTTCGTGTAAAGGGACCAAACAAAATGTGGCCTTTCGTACTCTGCTTCTTTGGCTCAGCATTGGGCCTGCAGAGCCCATCCACGTTGAAGCATGAATCCGTGCTCCGTTCCTTGCTGATGGGGTTTCGAGAGGCTGATTTCCCTTGGGCCCCACCCAGCTAGAGCTCTTCCTGCGGGCGGGCTGCAGGCCTGTGAGCCCTGTTCCCCGGGGGAGGCTTGCTGAGTGCTGTCGGCGTCTGCCATGGTGCCCACGAGCCATTCCGACACGACTGAGACGTGGGCATATTGAATGAGTTCCTTCATTCTTTGACTCAGTAACTAAAATTTTCCTCCCAATAAAACCACTTTGAATAAGATGAGTAATTAGATGGAGCACAAACAATGAATTATACATTCATATCATCCTACTTGCAGACATTAGAGTAAGAACAGAGATCGTGTTTTGCATTTGGCCTCATAGGAAGTGCCCTGGACTCACAGCGTATTTCTGCGCTGGTTCTGGTTGACCCCTTACTAGTCATGTCATAAGACTGTGAGCAGGTCTCCTAACATGCTGGCATTTCATTTTCCTTATTTGCAGTGTAGGGACGGGGTAGCAGCAGGTGGAGCCGAAATGGACCCAAGGCAGTGGGATCCACAGTTGGCCATGGCTCATCTGTTCACTTTGTGTTTGTTGAAAGTCCCAGGATGCAAAAGCTAGGAAATAATGGAGCTGAACCAATGACGTGCAACAGAGTTAGAACGGGTTTCTCAGCCGCACTCCTGGTAGTTTGGCCCATAGTTCCTGGCTGGGTGGCACTGCGGAGACCATCCTGTGCCCGGCAGGATGTTTCGCTGAAGCTCTGTCCAGTAGCATGCCCGCCTGCTGTTGTGACAATCAGAAATGTCACGGGGGCGCAAATTCACCCTGGTTGGAACCACTGAGTTAGAGAATTCCACCCTCTGCCGGGCACCCCAGCTGTTTCCCACACTGTCCCACACCTGCTGTGCTGTCCACGTCTCATGGTCTGGCTCCTGAGACTGTGTCCAGAGTGCCGCCCTTCCATTCCTCACGCTGCAAACGCCTGTATTCCTCTTTTCATTTATCCTGAAGCCTACACTATAGAGAGTATTTGTTGGAGCTGGCTGTTCGTCAAGTCCTCTGAGACAGTATCAGCATATAGGTCATATGATGCCATTAGCTATGTGAATGTTACCTTTTCTAAGAAGTCATTTTTTATTTTAATTTTTTATTTTTTTTAAATTTTCAGTGTTCCAGAATTCATTGTTGATGCACCACACCCAGTGCTCCATGCAATCCGTGCCCTCCTTAATACCCACCACCAGGCTCACCCAACTTCCCACCCTCCTCCCCTCCAGAACCCTCAGATTGTTTCTCAGAGTCCACAGTCTCTCATGGTTCGTCTCCCCCTCCAATTTCCTCCAACTCCCTTCTCCTCTCCATCTCCCCATGTCCTCCGTGTTATTCCTTATGCTCCACAAATAAGTGAAACCATATGATAATTTACTCTCTCTGCTTGACTTATTTCACTCAGCATAATCTCTTCCAGTCCTGTCCATGTTGCTACAAAAGTGGGTGTTCATCCTTTCTGATGGAGGCATAATACTCCATAGTGTATATGGACCACATCTTCCTTATCCATTCGTCTGTTGAAGGGCATCTTGGTTCTTTCCACAGTTTGGTGACTGTGGCCATTGCTGGTCTGAATGTTGGGGTAGAGGTGGCTCTTCTTTTCACTACATCTGTATCTTTGGGGTAAATACCCAGTAGTGCAATAGCAGGGTCATAGGGAAGCTCTATTTTTAATTTCTTGAAGAATCTCCACACAGTTTTCCAAAGTGGCTGCACCAACTTGCATTCCCACCAACAGTGTAGAAGTCAGTTTTTGATTTGGGATAGTCAAAGATGTTACATTTAAAGTTAATATGATCATAAAATGATCATGAGAAGTTAACTCTTGAAATTTGTTATGATCATAAGATTGTGAGTTTGGTAATAAAAATAGGTGATATTTATTTATGGCTTTTTATATGACACAAAGCACATGCTAAGCACTTTATATAAATTATCTTTCACTCTAGCTATGATTATTTGATAGATAAGTCAAGCTTTTATAAAAAGTGATAATGCTCATGGCTTCACTGTGAAAATGGGATTTGAATCAAGGGTGTAAATCTCAGGTTGGTACTGAGTTCCTATGATTTAAAAACACTGTTAAGTGTTTAAACATAGTAAATGATTGCGTTCAAGACATGTAAGGAACACAGACATTGCCCTCTACTCTTTTGCCAAATCTTATTCCAATGGGAAGTTAAAAATAATAATGACTATATATTTTATGTATAAAATATATATATATACACATATATATGTATGTGTGTATATATATACACACACACACACACACACACACACACACACACATATATATGGTGACTGTCTACTTCGCTCTTCCTATCTTTGTATATGTCTATCTCTATGCAAATTCCCCCTTAGTAAAGACACCAGCCATATTGGAATAGCATCATTCTCATGACCTTGTTTTAACTTGATTATCTCTGTAAAGACCTTATCTCAAAATGAGGTCACTCCTCAGGTGTTGAAGGTTGGGACTCAAACATACCTTTTAAAGGGAAACAACTCAATCAGTAGCAGATATTCTAATGAAACAAACAAGTTATTAAACTCCCATGTGTTAATTAGCTATACTATTTTACTTTAATTTATTTCTATCTTTCTCCATTTCCAAAGGCAAAGTGTTTTTATGATTTTTTTTCCCCAAATATGGCTTTTATGAGGATTTGCAATAAAGTAGTGCTTGGAGATTTACTACAAGCATGTCTTTGTGGCTGCTCTGAAGACAGAAGGACCTTTACCAAAGACAGCCACACAAGAGGAGAAATATTTACAGTACACCGAAGGCCTCAGCCACTTCAGAACTCATCAGAGAACAGTTGGGAATGATTTATTGTGGACACGCTTTAATTTGGTACACCAAAAAGCACATTAGGACCTCTGCAGACTCTGTTCGTTGGATACTAAGGAATAAGTGATTTGTTATTGATTTGTCCACTAGATAAAGAAGATTGTTACTGCAAAACCCCACAGCACCAAAAACTTCAAGGATAAAGACCAGGAACACAGAGATTAAATGATGGATAGCCGTAGAGACAAATGTGAACATTTCCCTGAGTCTTAAGTATTTGGCCACGCTTCTTTAAAGTTATAGTAGAACATCTCAAATGCACCCTGCCTCTTCTTGGATAATGATACTATAATTCAGTATTTGTGTTCATAATAACTAGACAGTATTTGATTTGGTGACTTTCATGGAGCAGAATAACAGCCCACATGGAGAAGACAGCTGTTGTTTCATCCGCTCGGACGGGCTGATCGTGTGTGAGACCAAAGCTCCACACTGCCTCCAAGAGCTTCTGGGGGCGGTGGCTCAGGCTTTTTTCCTCCACCCAAAAGGAAAGGTGTCCTTCTCTTCTCCAAGGGGCAAAATTGAGTTCTTATTCCACCACATGCCAAAAGAAGATGGAAGACAGAAATACTCCGTCCTCTGCCTCTGAACTTTGCCTTTGCGTGTTCTGTGGCTTGGTTACTTGAGCAAATTAAACCAACTTCCTCATAAAGCTAGTTTGAATTGGACCTCCCTCACTGATACACAAATAAGTCAACAGTAAATAAAACTGTGCACAATGTATGTGAATCATTTTACTCTAAACAACACATTATATGAAGTATCTTTAAATCAATGTACAAATTACATAAGGACATTACTTTTTTGGTATTTTAGAGTAAAAAAAATTAAATGTTGAAATGTAAATGAGCAAAGTGAAATTTCATATTAAATTTTCTGTTATATCTTATAATAGTATAAGTATACTTTTATAATGTGGTATTGGTTTGATTATTAAGTACAAGAAATTAAAAAAGAGTCCAACATACCTATTTCATCACTATATGAACTGCTGCTTTTGCACAGAAAGTTCTTGTTTTGATTAGCTATGGAGTATACCTATAGGGTAGCAAAGAGATGTAGAGAAAGGCATATTATTGTTTCCCAGGACCAAAGGAAAATGGGATAGAAATTAAAGTATAATGAAATATCTTTGGTTTTGATCCCCCATCCTTGTACCACAAACTAATTCTTTTTTTTTTTTTTTGGTAGATCTTTTTAAAAATTTTTATTTATTTTTTAAAATTTCTTTTCAGTGTTCTAGATTTCATTGTTTATGCAGCACACTGAGTGCTCCATGCAATTTGTGCCCTCCTCAATACCCACCACCAGGCTCACCCAACCCTTTACCCCCGTCCCCTCCAATTCCCTCATATTGTTTCTCAGAGTCCACAGTCTCTCATGGTTCATCTCCCCCTCCAATTTCCTCCAACTCACTTCTCCTCTCCATCTCCCAGTGTCCTTCATGTTATTCCTTATGCTCCACAAATAAGTGAAACCATATGATAATTGACTCTCTCTGCTTGACTTACTTTACTCAACATAATCTCTCCCAGTCCCGTCCATGTTGATGCATAAGTTCGATATTTATCCTTTCTGATGGAGGCATCATACTCCATAGTGTATATGGACCACATCTTCCTTATCCATTCGTCTGTTGAAGGGCATCTTGGTTCTTTCCACAGTTTGGCAACTGTGGCCGTTGCTGCTATGAACATTGGGGTACAGATGGCCCTTCTCTTCACTACATCTGTATCTTTGGGGTAAATACCCAGCAGTGCAATGGCAGGGTGATAGGGAAGCTCTATTTTATAATTTCTTAAGGAATCTCCACAGTGTTTTCCAGGGTGGCTGCACCAACTTGCATTCCCACCAACAGTGTAAATGGGTTCCCCTTTCTCCATAGACTCTCCAACACACATTATTTACTGTCTTGTTAATTTTGGCCATTCTAACTGGTGTAAGGTGGTACCTCAGTGTGGTTTTGATTTGAATCTCCCTGATGGCTAGTGATGAACATTTTTTCATGTGTCTGATAGCCATTTGTATGTCTTCTTTGGAGAAGTGTCTGTTCATGTCTTCTGCTCATGTTTTTGACATGATCATCTGTTTTGTGTGTGTTGAGTTTGAGGAGTTCTTTATAGATCTTGGATATCAGCCCTTTGTCTGTAGTGTCATTTGTGAATATCTTCTCCCATTCTGTGGGTTTCCTCTTTGTTCTGTTGACTGTTTCCTTTGCTGTGCAGAAGCTTTTGATCTTGATGAAGTCCCCAAAATTCATTTTTGCTTTTGTTTCCTTTGCCTTTGGAGACATATCTTGAAAGAAGTTGCTGTGACCAACGTCGAAGAGGTTACTGCCTATGTTCTCCTCTAGGATTCTGATGGATTCCTGCCTCACGTTGAAGTCTTTTATCCATTTTGAGTTTATCTTTGTGTATAGTGTAAGAGAATGGTCGCGTTTCATTCATTCTTTATAGCTGTCCGATTTTACCAGCACCATTTATTGAAGAGACTGTCCCCCCACCACTGGGTATTTTTTCCTGCTTTGTTGGAGATTATTTGACCATAGAGTTTAGGGTCCATATCTGGGCTCTCTACTCTATTCCACTGGTCTATGTGTCTGTTTTTGTGCCAGTACCATGCTGTCTTGGTGATCACAGGTTTGTAGTAAAGCTTGAAATCAGGCAACGTGATGCCCTCAGTTTTGTTTTTCTTTTTCAACATTTCCTTAGAAATAAGGGGTCTCTTCTTGTTCCATACAAATTTTAGGATTGTTTGCTCCAGCTCTTTGAAAAATGTTGCTGGAATTTTTATCGGAATGGCACTGAAAGTATAGATTGCTCTGGGCAGCATAGACATTTTTAACAATGTTTGTTCCAATCCAAGAGCATGGAATGGTCTTCCATCTTTTTGTGTCTTCTTCAGTTTCTTTCATGAGTGTTCTGTAGTTCCTCGAGTACTGATACTTTACCTCTTTGGTTAGGTTTATTCCCAGGTATCTTTTGGTTCTTGGTGCTATAGTAAATGGAATCAATTCTCTAATTTCCCTTTCTGTATTTTCATTGTTACTGTATAAGAAAGCAACTGATTTCTGTACATTGATTTTGTTTCTTGCCACATTACTGAACTGCTGTATGAGTTCTAGTATGTATTTATAGAGAATGGAAAAAAAACATTATTTCTATAATACATCCCCAAATCTAGGGTCTGGGATATATTTTAGAAACATTTCAGTAGAGAATAAGAAAGGCAATATTTATTGAGTACGTAATATGCGTCAACACTAGGCTATGTGCTTTATGTATTTTTTTTTTACTTTTTTAGTCCAAATGATAAACATAGCCAAACTATTAAGACTGTGGTTACAGCTGAGGACCATGGAGTTGTAAATAATTGAAATGTTCACACATTTAGTAAAAGCCAGGTCTTGAACTGGTTTTCTTGGGTCAAAGCACATGTTATTGACATTCTTCTGTGCTATCTTCCCAAATGGTCTGATTATTAATTTTCTGAAATGTATAGAAAATGCCAAACAGTTAGAAGCTATTTTAAAATTCAAGATTCTACCAATATTGGTTATCCCATCTACTCAGAGGACTTTCTCTGTAAGTTTCTCTGTATCAGTTCTGTAGACTTTTCCTCATTTCCATCTCTTAAGAATCCATTCATAATCACATGTCCACCAGGATTACCATCCCTGTTATTACCACTGTCACCACCAACACCATCATGACCATCATCACTGTCACCACCAACACCATGTCAAACCATCTCCACTGTCACCACCACTACCATCACCACAAACACTGTCACCATCATCAGCACTAACCCCATCACCACCACTATCACACCATCACTGTCTCTTCCACCACCAACCACCACTATCACTGCGATCACCTCATGACTTCCATAACCACCTCTGTCACAGCAACATTCTGGTGGCCATATGTCCAGACCTAGCTGTATGGTCTCATATTTCAAATCATATTCAACTCCTTGAGCAGCAGGTGCTGTTTCATTTATAACCAACCTCCTTTTCCAGGGTGTGAACAATTTGAGAAACACTCCACATTCCTCACCATATTTTTATTTTATTTTAGTATCATTTATATGCACCCTAATTTATTTAAGTGTCAGCCTAATTTCTCTTAGTTCTTTGAATCAATTTTACTTTGCACATTTCAAACTCCTTCTTCTCATTCTTAAGAGATTGTCTCTCCCTACACCCCTCATCCCTCATGATTATGTTCTGAGACAATTTCTTTCTATGGACACTTCATTTTGTGCTCTGCTCTTCGATAGCCAAAAGTAAAATCAATTCTTCCTTGACTCATAATGACAATCCATCAGGGGAGGATTTTAAGTTTTCTAAAGAAAGACAGTTCAAAGTTTTCCCTGACTCTACGCTCTTTCCTACTTTTTCACAGAGACTTGGAAAGAAGTGGACAACTTAGGTAGATTTGTTCCACTGCAACATAAGTAATTAGTAAATTACAGATTCATAAAATCATTGTTTTTTTCATCAAATGTTGGTGAAATTTGAGTAAATCTGGGCTATCTGATTGCATGGTCAACTGACCTGTGCGTGTGGGACATACGGGGGATGTCCCCTGCAGCGGAACTGCGGGTGGTGATACACTCCTCTCTGGTCGCCTCATTTTCTCCGAAGAATATCACACAGCAGTCGCACACATCTGTACCTCCTCCCATATGGATACAGCGTTCATGCAGCATGGGTACATCTAGGCTAAGAGAACTGCTGTTTGCCTTTGACCAAGAGGCAGAAGGACCAATATTTCAGGACCTTGTGTTCTGAGTTTAGATCTGAGAGTTGATTCTCCTAGAGGAGCCTGATGCAGTTGTGACCTAAGTGAAGACTCAAGATACAGTTGTGCCCCTTGGCCGCTGCGGACCATTACTTTCTGCCCACCGCAGCTGTAATTTCAACCAAATAAACAATGAAGTCAGACTTGTCAAGAGAGTTCATTTACACAGCATTACCTTTGCTTCATAAAGAATAAAACACAAAGCTTTGTTTGTGCCAAACATGAGACAAAGTGATGCATCTGTTCCGTGTCTCCATATAATAACCCACTATTTAAAAACAAATCCTGTTAGCATACCTCACAGACCCAAATAACTCTCAAGGAAAAACTGACCGTTAGCATTGAAGCGAGACAATGCGGAAGGTCTTAAAGCAGCATCTCCAGGACTAGCTCTAGATAAAGACAGTTAATTATGCTCCCAGATATTTATTACCTCAAAGTGTCTAAATAAAATGTAGCTCTTAAACTATTATCCAAGTAAGCCCAATGATTTTAACTGGTTCTTTTTACTTTGTATTGATAATCTGTAAAGAAAAACATACATAAGCACAATTTCTCAAAACGCAACCAATACCAACAAACATAATTTCTAAATGTAAAGAACGTCCTGGAAACTAATGATGAACTCATTTTCTTAGCCAATGTGACCTTCACGAGAAGACAGTGTTTAAAGAGCACTTACCACTGACAATACGAAACTTTGGAGTTTTTTTTTTAAAGAAAATTAAATGGTTTGTCTACTAGCGAATCAGCATTAAAATCCTTATACGCACTTGCATAAAAAATTAACCTTAACAAATAAAACCAAGCTGTGAATCATTTCTCTTTGCTTATCTCTTTGATTACCGTATATTAATTAAGATGTGAATTACTACTTAAAATTAAAGGATGCCTGAGATCCAAAAAGAATTAAAAATGAATGCTCATATAGGGAGACAATAAGGAGGGTGATTCAGGAAGCGATTGAAAAATGAATGTTTACTTTTAATGTTTTACTTTGCTATTTTCCTTAAAAGAAAATCTATATAAATTTATATTGTTTGCACTTCCCCGTTCTCTGGTATGCAGAGAGCAGCTGCTCTGCAGTGCTGGTCTTTGAATGGCCGGGTGGCGAGACTCAATATTCTGTCGCAGCCCGGGTTAAGTGATGGAATTCATTTAAATGCCCCAGAAGTAATCATCCACAAAGAGTACATTATTTCTCTTTTATGAATTTTCAAACCTAATACTGATGGGTGGCATGCAATTAAACCTGATCAATATGTAATTTAGGTGGGCTGACATGTTTTCAAATTCGCAGAATATAGATTCTTTCAATATTGCAAGAGCTTAGTGAAATACTTAGCTTTTGTAAAATGGCTAAGGAGGTTTAGTACAGTACAGAAAAAAAATAATGTTTAGCCAGAAGATATACAGACAAGTAATTGTACTTGGAGACTCTGATTTTTGAACAGAAACCATAACTAGGGAATTAAGAATGGGCTTGAGCTCATTCTCACTCTGTCTCTGTCTCTGTTTCTGTCTCTCTGTCTCTCTGAAAGAGCAGAGCTATGGGATTTTGTGAAGTGCCATCTTGGTAATTTTCATGTGCAAATACTTTCAAAAGCATTATAAATACTAATTAAAAGTTTACAGAACCTGAATCTATATTATAATGAGAAAAAAATTTCATATACATTTATTCAGGAAGCTTTATTTACCTGGAATCAAAGTGAGACAAAAGGAAAGTTAAAAAAGAAAGAAAGAAAGAAAGAAAGAAAGAAAGAAAGAAAGAAAGAAAGAAAGAAAAGAAAGAAAAAGGAAGAGACTAAGAGGGACAGAAGGGAAAAGCCCGGGGAGGGTGGGATTACCATAATGACCCTTTGTGTTAAGCTAATAAACAAGGGGTAGAACACTGCCTTGTGACCCTAGAGGTGAAGGGTGCCTCTCTCCAGTATTACTAATTAGCTCGCTGTCATCTACACAATAAGAATTACACTTGAGTTCCTATGATTTGACAGGATTCAATTTTAAATTTCATGCCTGAGGTCTTAAAGTGCCTTTCACCCTGAACATTTGCATACTACACCTGACCAAGCAGATAAAGGGGACAGCGTCTGCCCATTGGTGGGAGGAGAGGATGTGGCCGGCCAGGCGTGGCTCACCGCCAGCGGCTCCCGCAAACGTCTCACTCGACCCAGTCTTCCTATCCTGCAATGTTGTGGTATCCTCTGGACTTTGACCTATTGACAGTGGTTTTTGTCAAATGTTTATTTAATGCTCATTAAACCTACTGCTCCTCTGTGCATACGTGATGTGTTTCTAGTGGGTGCCCCTGGCCACAGGGACCATCCCTCCTTCCCTTACTTCCTGCTCCGCGCAGAGCCCGTGCACCTCCCACCCTCCGTGTTGGGAGAACCTTGCCTATGACCACATCTCAGGGGTGCATTCCACTGCCCAAGCCTTGCTCTCTGCCAGGGAAAGGCTCCGTGGCTCGGACGTGTACCACGCGGGAAGGTCTTCAGCAAAACTTGAATGTCCTGGGTCTCACCACTTCCAGGAGCCCCATGGCCCCAGCCCCGCCCGGGGTGGAAATCACAAGGCTGGCACAGCCATGCAACGGGGCCCAGGAGCATGCCCACAGGGGTGCAGGCCGTGGCGATCTCCTCGTGTGGGTGCACGCCCATAGAGGACACAGGGCTCCCCGTGGCAGCTGACAGGCAGCGCGGTGGCGCAGCCAGCTGGGACGGGCGTCCAGCCCCCGCAGCATCACTGATGTGGGCGCTACGGTGCATTGCTGCATTTGAAAGACGCCTTGAAAATCTAAGACTCCTCTTTTGAAGTTTGAAAATCTGTTCTTACCATTGTGGAGAGATGTAGGCCAAAAGAAAGGAAAATATGATACTACAGTAGTTCCCGCATGTCCACCAAATCGGTTCAGTTAAAATTCCACTTAGGCCCTGCAGGTCCCTGCCGGACAGCACTCAGCCTTCTCTGAGGGCTTGGGTGCAGACTGGACCGCGGAGAGGAGGGAGGCTCAGCAATCCAGTTACTTAATATTTTAAGAACAGGGAGGTTCATACTGGACGCTGCGAAGTGAATACGGGCCATTAACAAATGCACACTTTCCACATCACTGCAGTTTCGCAGGAAGGAAAATGTCACGCATCTGTTGATATCCGCCCTGGAAATCCCACCCTCTCTCCCAAGACATCGCGATTACTCTAAAATTGGTGGACATTCTCATGTGTTAAAGGCACTAAAATGACTTCTGCTTTGTGGACCAGGAAACTGGCCAGTGAAGGTCATGGTAACACCGGCAGACAATGCAGAGGGTGGGTCCTGAAGGCCTCGCGCCCGGAGCTCAGACGGCCAAGCAAGGGCTTTTCCCACTCAAATCCAGAAGATCCTTAATGACATTCACAGACTCAACGGGACTCCACGGAAGCACTTTGGTCACCAAGGCGAAGTTGGGGACATGCAGGTGGTGTGACCGCCAGGGCACAGGCTGGGCACATCTTGGCTGGATGCAATGGTCCGATGCTGACGGCTGTGACCCGAGTCTGGGGCCGTCCCAGGAGTTCATCCGCAAGGGTCTCGGCGGCACCGTCTCTCGGCCCCAGCCTCTGAAGTAGCGCTGTCTGCTTGCTCACCTGCGGGCGTCATTTCTCACATGCGCTTAGTCATCAAATACTCGTCTTCTCCTCCCTCTCTGCACGCCCCCATGAGCCGCGCAAAGGTTCCGTGGTTTTGTGAAGACATCCCTTGCACGGACGCCTCGCCTCCGTCCCGCTCCGTACAGAGACGCATCTGCAGGGTGCTCTGTTAGTGAGGCGTTCATCGAAAACCCATTCTAACCAAACAGGGGATTTCTATACAAGGGCCAGAGTTATCAAAATATGTGGGTTTATGTCCACATTTAAAAGGTAAAAGGAAGAGGGGGAAAAAGATCATGTTCGTTTCTAAAAATACTCCTGGGCTGGCTCCAAAGACTGTGTGCAGAAGCCCTCTGACTACTTTGCAAGGACGCCTCCGGCGCGCCCGTCATGTCACGTCAGTGAGTTCTGTGGCGAGAAGGGAGAGGCACCAAGTCGCGGCTTCTCCGGCACGTGAGGAACCCGAGAGCCCCCGTGCCAGCCCCACCAGCCCCAGCCCCGGGAAGGCTTTCCTCCCGACACGCTAACGTGTTATCTTGAATGTGTCATTTAGAAATGCCTCAAGTGATATGAAGGCAGAGACATTCTCTGAGCTATTTGCTGGTCACTGGGACAGAAATGACAAAGGATTCTGTCCATTAGTTTTTCAATACAGTGCTCAATAGTAGGAGGAAATTGATGGCGTGTTTGCGGCCTCTCATCGGGGAAACTTATGACGCGCACAATAGCACTTTCAATAAAAGGGCTTTTGATTTTCTATGTGTCAAACTGTTTTAATATTAGGGCATTTCTAGGTCAATGAAGGGTTAATGTAGCATCATAAATCATATCTAAACGAGAGCCTTAAGCTTGCTCTACATAGAAAGAAGTCTGTTAAGGTCAAAAAAGCATCCTGCCTCACGCCCCCCCCCAAAAATCACAAAATGGTAGGTCGCTAAAGCCATGCGGAAACCACATTTGTTTCACTGGCCCGGACAGCCACTCGGCATAGTAAAGGGCGTGAGTAATGGGCGAATTAGAAATTAATGATCCTCTGCTATGTAAATGGTGTTCCAGGGCCGGTTCCCCTGCAGGCTCGGTCCCGAAAATCGTCTCCTTTTGTTTGGGTGGAGATTCAGAACCCGGGTCAATGTTGCGGGGTGCCCCGCTACGTGCTTATTGAAAGCTATCATCTTCGCTGCACGCAAACCCCCGAGTCAACTGGAAGCCGCACCCATTCATCCACCTTTGCGATAGAATTTCAACAATTACGTCGTGTGGTTAATCTTTCGGTATGAATAAATAATGTGTGCTCAGAGGAGCCGGACCCATACATTATCCCCTCCAAGTTCTGCAGCAGCGAAACTCAATAAGGCACATTGATTCTCAGCCCGCACATCCAAGTGCTGTCCTGCTAGGGCTAACTATTGCTGTTATTTCTAAGTTCTCCCTCCCCTGGAAAGCTCCAGAAGACTTGATCTCTGAGAGGGGGGCAAAGTGTTAAGTTTTTAACTCATTAAAAAAAAGAAAAATCCTTTCAACACCGTGACCGGGAAGTGCAATTAAAAAAGATGACAAATTCAATAAGATTTAATGAAGAACAGAAGGAAAGCCGTGAAAGAACACGTTGACCATTTTGTTTGTGCTTTTAGTCTAAACTAGCCACATATATTACACCTTGCACAGAGGTTGTTTGGGGGGCCAAAGAGCCTTTTAAATACACTTTACAAGAAGAAAGAGATGCCACAGGGAAACAGTGCTGGGGAGTCTGCAGAACCTGCTGGAAACCCTGGGTGCGCATCTTCTGTCGTGGACGGTCATCTCTTGCTAAAAACCACACAAAACCAAACCCACACAATCCGGGCAACATACAACTCTGAAAGCAACGCAAACTTGGGCACAGTTTGTCACTTAAAATCTGCAAATCCTTGCAATATTGGGTGCTCACATGTAAAACAAATGGGATCTGGGAGGGCAGGCTGCATTGACAATCCGGCAAGGAGCAATTTTCTGTCGTTTAATGAAGGATGGAGAGAGCGCTTGACAAAGTGCCGGCTCATTACAAGTTTGTTTTTGTGTGTGTGTCTGGGTGCCGACGGAGAGAATGTGCATGCGTGATGAAAAGGTCATCTCCCCAGTTCAATCTCCTTAGACAAGTTAGAATTGTTAAAGGCAATCTTATTTTACTGTGAATTCATTTGGACAGGACTGAACAAAGAATCAACTGAACTAGCACCCTGTTGCTGTCTCTTCCCAGCTGAAACAATAGAAAAATATTGTGTCGTCATAGGTTTTCAGGCTTGCTTCCTGTTCCGTGTAACATAAAAATTATGTATCTGTACACGTGCATCTAATTTTAGGATGATTTATAAAAGATCCAGTTAATCTCAACTCAGTCCAGTCATAAATACATACAAACGGTTCTTAACAGCTGTAGAATTTCTACCCTAACATTCTGTATTGAAATACACAATACAATGATGGGTTATATTATCCCAATAACCATTATATTTAATTTGGTCATCAATGAAAAATATTAATTTAGACCGTGAAACACATAAGTCTAGGTATGTAAAAACATAAATTTGGACATATCTTAGATCAGAGTTCTAGAAATCAGTTGAATAAAGTAAAAATATTTGATAATTTATATTTAAAGGTTGAATACGCCATTCTTTTAGTTAATTTGAACCCACGGGAAAGGAGCAAGAATTTCTTTCTTTTTTTTTTTTAATAACTAAGATTTTAAGGAACAAGATTGTAAAGAGGTGATGTACCAAGTGAACCATAGGAGGCTGTTGTTAATAAGGCGTCAAGAAATATCTCCTAACCTAATGCTTGATGAGGTTATCGAGAAGATACATTGAAACACATGCACACACGGACAGAGCTCCTGGGCACCGTGTTCAGATACTTAGGCAGGTTCATGTATGAATAACAAAGTATAACAAAGGACAAATAACACGCTGCCTCCAAGACAGGGAGCAGCCTCACTAGGTCTGGAATGAAGATGCATCGTCTGCGTCTTCCTTCCGCGATAAAATCTGTCTGCAGCTGCTTTAAGTTTAGCCCTTTTCCACGTCCTGTTTTCTCTCCAAGTTTTAAATATTCCTGTGCTTTCTGTTACTGTTCTTTAAAAATGAGTCAACGTGTCCAGTGGGAATACCTGTCTCCCGAGTGTGACGATGGAGAGGCGCGGCCCCAGCTGTGAAAACGGCGAGTTCTGTCCTATTTTAAGGCAGAAGTTGGAACTAATGGAGAACCAGAGCCCAGCCTTGCTTTTTACTGCCTGAAATTGAAAGTTCTGATCAATGCTTGTATCAGAGGTCACATACGAAACGTCTTCATGCTCGCGCCAGCCCCAGAAGATTTATAAAGTCCTTCCCTGATGTAACACACTAAAAATTCCACCACTTGTTTTCCAGTGACTTAGCTCTCACACAGGTAGTCATGGTTCCATAACCAGGGACACGGTGGTGACAGCAGGTCTAGGGGAGGGCTGAGGGCTGGGGTCACCTTTTACAGAATAAATGGATTGTGTATCCTCTATGAGCAAGTGTTTGTTTATGGGCCACACATGTCTGACTTTAAAGATAATTTCTGAAATTTTATGGCTACTGTATAATTTTGTTGTTCTTTTTTTTTGGTGACTGTTTTGTAGGGAGGCTAAAACAGGACACCGTCACTTCCTGTACCCTTAGTTAAAAGGTTCAGCTTTCAGAGCAACTTGATCATTCCAAAAATATATATTTGATAAGTGTGAAATTTGTTTCGACCACAGAAATTTATGAACACATAAGATTTTTAGAGGTTTTTTTAGTCTCGTGTAAGAGTAATGTATAAAATAAAGTAATGGAAGGGTAAAATTATTTGTAGTAAAAATATCAGCAACTGAAGGGCAAGAGGTGTGTTTTCGTCACTGTAACTCTCATGGCCTTATTTAAAGCAGAAACCCCAAAATCTACTTGTTGTTTTCTTACTGAATCCCGATAGCAGTAATAAAATATGGCTGGACAGACAGTGGTCCTACGGCGGCAGAGGCCTACTGTAGTGTTTATACATGGGAAGCCATTTTGGTTTGAAAAGTTCTCATTTTAGGTGATATATGTATGATGAAACTAATCTATCATATATCGTTACATGATAGTTACATATAGACTTTATTTTCATCATAAAACAGTCATGACTGTGTTTATCAAACAGGTTAGGGCCTCAGTGGACGCACTGGTCCCCACCTGGCCCGGGGGTAGGTGGGTGTTGGTAGAAAGTCTAACACAGCCACTGCCCCCCGGGACCAGCCTTCACTGCTGTGCCTCCCCAAGCGAGGGAGAGCCAGGGCACCCAGCCCCACCCGGTTCAAACCCCCGTGTGATCTCACTCTGGCTCAGGAGATTGAACTCGGAAACGCAGAGGACCCGCCTTCAACCATGAACATGAACGCACGTGGGCCCGGAGCCTCTCGGCCCATGGGCTGGCAAGGTGGGGTTCTTCCAGAACAGAAACTGCCTGACTGGAAACTGCACTGGGGAGATAGGAAAGGAAGACAGGAGGAACAACAATGGGATCCATCTGGGCCTTTGCCCTGAGTGCCTCTCCTGGGCTCTGCCGGGGCAGGTTCTGGGTGCCATTCAGCATGGTGGAGGGCCCAGGGATCTAGTCTGTCGTGAGCAGACAGGTGCACAGGATCCTGGTCAGTGGTCTTAGGAAGAGAAAGTACAATGTCGGCACCACAGTGTCAATAGGAAGGAAGCACATTCTGGAGTCAGGGTGAGGGCTATTAGGATTAGGAGTCAGGACTGACTTCCCAAAGATGTGCCAAACACGTCCCTCCCTGCCTCAGCAGAGACTCCTGACAGGGTTTCCCAACAATTAAATAGTGACTAGATTGTCTCAACACAAGACAAATCCCCCCAAATCACATTCCTTGACATGAGGGTTTTTCCATCACAGTGTCCTTCTGGTCGTCATCCTCGCGGCTCAGGGACAGGGACAAATTTCCTCCCTTTTTGGAGAGTTTAGAATCCTTGTCTCTGGAAAAGCTGAGTATGGAGATGCAGTTGGCACATGGAGAAGAGCCCAGCTCCCTCCCTCCCTCCGTCGGTCTGCCACTGGGTTTCTTTCCTTCCTTCTGAACTTCTTTCCTGGGACAGGCCACCGTCTGGAGCCTTGTTCTTCTCCTGACCGTGGAAGGAGGCATCGCGGTGCTCACCAGGACTCTAGTGACAGTCCTCAGTGCCAGTTTGTCTTACAGGAAAATGAACATCATTGTTTCTAAATCTTAAAAAGGAAAACAAAGCATAAAATGGAAATGTTTCAATGGCAGCCAAGTGACGTCCCCCTGCATGAATTTCGGGGGATATGTGTGAGACCAGGAGCCATTCTCTGTAGTGCAGGCCAAAGTATTCATTCTAGAGTAATTCACCACCTCTAACCGCCCCACAGTTTGCTAGGAAATGTGTTACAGCAGCAGAAAACCACACGGAGTTGGAGTTGTTATTTGTGACAAAAGCCGCTCTAGAAATGATGTTTTTAGAACCTTTTCATCAGTGCAGGCATCCCGTCCTGTATTCATAGGTCGCTCACTCCGGCCCTGGCTTAGTTTTACACAACACACTGCCTGCCTTCTCCTAATTAAGCTTGTTTATAATACAAAAATGAAAACATTCTATATTTTCTGAGAGGTATTTTCCATGAACTTTCCTGGTTTGTTCTGCCAATATTCGGATCAGCCCGTACATTTCTGAAGCCCTGACCTCACAAACAGGTGATAAAACATTCTCTAAGTCCTTCCCCTCCCCCCAAAAGAAAACAAAGGAAATAACTCCCGTCGCATGATATAGGCAAGAAACGAAACCAGAGGTTCTGCGGCTCCTGCACAGTGTCTGGAACGCACCCCCACGATGGCGGCTGTCCTGGTGTAAATACCAATCTGATCAGAATATAGTATATTATTGGATTTCTAATTTTCTGTGAAAAGCCCAGGCTATGTTGAGCAGCCTTTAGCAAGCTGTCACAGATGAGACCAATGAGCACATCCTGACTTTACACACGGCGAGGTTGCCAAGGATACGCTGCCGAGGGACCAGGGTCAGGAGTCAAACTGACCAATATTGAGTAAATTGCATTGGTTTGAATGATTCCCCCTGAGCGAGTAATGATACGGCAAGCACACAGTTAGGTCTGCAGACAGATAAATACTACATTTGAAGATCAGCCGAGCTGCATTTGGGATTGGCATATGTGTCCGTGCGCTCGTGTGATTTGTGCACGAAATATACAGAAGTGCACACACGGACGCTAACAGGGCGCCGAGTCCGAGGGATGATAATTCTGCAGGACTGCCACGAGGGTGTGGGTCCTTCTGTCCGCTCAGGACGTTCACTGACGCTGAGCCCGTGCTCTCACAAAGCCACCCACGGACGGCGACGCTACGTGCTCCAGTAAAATATTCTGCGCTGTATTTATTTCTGTTTTGATTTTCACGGAAATGATTATTTTTTTGCTTCGAGGCATATCGTGATTTTCAGAGTGCAGCAAAACACGGTCCTATGACTTTACATGCTCCCCCTGCACTACTATCTTAAATACATGACATGCAGGTGAATTACCAGACTTTGGAAACCACACCAAGCTTAAGAAGAAAAGACAAAGGAGATCGGTCGTAGTCTTCTTAATACACACTCTTCCACCCATTGAAACTCATACTTTCTTCTTAAGGAATCAATTCATCAATCCGTATCATGGCCCTTCCATCATGAGGCTGGCTAATTAAGAGGTTGACATGTTCTCCAAGCCCTGGCTTGCTCTCCTCACCGAACCCCATCGTCACTGGCTCTTTTCATTCTGTTTGTCATGGTGTCCATCATAACTGAAGAATTAGAAATCATACACTTGACTACTAGTATACAAATCTGGAATGGCAAGGGAATGAAAGCATGTCATCCTGCTCCCACAAGTCAGAGGACAACAGGCACAAACAGAGCCCACGATGTCTCACAGCCGGGACCGAGTCCGCTGGCTCCATCCCAACCATCCCCCAGCCCCCTGGTGTTCCCCTTCTGACAGAAAACTAGTCCCGGTCTGTCTGCATCCTCTGCTTACCGTGAACACAGGGCCCAAATTAAGTGTTGGTGGGGGCGGGGGGGGTGGAGTCTGCTACAGATAGTTTTCCAGAAAATTGACTTTGCTTTTCTCCAGGTTATAGGTAACAGGGTTAAAAATCTAAGATTCTACTAACTGTAGTTCAAAGTTGAGCAAACAAGTAGGGGAAAACAGAGCCAAAAGAAGTGAAAGGTAAATTTTGTTGGATTTCTTCTCTTCCCATGTAAGTGAGGTTTAAGACGACTGGAAAATACTATAAAAGAGAAGATTTATGATCTTGAAAGAAAAGGGGCTTCCTCCTCTTTAAGTATCTTTTGTCATGGATGTATGTTTTCCAGAAATGACTTTAATCCCATTTTCTGTCCCTCGATACGTACGATTTATACCCCAGGCCTGAGAAGTGCTCTCTCCTGTCTGCATGAGGACACACACGCCGGGTGTGCCTGTGGAGGGACGGAGCAGACCAGCGCTGTCACAGAGCCGTCAGCGGCATTTTGATATGTGTCTAAGAGAGTTGTCCACACTATATAATTTATTTCTTTACAAAGTTTCTTTGTCCCCGGTTTTTTAAGTTAGGGAAAAAAAAAAGTCAAAATTGGCGGCTTTAAAAGAAGGAGGAGTGTAGATATTTACATCTTAATGAATGTGGTGTGATACTGTTTCTAAATCTAAAGAAAACTGAAAAAAGGGCCAGCACATTTCTCGATAGAGGGTTGAAAAAAGAATCATTCTGAGTCTGGAGCAGTACATTTATAAAAATGCTGAGTTTTGTCTCTGTTCAATCGGGATACTGACCAGAGGAAGCCTAGAGGCAAGATAATTAAGTTTCCTTTACTAATTTAGTTCTTTGTAGCGTCTCCCAGAAATGCCTGCTACCCAGTGTGTCAGCCTTTCATGTGGGACTGTCTGCCACGTGAGAGATGCCGTCCCGCAGCTCTCGGAGAAGGGTCCTTCCGTCGCCTCCTGAAAGGGGGCTGCGGAGATATTTCAAACCTGCTTGTTTTATTTCACGCATGTCCCACAATCTATACTAATTGCATCGTGATTCCAGGATTCGTTTCAATAGAGAGGTGATTTATGAAGAAGATGCTAGAGAAAGTCTATAGGAAATAATAGAAAGGAAAATTAATAAATCACAGCCCTTTTCACATACAGAAAGCAACTTCTTTGTAAGGTGAACTATTTAAAACACAATTAGCTCGTTCAAGTCCTGGCAGCCAGAAATACTGTTTTTAGAGCTGTGGGGGACACGGTCCTCACTGGAGATTTAAGCGGACAAGTGAGCAGGTGCGCGGTGGGAACCTCTCCACTGACTTTCCCAGTTTGCGCCTTGCCCACCTCGCTGGTCAGGACCCCCCTCCCGTCTGCGCGCCGCGGCCCCCGCAGGGGAGGAGGCTTTCACGCAGGGTCTGTGCACTGTGCGTGAAGGGACAGGACAGCACGGCAGCCCCACTGTCCCCGAAGCACTACTTTGGAAATCAGTGCACCTACTCGTGTTAAAGATGCCTTGAGGGTGAGTATCTTGTACATAAATACTCTAAGCCTGAAAATACTTAAATGGCCTTTGCTCCTTGGCTTCTGTCCCTCTGGCCCTTCTAGGCTGCTGCTCTGGTCCCGCCAGATCATATATATTTAGTATATATCTCACATCTCCCTCCCCTGCCTCTGCCTGGGGCGGGGTCACCCTGGCTCTCTCCCAACCGGCGCCTACTGCCCCACACCTGAAGCAGGGTTTCCAGCCCAGAACTTGACCTGAAATGGAAAGGAAGAAAAACAGTTCAGCATTTTCAGGCAGAAGGTAATGGCACGTCCTGTCTGTGCCTTTCCCATCTCCCATGGAAACACCTTCTTAGCCTCTGCCTCCGCGGCCCGCGCTCCCTCAACCAGGGCAAGCAGCCTCTCCAGGGCCTCCCGCACTCCTTCCTACCGACTCTCCTTGGTCCAGAAATTCAGCTGTTTTCTGGGCTTCCCGAGACCCCATTCAAGAAAAGAAAGATAGAGATGGGGCGACTAGGAAGAGGAAATGCAGCTTTGGTATCTCAACATTTTTCACTGCCATCTGGACAACACTGTCCTCGCGACTGGCGGAAGCTCGGCAGATTGCGGTTTCTACTGAGCAAAACGTCGCCGACGCACCAGACTTCCTCTGCAAAATGTCGACTGTATCTACAATGATGACAAATACAATACCAAATCTGCCAGAGTTAAAAATGGTTAAAAATTATGGCCAACACCCATTATGGAATATTACGGGATATTAATGAATGTGTAGAAGAATATTCCCTGGCATGAGAAAATTATGGTATTGTTTGGTTATAATTTAGTATATATCTCACATATATTTAGGACATATGGGTAAGTAGCCTCTGCAAAATATATATTCTATATATAATCTACATTTGTATGTAACCTAAGTTTATATATTATCTACATTTCTGCAAAGGAAATTTATTTATACAACAAAAGTTACTTGGTACCTTTCAGGTATCAGGTATTGTGTTACACAGTTCCTACATAGAAAATTTTATGCACAACAAACAAAAACATAATATTTAACATCCAATGAATGTATTAGAAATGCTAAAAACCCAGTGGTTAACTCTTAGAAGCTATGGTTATGGTCATTTGCAGTCATTTTTTAATTTCTTCTTTGTACTTGGCTATATATTGCAGATCATAAAATGTGTGTTACATGTAGAACAGAAAGAACAAAAAAATAAAGTTTGAAACTCACGTACACTTGCCTCCAAAGTGCGCCTCATCTGATTCCCACCCCGCCCCCGCCGTTTCTGGTTAACGGCTGGTCGGTGAGAACATTGTCACTTCTGCCTCCCTCCCCTCCCTGAAATCCACGTCCCATCGACTTGGACCCTGTGCTCTCTTCCAGAAGGTGTCCATGGTCATGGGCTTCACCTCACCTGGTGCTTCCCGATCCTCTGCCACTTATGTCCTTCGGATTGGTACTCCGGCTCCCCTCTCCTGGAGCCCCTCCTGTTCCCTCGTTCCTAAACGGAGATGACCATCCTTCTGCCTGAAGGAGGCTTGGGGCTCCTTTCCTGCCCACAAATGTGGTGCTAGGGACCTTCCCCGTCCTCACCAGTCCTGCAGTTTCCTACTTTCAGCCGGTCAACAGCTGTTTCTTTAGCACCTGAGCTGGAGTGACTGTCCCACTGGCGTCTGTTGGAAGCACACCTGTTCTGTCCCCGCCAACGTCCACCTTCCCCATGAAGTGATCCCTGATCTTCCACGTGACGACCAGTCAGCCTTGTGTGTGTACCCATCACGCAGATGCGTATCCTCGCGTCGTGTTACGTTCTCACACGGTGCTCTCCTTTGTTTGGTTGTAAGAACTCACATCCTGGGATCCTGCCACTGCCTCGTTTCATGCAAGTCCTACAGTTTACCTGTGAGTTATCCCTACCTGGCTACCTTCCTTCCCAAGTTGATCAGGGTCACTCTTGGCTCTTCGCCACCTCTCTTGCACAGACAGGCTGGCGAGACGGGCTTTGACCGTGCACCGGATGTGTCCTTCAGTGGGACCCAGAAGACGGGGACACTGGGAGTGAGGAGCGCAGAGTCAGGGTGCTTCTCCTCAGCTCCCTCCTGGGAGCAACAAGGCAGCAGAGTCCCTGGGCGGTTGGCTCTGTGCAGATCCTGTGAGCTCTTCCCTTACTCGGCTTTACAGTTCTGGAAGGGAGACCGCACCTGTTCCCATCAGCCCACGACAAGCTACCCCTGTCTACCCATCTGCCTGCACACCTGTGTGGAAGCACCCCCCAAACTGACCGGTGGGAATGAGCCCTGTTTTTCTAGCAGGAGAGAAAACCTCTGAAGTTCCAGCACATTCTGGGAGGTGGTCCATTCTGCTGGGTGGGGGAGAGACAGGAGATGAGGGAGGATTCGGAAACTAGGGGTTCGTGAGTGCGCCGCGGATGAGGACTTTTAGAAGGGTGTCATCATCACTTTGCTTCAAAGACTCGGGATTTCTGGGGTGTCATATATATCGATATTCAAATATAAAGGCAAGAATTCCAGTCTTCCATAGATCAATAGTAATTATTTTAGAATAGTCGGATACATTGATTTATCCGCATCTCTGACCCCTTCCACTAACACAAATGAGCAGGAGCCACACGCGTGCACGCTCACACACATTCAGGGCATTTCATTTCGGGTTTAGGTGGTGGCCGGACAGTGTCATTTGTCTGATAACTTGCATTCAGCCACTAGTCTCCGAGTTATAATGTTTGATCTCCTCATTGTTCCCCAAATCCAGCCTGGTGAACAGTTAGAGAGAACACGGTACGGCAGTTCATTTAATTGTGTAGAGCTTAGAGCACCGGGCTTCAAAACCACCTGCTTTATTACCATTCCGTGTATAAAATATCCTCCACTTAAAATAATTGTTTCTAAATCTTCTAAAACTACCAAATTAATGCTTAGTAGATGCTTTGGCGGAGAGGAGCAGGGGGGTGCCTGTGTACGCGGATGCCATGCTGGCAGAATTAGGGACGCTTAACCATCAGAGGAAGGAGTTTGCTTAATGGAACTTGTATTAGTTGAGCAGCATTTATTTTATTGATAAAGATCGGTGTTTCCAATAAAAGCCGATCCAAGCCTGGCGAGGAGAGACTGTGTTTGGAGAGGTGACTGCAGGGGAGTGAAGGGACAGGGCTCCGAGGGGCTGTGGCAGGTGGGTCCTTCTCTGATCAGGGGACCCCCAAGCACCTAGGGTCAGGCACAGGGGTTTCTCGGAGAAGGAGGAGCACGAATGTTGGGGACGGACCGTGTGGGGCAGGGGGATGGGCAGGGCTGGCAGGAGGGCAGCACAGCTCCAGGAATGTTTCATCCTGAGGTCAGTAGCTTCGCAGGGGCGGGCATGCGCTGGCGTGGGATCGGGGCATGTCCAGCTCTGGAACGGGGAGGAGGACAGAAGCTTGGGCTGAGTTTGGCTGCCAGCTGCTTCGTGTGATCAGTCAGTGGGGCCAATGAGACACAGAACAGGACTCGGGAGGGTCTGCATTTAACCCACTCACTCAAATATAAGGTAAAACTTTGTTGTCCCTTTTACCAGCCACGAGCGCTGGTATTTGCAGAGTAGATCCCGGAGAGGGGGAATGGTACCTCCTTGGGTCAAGGTCTCAAAAGATGAGATAAATTCCTATTTCTCTGAAATTGCTTAGGTTGTAATCACTTAGAGGAAAAGTAATGCCTTTTGGAGGCTTTGATTTTTTGGCAACATTAACTTTGGAGTCCGACGGACTGCCTGACTGCAGGCGTCCTGTCTCATCTCAGGCACAGTGGGGGTCACGATGGCCGTTCTCCCAGAGGCGACAGGAGCAGCCAGTGAGGAGGTCTGTGACATCGCTGTCTCGGTGTCTGGTTTGTATTTACAAGTGCCCAATAAGGGGGGACAAGTCCTTTATTAATCACAGGGACAGTAGTAAAGTAACGAAATGGGAGCCAGTACAACATTTAAGCCACAAACCATGGTACAAACAGAATTCTTATGAAAACAAGTGAAGTCACTTCAAAGAGTTAGACCTTTTCTTTCTCACGACCATGCTTTGAGATTTAATTATTATAAATGTTAAGATCACATCAAAGCCTTCAGGCCGCAGAGGTTCCTGCCATGTATTCTTCCAGGACAAGGTTTCCAAGAACATCCTGGCATCCGTGCAATGGAGCCAAACCCCACCTATAGAAGATGCGACAGCGGGGTCTTTCCACACAATTTACGTTTCTAATTTGAGAGAGGGGGGAAACCATGCAGGTTGAAAAGTCAGTCTGTTATCCTCCGACTCCTATTACTATTGGAAATGAAACCCTAGAAAACACTAGAAATGTCCTGATTCCAGAGACGCTTTCCTCGTTAACTGTGCACTGGTTCTTAAGTACAGTACAGCCCGCAGATGTAACTGTATCCTTATTACAGGAGGTAATGAGGCCTAAAATTGGGGAAAATTTAAAGACTCTGGCATTTTATTGGTATAACTTCCCAAAATGATTGCTTACGAAGCTACTGAGTGGATAGCACATTAGAACAGGGATCCGGGTCAGGGACAGGAAAGGGATCCGCACGGCGTTCTGGCCCGCAGGTGTGGCCATCCTCTCCAGCACTCCTGGGCGCGGCCCTGGACTGTGGCTGCCCTCCCCATGCTGTGCAGGGTTTCCTGAAGCCTGTCTTCCCGCACCGTTCTCCCCAGACCACACGCCTGCCCCCTTCTCTGGTCATCGTGCACCCCCTTCTCCAAGAAAACGGGCGGCCTCCGTCTGGCCTGCCCCGGTCGCCAGCGCCTGCGCTAGGCTTCCGCCGAAGCCCCGGGGGCCACGGGCCGCCGTCCCTCCCCTCCCACCTCTTGTGCCAGCAGCTCCTCCGAGACGGTCCTAACCTTGCCTCTGTGGCTCTGCGACTCAGGGTCCTGCCCAGCGTGTAGTGGGGACTCCATAAATGTCTGTTGAAGAAAATTTATTTCAATGTTTCTTATGATAAAGAGCCAAACTCCACATTGTAAGTAAAAAACCAAAGCTGGAGGGCACAAGGCTTACCAGGAAGGGAGAAAGGCCTTGTCTCACAGGTGTCTGTGGAGGGCAGAGCTGCAGGTGCCGTCAGGAAGGAGCGCTGGCGGCCGCACGGCACAGCATGGCAGAGCCAGGGCACAGACCTCCGCCCCAGAAGCCGGGTGCAGCCCAGGTTAGACCCAGGAGGGAAGGCATGCATCATGGGCACATGGACAAGCGATCCCGAAGACTGCAGGGAACCCCTCCAGGTCCTTCCATGGGATTCCTGGCAGTGGGAAGGGAGAGAGGTGATGCTTCGTCTGATAAAATTCAGGAGACGCATGAGGAAGATGAGACAGCCCAGGGCTTTTGGCCAGGCCGGAGGGAAGGGAGGAAGGCAGCTTTGCAACACTTAGAAGAGAACGTGCGCGGGGGTATCTGTGCAATGCATGCAAGGTCTGCAAGCACGAAACGTGGTGCGGGTGTGCACAAGCCGCTGGCGGACTCACAGCGGTGAGGAGAGCCACAGTCCTCAAAAACCAGTACCGGGAAAGGATGTAATATAAAACAAGGTTTTTCAGCATAAGCTGATGTCAAAAGGGAAAGCTTAGGGCTTCGCAATAGATTTTACAAAATAGAGGGGGTTTAAACCGTGGATGAAGAGGTCACCAGTGAAGAGGTAGCGTCGCCTCAGAGCGCTTCCCACGGCTGGCTCTCCGGGACGGGGGCCAGGAGCTGCGCACGGGAGCGGGGCTGCGGGGCAGGCCACCGCCGCAGATGGACGGGCTGAGAAAGCCCTTCTCCAGGCGTCTGTCCTTGCTCGTGGAGTCTGAGTCGTTTACGACAGAAGTGGGCCTTGGGCATGACATGACCTAGCGCCCTGGGTCCTCCAACGGGGACAGACGGGCCGGCGGAGCCCGGGGCCGAGGGCGGGTCCACGCGTGCGGCGCCTGCTCGGGCTCCGGGCGCATCTGCCGTGTGGATGGATGCGGGCGCGCTCCTGCCTCGTGCGCGCCCAGCCTGGGATCTGCCTCCACTTCTGCTCCTTTAACATCCCTTCCCGGGGGCTTGCCTCCCGCAGCCTCGACGTCCCGAGATTCCCGTTCTCCGAGGCGGACCCGTGTAGACGAGGGCGCTGGTATCATCACAGCAGAAATCCGCGAGTTCTAGAACTCCTGGGGCTTGTTCCCGTTTCTGCACCTTTAGCGGCTCCGTCCGCTCGTGTCGCTCCAGTATTCCCTAATGACTTACTTTACAGTGATTTGTTTTTAAGAGTAAAACCCTCTTCAAACAAGCGCTGCTAAGTCTGATTTCCCGGAGAGGCTGCCTGGGAGGCCTCACCCAGACGCCCTGCGCGGTCCGGGGGAGTCTGGACGCGGCAGGCACCCAAGCGAGATGTGCGAGAAACAGCAAGAAAACAGGCTGGATTTTGTCTCTGCGGTTATGTAAACTGGGCCTAATTCTTTCTTTCTCTTTCTTTCTTTCTTTCTTTCTTTCTTTCTTTCTTTCTTTCTTTCTTTCTTTCTTTTTTAGAGAAAAGGGATCCTACAGTAGAGTGACAGAGGGATGCTTCAGCAGCAAACAAAATGAATACTTGCTTTAAAAAAATGTCAAAATCTGGATGTGCCTCCAATCATTTAAAAAATAGGAGGTGATAAGTTGGAAATGTCAGGTAATTGGCAGACAGATAGAAAGTTAAACTGTGTCCTCAGTGAAGAAAATTAACCAGCAGCTGCCTGCAAGGACCTCAAGGTCATGTGAATGCCAGAATCAAGCAGAGCCCAATCATTCAGAAGGGGCGCTCGGCGGCTGTCCCCCTCCCCGGTCATTCCCAGATCTCTCAGGAACTGCCCTGAACTCCTGCCAACATGTGTTCATTTCTAAAAATTACATAGATTGTGATTTATTACCCATCACACTACAAAAATCCACTGTGAATTAAATCAGCCCTTTGTTTAAATTGCTCCTCGGCAATACGTATCATATCGTCATAAATGACATTGAAGTTATAATCTGCAGTCTCCGGCCTCAGCCACTGATAAGGCTCCACCACGGGACGATCAATACTTACTATTCATTTTTGAAATTATCTTCCCATTGATCCCTGAACACGCGCCAGCAACACAGAGGCACAGCGCCTTTAATACAATAATTATATAAAGGTTTACAGGCTCATCCTCCCAGCCAATAAAAGCTGTCAACCGGCAGGGACAGTTACAATCCCATAATCCATCAAAACCCTGTTCTCTGACCTGTGGGCTTCTGGGCTTTCGGGAGAGCACGATAAACACGCTCATCGAGGAGAGGACAGTGTGCGGACGGGCCAGACAAAGGCTACGATGGATATTACTGATTAACGAAAAATCCTCGGAGTGGCCAGAGTCCCTTTTTTTTATGATAGGAACAATGAAGGGTCATCTATTCATCTATTTGCTGATTGTAATTCAGCAAGGAAGAACCCAGCCGGCCACTTCTCTGCTTTTATTTTTGGGTCTTTAATTTGTCAGGTTTGACTGTGGGCTGGATGATTTACAGTAATGAAGTAAGCCCATGGAAATCAGAGTGGAGACAGGTGCCTCAGGACAGGGACAAGCAGGGTCTGAGACCAGAGAAGGGGAGACAGATCAATGGGAGTGGGACTCGGGTTCAGAGCTCTGTCTCACCACACACACGCACACACACACACACGCGCACACACAGGGACACACAGACACACAGAGACATAAGCAGAGACACACAAGGACACACATGCACAGACAGCTGACACATGTAGACACACACGGGGGCACACATGCACACACATGCAGACACACATGCAGAGACACGCAGATGCATGCAGAAACACACAAGGACACGCAGAGACACACACAGACACACAAACATGGGCAAATACACATCCACAGCCACATACGCACACACACACACACAGGATTGTAGTAAAAATCTTCCCAGGCAAGTCTGAGTGGACGTTGTGATTTTTAAGGAATCCTGCAACTTTCTGTATCTGCGCTTTGCCATTAATTATAACAAAGTCATCTACTGAATCTGTTTAACGTGTCATTGAACATAACCTTGCTTAGGGAGCTAGACCGCAGACAGCTAGCAAGATACACCTCGAATTTCCTGTTATTTTCAGCTGTTTTCAGCCATGATTGGAAGCGCGGCTCTGCACTGCCAGGGGAGGGGCAGGTGGCAGGGGGAGCCAGGGGTCCGTAGCCTTGTCCCCCTGCAGACTGTGGGCTTCCTCTCCTCACCGTCATCCCCTCAATAGGGAGGGGAGGGTGAGGGTCCCCCGGCGAGCAAGGCCCTGCGGCGTGTGTGCTCTTAGAAGGAGGGCAGCCACAGCTCCCCCGGGGACTCCGATCTCAGTGACCCTCGCTGCCATCCTACCACAGGAGACCCTCCGTTCTCTGCTCCCAGTCCTTCCTTCTCAAGTGAGTTTCTCTGAGGGGCTGTTGATCTTGGTAGTGTCCAAAATGACAAATTACTGGCTTTTAATAATCTTCCAGAAGATTTGTTATTATTTAAAATTGTTAGCATTCCAATGCTGCAGAGAAATGGTCACCTGGCATGCAGTGGGCCAGGGTTCAGTGTGTTTTTGTTATCATTCGGTTTGGAATAAGGGCTCATCTTTTGTGAGGAGGTAAACAAGGCTTTCCTTGAAGATGATTGAGGACACTGGCAGGTTGAGTTTATGCAGTGGGGGCCGGGCAAGCAAACCATAAGTCTGCAGGAGGTGGGGAAGGGTACCAAGTCTCCTAACTTCATATGAAGGCGATGGGTATCAATAATTTTTAAAAATAAGTGTCAGGTTTGGAGAGTTATCAGAATTTGTGCTAAGCCTTGATGTCCTCCAATTTATTCATTTTTAATTTTTAATTTATTTTTAATTAATTAATTAATTAATTTTTTAGGAAGAGAATTTTTTTAAAAGATTTTATTTATTTATTTGACAGAGATCACATGTAGGTAGAGAGAGAGGAGAAAACAGGCTCCCCGCTGAGCAGAGAACCCCATGAGGGACTCGATCCCAGGATCCCGAGATCATGACCTGAGCTGAAGGCAGAGGCTTAATCCACTGAGCCACCCAGGTCCCCTAAGAAGAGAATTTTTAAAAAAAATTTTTTTTTAATTTCCTTTCAGCGTAACAGTATTCATTGTTTATGCACCACACCCAGTTCTCCATGCAATACTCGCCCTCCTTAATACCCACCACCTGGCTCCCCCAACGTCCTACCGCCTTCCCCTCCAAAACCCTCAGATTGTTTTTCAGGGTCCATAGTCTCTCATGGTTCACCTCCCCTTCCAGTTTCCCTCAACTCACTTCTCCTCTCCATCTCCCCATGTCCTCCGTGTTATTCCTTATGCTCCACAAGTAAGTGAAACCATATGATAATTGACTCTCTCTGCTTGACTTATTTCGCTCAGCATAATCTCTTCCAGTCCCGTCCATGTTGCTACAAAAATTGGGGATTCATCCTTTCTGATGGAGGCATCATACTCCATAGTGTATATGGACCACATCTTCCTTATTCATTTGTCCGTTGAAGGGCATCTTGGTTCTTTCCATTAGGGATATTCAAATTAAAACCACACTGAGATACCACCTTATACCAGTTAGAATGGCCAAAATTAACAAGACAGGAAACAACGTGTGTTGGAGAGGATGTGGAGAAAGGGGAACCCTCTTACACTGTTGGTGGGAAGGCAAGTTGGTGTAGCCACTTTGGAGAACAGTGTGGAGATTCCTCAAGAAATTAAAAATAGAGCTTCCCTATGACCCTGTAACTTATTTATTTTTTTTAAGTAAGCTCCATGCCCAGCATGGAGACCAAAGTGGGGCTTAAACTCATGAACCTGAGATCAAGACCTGAACTGGGATCGAGCTAGGCGTTCAACAGACGGAGCCACCCAGGTGCCCTGGTTTTTTACTGTATTCTTAAAAAGCTGCGTGGCCTGTCCATTCAGGCCACACAGCGGGGATAGAAAAATCAGGAGATCAGAAGTCCCGCCTTCCAAATTCTCTGCCTGGAGCCCCGCAGGCTCTAAGAGGGTCACAGGCCGCTGGCAGAGAGAGGTTCGTGGCGAGTGTGTCCAGCGTGGGGAGCGCAGACCCCGTGGATGGCGGCATCCGCGCGTCCTGTCCCCCAGTTTGTGCACTTGCTCTGCTGGAAGACGAGGAAAAACTATGACCCATCATGGAGAGTGGGGTCCGAACGGAAGCTCCCTCAGCAAACAGACTTTGGATGACCACGGAGTCCCCTTCCCATTTTGAACTCGCCTCCCAGAACCCCTGCCCTCCAGCACCCACCATCGGCTGGACGGACCCCGCAGCAGAGGCACTTCCAAACCCTGCAGAGTCCTCGGAGCAGAGGCGCGGGCACCTGGGGCTCCGCAGTCCGCGTCCTCCCCCTCCACAAAGGTGGTGGCCTCTGTCCCGGTGTTCCTCCCATGACCTCTGCACAGAGCACCCTCAGGGCACTACCTTAGCGCAGAGGTAAGGTAGCCTGGGTGTGTCCTGTGTGTGCAGGAGTTCCGGAGAAGTGCGGACAAGTGCGCGGCCTAGACGCGAAGTGCGTGGTTGACCTGAGCACTGGGGGCCCATCGACAGGGACACATCCATGTTGAAAATGCGTATTTCATCCCAAAAAATTCCTGCAACCGGGGGTTGCCCACCCTTCCAGAAGGGGTGCCAAAGCGCATTCACACCTGGAACACTGACCCGGCCTCTCGGTGAGCAGTGGGCACACGCGGGGCATCCTGGCTGGCCCTCAGCCAGAAGTGCCCATTCCTCGAGAGCCGGGAGGGTCTGGCCCCAGTCGGAACAGTCTCCAGCAAGCAGCACGCCCCGGCTGGCTTACAAACACCGACAAACTAGTGCTCACCGTGGGGTCTGGAAGTCCAAACTCAGACGGCCTGCCTGTTGGGGTGCTGGGAGGCCGTCCCCTGAGTGGCAGACGGCGGCTCCTCATTCTGTCCCCAGGTGAAGCCCAGAGTTACGCTCATACCTCATGTGTCCACGCTCCCCGGTGTTCTTGGCCATTAATGTCAAATGAAGAACTTCTGAGAAATTTCTGTGTAAAACACATGTAACAGGAAACTTTTGTAAATTGTGTAAAACACACGTAGCAGGAAAGTTGCCGTCTTAATTACTCCCAAGCGCACACTTCATTAGAGCTCAGGATACTTACATCCTCCTGGGACTGGCCTCCGTAGTATTTTCTAGTTGCAGATCTGAGAGCACACACGCATGAAACGCGGATTTCCGCCTTCCCCGCCCCAGCCTCTGGGCACCCCCATTCCACGTTCTGTCCCTGTGAATGTGACCCCTCTGGGGACGTCACAACTACTTGCGCGTGGTGGCTGGCTTCTCTCACACAGCGTCGTGTGCTCACAGTTAATCGTGTGGCTGCGTGGAACAGAGTTCCGTACTCTCTAAGGCTGAACCCCATTCCCCTGCATGCATGTACTATGCTCTGTCCGCCCGCCCGTCATCCGTGGACACTTGTTGCTTCCACCGCGTGAATACGGTGACTAATGCTGCTCTGAGCGTAGGTGTGCCATGACCTCCTCCAGACCCTGCTTTCAGTTCTTTTGGATAAATACCCAGAAGTGGGATTTCTGGGTCACCCAATTTTTATTTTGTAAGGAAGCACAATATGCTTTCCCAACAGCCACACCACCTTATGTTCCCCCTACAAGGGGACAAGGGTCTCATTTCTCCACATCCTCACCAGCCTTTGCTCTTTTTGCTTATTTGTTCTTGACAGTAAACATTCTATTAGGTACAAGGTGGTCTCCCATTGCAGTTTTGATTTGCATTTTTGATAGTGATGCTGGAATCTTCTAGAACTTACTGAGTTAGAGTTCAATGAGAAGAGTCTGTAAACAGCAGGGAATCCATAAGGCTTTGAACACCTGCCCTCAGTCTGTCCTTCTCCAGACTTATCACCCTCTTCTTGCCTCCCGTCTCCTTTTCCCAGGGAGGGACGCCTCCCTGTCTGCACACCGCACAACCTCCTGCCTGGACGCCTTTGCTCCTGGGCTGTTCTCTGTCTCATGACCCCCAACCCCGTGTTCCCAGACACGTTCCCATGTCAAGGATGAGCTCAGATGCTTGCTCACGTTCAAAGCTCTCCCAGGCCGGCTTCATGAGAAATGTTCTTATGTTCTTCCTTAAATTTTAAGCTAGATCAGGATTTTTCTGTCTCAGCTCTATTGACATTTTGAGCCAAATAATTCTTTGTGGGGGGAGCTGTCTGGTAAATTATAGAGTTTTTAGTAGCACCTTTTACTCCCACCTACTAGATTCTAGCATCACTTCCTCCCCAAATGTCTCCAAGGCCCCCAGACATCCCTAGTGTCCTGGATGGGGTGGTTTCCTGTAGAAATACTGTGGCCTCTTTCCATTCTTCATAAGCAGTGGCCCTGATGGTGTGTGGATCCTAAGCTTGGGTCTAGAGCTCACGTGGATGTCTTCTAGCATTTTGGTCCCGTGGGCCACTCACCAGCTCACTCATTCAGTCCTTCATTATCTCCTTTATGCTTGGGCTTCTCAACCCGAAACAACCCAGAAGACACTTAGGACACGGTTGGAGATGACCCTAAAAGCCAGTGCCAACAAGACTGCTTTGAGGAGTCAGATCAAGGATGGTCCCATTGCCTGGGGGAGGTCAGGCCAGGACTGGGGAGCACAATCACAAAGGACTTGCTGGAGGCCATGAGCACACATGACACCCATGCTGATGTCCCATCCTACGCCTCCCGCTGGTCCCATTCCATGAAGATGCAGACATGTTAGTGTGTGTTCTGTGTCCACATGGGCGTGCGTGTGTGCACGTATGCGCATACAGCTGTAGGCTTTCCTGAAACAGTGCCCAAGTAGAGACGTTGTGCCTGCAGTAAAGGTGCTTGCATTTCAAATTCTGCTTTCTAAATCAAACTCCAGGGGCGACCTCATGTACGCCGAATTGTTTCAAAGCTAATATGCAAAATAAGGGTCAACAATCCTTTAAGTTTTAGAATTATCCGTGGCTGTAAACCGAGGTGAAGAAGCTTCGAGCGTGTGAATAAGGCAAGCACCATGCATTGTTACAACAGGGACATGGGACAAGGTCCCTGAGACGGGTCCCGTCTTCAGGAGGACATGGGATTCAGCAGGTGTCATAGCTCCGTGGCCTGGTTTTCCAGGTGGAGGTTTGCAGAGAAGCAAGGACAATGAGATAGAGTCAATGCAGGATCAGGGAGGTCCATCCCATGAGCGAGCAGGCAAGCCACGCTGCTGGCGGAGGACCAGGGCTTGGTTAGAGTGAGAAGCTGAAGCGAATTTAGGGGAAGGCAGGCAGTAAACAGAAGTCCATGGGCTCCGAATGCTCGTGATGCCAGGGCTGGGAGCCCATAATAGACGAGGGCTGTAGAGGCGAGTGTCCAGAAGCGCAGGGCCCTGGAGGGCGAGCCTATTGTGAGCTTTGATGTGTGCCCGGAGAGGCCGAGGTCTGTATGGCAGTAGACACACTGTCCCCCGTGGAGTGTCCCAAAACCCCCACACTCGGTGTCTCCTAGATCAGGGAGCAGGGGGGCAGCCAATTCTGGAGCAGGAGCTGTCTCCACTGCCACTGGGGGTGGCCAGCGTGCAGTCATGGAAGGCTCCCTGGGCCTGGGAGGTCACCCCCACACGGCAGCACGCCTCCACCACCCACCCCCACCTTCTACAGCTTGAGGGCCCTCCCAGCACCACGGACTCCAATGGAGCGCAGCCAGCAGAGGGCCTGGTGGCCGCTGGGATGTCCTGCCCCCTTGTCTCGGAGATGGCCCTCACTGAGTCCCACAAGAACCATTAGACACTTGGTTGGCACTACTGGCTGTGGGTGGGTGGGGGACACCATCCATGACACAGAGGCCATGGGTGGTGTCACTGGGAGCACTCTCGGAGGCTGGTGACCTGGGTCTATAGTGTGGACCTTGGGTGTGGGTTTTTGGTCGTGGGGGCTGGAGTATGTGTTCGTGTCAGTGTTCCTGCCCTGGACATGTGCCGTGGGGAAAGGCTGTTGTGGCCATCCGTCCCCCTGCCTGTGTGGACACTCTTCAGGCAGCGGTGCTGTTACACCCATGGTCCATTAGGACAATTGTTAAATATTAACCTCAGACCTCTACCATTGGAGCAACCATAAAAAAGGATGGAATAATGCAGTGTTTTTTTCTAGGTCCGACTGAGCAAATATTAATTCAGTTTATGGGTAGACAGGGGCAGTAGGGGATGGAGCAAAGTAGAGAGAGCGTCCCCGGCACACGGGGACCATGAAGCCTCTCCACGGCGGGTTCCCAGGCACGGAGAGCTTGTTTCTCGAGGTTGCATTATGGAGCTCCTTCCCCGGGACCCCCTTCCACATCCCGCGTCTCCCGCGGTATGGGTCCTGGTGTGCGCATCTGGGTCTCAAGTCCCCCGGTGATGGCACGTGTTAGTGCTAAAATACAGCCATCGAGGGGTCGTAGTAGATTCTTGGGATACTGGAGACGCCTCAACTTGTATTTTTATTTAATTGCTTTCGACTTATAACAATGGGGAAGTAGTGAGCTGTGTAAGGACAGCCGTCCCCGAGTCGTAGACGATGTATCTATTATCTGGCTTGCATGAAGGTCATTGACCTATGACAGTCGGAGGAGCGGAAACATTAGAAATCATGTGCAATTTAATCTTTACACAAATAAAGGAAAAGTATCACAATGCCTGAATAATGAAGACTCTCGTGGAGAAAAAGAGAAGTCTGTCCCCGAGGAGAGGCCTCATTTTCTCTGCTGCACTGTTCGACGCGCACGCTGAGATCCACTCTCGGGCTGACACACGTATTAATAGAATTTTGGCTGGAGAGAGTCGATGTTCTCCGTGATTGCCCCGCGCAGCTGTGACTCAGTTCTCCCGCGCCCGCTCATCACTGCCCCGTGTCAGCTCGCTGAGACCATTGTTCACTGGAAAACTGTCATCGGGACTGAAATTAACCGTTTTCCCTCCTGTTACAAGTAAGAATGTTTCCCGTCCCTCACTTTTCAGGATATGCCTGCCGGGCTGAAACCTTTTAGAAAGTTACAAAGAAAGGGAAGGCTAGCCCTCATCCAACGTGAAATAAAATTGAAACTGACCCTGAGAATTGTAAATAGGGGATTTTGAAGCAGGAATGAAATGTCTAGGTGTCATATCTGTGAGAACGGGGAGTGATTACTGCTTTTGTATGAATGCCCGTGAAGCTCTGCTCAGATCCGGCGCGAGAGTCTGGGCTCTGTCGGAAAAGACCTGTGCTCGCGGCCACTGGACTCAGGCGCCTGGGGTGGGCATCAGGAGGGCGTCGCCCCTTCTGCTGGAGAGGAAGGAATCATGAAGAGCTGGGCAAGCACTTCCTCTAGCACGGCACAGGGGTCAGGAGGAGGAAGCAGCCTCATGCCCTCACCCAGGTTGTCACCATGTCGCTGGAGAATCCCACAGTCAAAGGGAGAGAGGAAGACCCATCTTCAAGGACAGACTTCCTTTTTGGTTTTACTTTCTCATATTTAAGTAATTTTTTAAAAATTACAGAACGGTGTTAGATTTGCAAAATTTGCAAAGATACTACAAAGAGTTCCCGGAGACCTTCCCCTGGCTCCCTGGTGTGAAAACCCAACATTACTAGGGCATGCTTGTCACAGCTGAGGGACCAATGCCGACGAGGTGCTATGAGCTACACTCCCTCTCTTATTTGGGCTTCCCTAATGTCTGTCCTTCTGTCCCAGGACCACCCCCAGGACACAGAGTTGTGGAGTCACTCTGGCCACCTGGCTCCTGTGTGAGTTTTCTCAGACTGCACTCGGCATCCATGACCATGGCAGGCCCCGGTGGACAGGGCGGGTACGGCATAGGCTGTCTCTCCAGTAGAGCTGGCCTGAAGTTTTTCTCATGATAAGGACGTGTGGACTTTGGGAGGAGGACTACAACGGCACAGCGCCATCGTCATCGTATCACACCAGGCTGAGTCCTATCTACAGGATATGTCTCGATGCTGACCTTCATCACCTGGCCGTGTGGGGGTCAGGCGCCGCCTTTCTGTGTTGCTTCTTTTGGGGGCAACTTACTACACGTAGGCCACCCTTCACAGGTGGGGAGTCACACCCCAGGGGGAGTAGCTGCATAAATTATTTGGAATTCTCTTATGGAAATTTGTCTCCTTTCCCCCTCTTATTTATTCAACTATGTTTTGTATTTCAGTATGAACTCATGGATATTAAATTTATACTTTGGCTTATAATCCAATCCTATGGTATTTATTTTGTTGCCCAGGTTGTTCCAGTGTTGGCTGTCGGGAGCTCCTTCAGTCCCCATCGCTGGGAGCACTTCTCTTCCTCACGTGCTCTGTTTCCGCACGATGTCGCAGGCTCAACTCAGAGCCAGGGCAGAGGTGCTGGGGGTGTTGTGTCTCCGGGAGGCTGTGTTCCTGCGACTGCTCAGCAGACAGAGCAAGGAGACGCCTGTGAACTCTTCCTGTGCTTCTGTTTGTCATCCAAATGTCTATCGTGGATCTTTCCAGTAACACGCCCCCCCCCCACGTGACACCCCCGGCTCCCACCAGTCTATTCCTTGAAACCAAACATGAATTTAAGGATTCACTTACCGTTAAAAAGTGTGCTTCATGTTTGCTGTGTTTCGCCTCTGTGACGTGGACAGTCCCTCCTGTGATTGGGCCACAAGAATCAAACTGTGGTCTGCCTGTCTGTCACCAACGCAAATCTGGTGTGAGGGAGAGGAATTTCATCTCGGAGACTTTCCGTGGACGCACCAAATCACTACCAGAAACAGACACACCCGTTAGCACACATGTCTGACTCCATCGGCATTTGGAAACATCATATTATTATATTAAATTAGCTCCTTCCAGCCTCTGCAGCATGGGAGAATGACACTTTAGAAAGTGAAAAGCTTTGCAGAGGAAAAGCTTTGCTATGGAAGCAACTGTGGTTGTCTTTGTTTGTTTCCAAATAATCACTATTCAAGCAACGCTCTCCAAGAGAGCGTATCAGTCCTGGTTTTTCTGACCTAAGAATAGGCACCAAGCATATTGCCTCCAACGTCAGCCAGCATCATAGGACCAGAAGTAAGATGTGTGCACACGTGTGATATCATGGGCTGTTTGTACCCACCTTGACTATTGGAACCATCATGTGCCCTGGGGAGGGGGACTTCCCCATGCATGTGTCCTGCCCTCGCAGAGTCATGGACTCAAACGGCAGGTGTGAATTCCAAGGCAAAGATTTTGACACTGGATTAGAGTTTCAATTAGTGAGCAGAGCATTGTTTTTCTCTAATAAATTATTCTTGAAGGAAGAAAACTAGACATTCTGATGTGTGCCTTGGAAAGGACAGTTGGGTTGTCTCCATCCATCCTGGAGAAAGTGTAACATAACACCCCAGTGCTAACATTGGATTTATTTATATTATAGAATTAGTTTAATATTTTTGTTTCTAAGGCAGAGTCCAGTCAGAGCAGTAAATTCTGGCTCTGATGCATTTTGTGCTCCCAAAAAATGAGGGTAAACAAGAGAAGACATAAAGAGGCTCAGAGCAGAGACACGGCTGCTCATGGACCAAAAATGGGAAAGAACTAGAAATGTGAGCATGGGTGGAGCCAGGCCCTGCTGGTCTGTGAGGTGCCCGCAGTGCCGTGTGCGGTTTCGGCGACATGTGCTGCAGAGCAAACAACTGGAAACGAAACCAAACCGAATGGAACTGCAGCCTCACCGCTGCTCTCAGTGAGGTCAGCCGCAGTCAAGAAACCAGAGAAGGGCCACCTTTGGTCATGGGCGCCGCCTGGACAGAGCCCCAGCGTCAGCCCGCAGATGCCCCCGTCCAGCGGGCCCAGGCAGGAGAAGGGAAGCACAGGACTCAGTGAGACATGAGACAAAGGCAGAAAGAAAGGCAGAGCCAGAACCACAATCTCAGGGTGGGCAAGCAGACGAGAATTCTAATTCTCAAAATGCATTAAAAAAAAATCATCTGCTGGAGAGAAGAAAGTGTGGCCAAAATTTGGAAGGAGGTGGGAGAGGTGAGGAAGGAGAGCTCATGCCCCGAGCTCACCTGGTCCCCGAGTCTGTCCCCAGGGCCGCAGCAGCCCTTCCGCCGCCTCCCTCATCTCTCCACCTGGGGACCAGCTGCACCCTCCCCTCGCCCTGAGTCCTGACACGGTCCCTCTGTCCCGTTTCAGTAAAGTTTCCTGATTGAACGGAACACCGTGTTTATGGTGTGGATGTCTCTTCTCTTTCCGACGAAACTTGGTGACTGTCTTCAACTAATCATATCGCCTGCTTTTAGTGGGCTTCTGGTGTCCTTTTCTGGTGAATCAGTCTCGCTGTGAAGGCCTGCTCATCCAGTCAGTCATAGTCCCACATTTGGTGTGTATCCTGCAAGTGTTTAAATGTATATGAAGGGATGAGAGATGGTCCCTACGTTGTAAAAGGGAGGACATGCTTCCTTAGCTTTCCAAGGATTGTCTGGCGAGCAAGTTCCATCCACATTTGGGATTTCTCCTTCTCTGGGATGAGCCCTGGTGCCCATCTCTTCTAGTCTTGAGTTCTAGAATCTATCATAAACACATGCTTCCCATGATTTGATATAAAAATCCATATTTCACTGTGTCTGTTTTCATATAAAACATCTACAGAAAAACAGAGAATGAGTCATTAGGTTTGCTTCTCCCTTTGTGTCTAACCCCAAAGTGCTGACTGAAGAGGGCATTTCCCAAAACAAAGCCTGGGCTCCGGGACTAAATTTAGGATTTCCAACTCTGCTTGCTGGGATGTAACCCAACTCATCAGGCATCAAAAGGGCTTTTATTTATTTATTTATTTATTTATTTTTTGTTTCCATTGTTTGGCAGGATCTCTTTTACCTTTTACCCCCTCACATTAAAGTCACTTTTGTTTCCATAAGTGGAGCAGCAGTGCCGGCTCAGCCAAGGACAGGAAGGGAGGGTAGGGGTCACATTGCGACTTAGTCAACTGCTACCAGATAATGTCCTTGGCATCCCAAGCAGACATTTCCAACGGCAAATAACCAAGCATGCTTTAAATACATAACTATGTGCTCTGCCTCATTGCATTTTCTGCGCGACATTGTTTCTCCTTGACACATCAAATCGATGCTGACAGACATAGGACCCCTCTGGCTTGCCTGGTAATCTAGTATTTCATGTGAGAGTACACGCCGCCCTAATTACTCTTTCTTTGTGCAAAATATTGCATGTGGTTTGGTTAGGGGTGCCCGAATCTTGCCAAGTTGCTGTCCTTAGAAAAAATAAGCCAGTGCTCAGTTTTTCAAATGCAGAAGCATGACTTTTCACTTGACATGCAGAGGGACACTGTCTCAGGAAAGCGCAGATGCACCACACAGCTCTCAATCCAGAGATGTTCTCAAAGCAAAGTGCTTGCACGCACCTGTGCCTGGACGGCAGTTGTGCCAAGTGAGGCTAGAGAATGGAAGGGCGCTGGCTCCGAGGGTGCATGGGGTCCTGAGAGGCCCGAGCTCAGCCCAGTGTCCATACCCGCAGTCACCTCTTGGCACAAAAGGGCGGCGAGTCATGGGTATAGTGGTCACTGGCCGGCAGGCGGAGGGATGGTGTTGCCCGCTCTTCCCAGGGACCCTCTGTGGAGGGTCCTCCTAAGGGACATCAGCAAGCACTCGGAAATGGCAGGGTCATGGATACGATGCCGAATCACGGGCGCGAGGCAGACGCTCCACAGGCTGCGGGGAAGTCCTACCAACACGTGAGTGAAGACAAAGCTGTGTCACCGGCAACAGTATCCTGGACACCCTGAGTTTCAGAAGCCAGGTGCCCGACACAGTCTTCCAAAGAGAATAAAGCAGGAGCCGTGTAGCTCCCGCCGGCTTCTCCGGGATCTCAGGTGCCCGCGACAGGAGCTGGGTCCTGCTGTTTAAGTGGAAACGACCTGTGAACGGACAGCAACCGCAGAGCCGTGAGGGCCAGACTCGCGACTGGAGGCCACCCACCCGGAGGACCGCTACCCAGAAGCTCAGGGGCGAGTCAGCAGGCAAGAAGCACGTCGCCCACCACGGGCTCCGCGGGCCACCGCCTCTGCTCAGGCTGGGGCTCGGACCGGAGGCCCTACAGGCTCTCTGCACCGTGGGCACTGCAGGCCAGCCGTGTCCTGAGAGCAGAGGCCGCCGCTGGCCGGCATGGGCTGGGGCGTGACGTGAACCGGGCGTCCCAGGAGCCGAGACCCGTCCCGCTTGGGAAGGCTGTGCAGGGGTGAGGGCACAGGACGGAACGGGCACACGGGTCCCCCAAGGAGTCCACGCAGGGAGGCGGAGATACTGCCCCACATCCAAGCTGCAGAGGGAGCAGGGCTGAGGCGGGAGAGACCATGGAGCAGGGGTGAGGGTGCGCCTGGAGCTCCGGACGGCAGTGTGGGGCTGACGCGCGCCTGACCGTGACTTCGCCGCGCACGTGCGCTCCTGAAGGCCCAGGACCAGGCTCCTGACCCGGGCGGCCTGGGCCGCGGCCACGTGCGGCGCACAGTCCTCGGCTGCGGTCGGGGCTCCCCGAAGGGCGGGCGGGGCTCTCCCGGGCTGGCCCGTGCTGCCTTCCCACGGCGTCCCGGAAGGGGCTGTCCTGGGACCACGAGTGACCGTGTGCTAATCTCTTTCCACGCACACACACGTCACGTTGGCTTCGAGCCCACCCCACTGACCTCAGTCTAACTGAACCACCTTTTTAGAGGTCCCGTCTCCAAAGTCAGCCTCATTCTGAGGTCTGGGGGGTCAGGGCTTCGGCGGGTGGATTCCGGGGCCGACGATTCAGCTCCTCCCCGTTCCTGCTTTTTGGCCCCCTGGAGCCTGCCCTCCCTCGGAGCCACACAGCCAGGCCTCTGCTGGACGCTCCACGGGGGGGGGGCTTGGCCGCGGCAGGCCCCGCCCCATCCCGCCCCGCCCCGCCGCCGGCTCCGCCCCTCAGCTGCGCGCGCACAGCGGGAGGTCCAGAAGGTCTGCAGACCGCAGCCCTGCTGCGATACACAGTAGCCTTGTGACGACTGATACAGCCCTGCCCTCCGCAGCTAAGTGAGTATGTCAACGTGTAACCACAGGCCGGATGCGGAGAGGAAAGGGCCTGGATCAGATCATATACACACGCGAAGCACAAAAACACCAAGGCTAGGCATGTAGACAAGCTGTCATTTGCTGAGCACACAGCTGTTTACAGGCCGATTTTTATTAGACCACATTCATTTTTTAAATTAAATTTAATTTTCCAGTGTTCCAAGATTCATTGTTTATGCACAATGCCCAGTGCTCCATGCAATCCGTGCCCTCCTTAATACCCAGCACCAGGATCGCGCATCCCCCCACCCTCTCCCCTCCAAAACCCTCAGTCCGTTTCTCAGAGTCCACAGTCTCTCATGGTTCGTCTCCTCCTATTTCCCCCAACTCCCTTCTCCTCTCCATCTCCCAATGTCCTCCATGTTATTCCTTATGCTCCACAAATAAGTGAAACCATATGATAATTGACTCTCTCTGCTTGACTTATTTCACCAGCATAATCTCCTCCAGTCCCGTCCATGTTGATACAAAAGTTGGGGATTCATCCTTTCTGATGGAGGCATCATACTCCATAGTGTATATGGACCACATCTTCCTTATCCATTCGTCCGTTGAAGGGCATCTTGGTTCTTTCCACAGTTTGGTGACTGTGGCCATTGCTGCTATGAACATTGGGGTACAGATGGCCCTTCTTTTCACTACGTCTGTATCTTTGGGGTATATACCCAGTAGTGCAATTGCAGGGTCAAAGGGAAGCTCTATTTTTAATTCATTTTTAAATCTTATTTTATTTAAATCCAATTAGTTAACATAGAGTGTATCATTGGTTTCAGATGTGGAGTTCAATGAATCATCCATCAGACCACATTCATGTCTAAAGATATGTTGATGCATAAACAATGAATCTTGGAACACTGAAAAAACAAAATAAAACAAAATAAAATAAAATAAAGATACATTGGTATAGAGGGAGAATCTGAGAAGTGCTTCCCTGAAGGACAGTTTCTGAACTCACCGTGGGTTTATTCACAGCCCAACGCATCTCCCTGACATGTGCAGACAGCCCCGTGACACATTGCTCAGCGGACAGATGGAAGGTTGGAGGTGTGTTGGGTGTAGACAGCAGGGAAGGAAGCCTTTAGCTCGCTTACCTTCATATCTTCCTCCTCCTCTTGGGGAGGCTTGGGGCTTCTCTGGGGTCTCTGGTACAGGGGCCCAAGGATCCTGGCTGAATGAGTGAGGTTGGCTGTCAAGCTTCATGGAGAAGGAGGGATCACTGCAGCCCTCTCAGCCCAGTCATCCCTGGATGGCACTGAGACCCTCTACGGAAGCCTGGTCCCCAGTCCAAAACCCTGTCAAAATAGTGTCGATTTTGATTTAACTTGCTACCCTAAGATTCCTACAGCACAAGAGAGTGGGTCCTTCCTTCCCTCCCCTCCCCTGCCCCCTATCTCTCTCCCTGCTGTGAGCAGAAGGCTTTAAGAAGGATGAGATTATTTATATCTTCCTCCCTGATTTTTGACTCTCAAAATCCCCCATGAAAAATGGAGATCAGAGATTCAGCTACTTTATCTTCTTAAAGAGATAATTTTAATAAATCAAGTCATCTTCTGGAAGTGTGTCATTGACAATATTTTTGTTCCCCTATGTTACAAATAAGACGTGTTTATTTTTGAAGTTTGAGGTTTGTGCTTTTATATTAAAGATGAGACTATTTTCAATCACAGTTCCCAGAACAATACTGGTACATACGCACCTTTCTACCTCCGAACCAGATTAGGTCATCGCAAACAGACTTAAAGGAACATGGCCTTGATGTAACTTGAGCTTTTTCTCGATTTCTTTTTCATGTAGAAAAGCGAACCCTTCATTTTACGGGCTTTCATATAGTTTCCTTTTGAACGATATTTCAGTACCGACCTAAGTTCTGTCATCTGTTTGGGGTCTTATTGCTGAGTATGTGTGTTTGTGCCCCGGCAAGCTCGCACACCTGCTCTGTGTCCCACCCTCACCTGAGCTAGAGCGACGGTGTGCACAGTCTAGTCGCTTCTAACTTTATCCAAACCGAACGCTTTACCCCTGTGGTCAGCAGCTGAAGTTACAGATTACGGGTCCTTTGACTCTGCTAATGGGCCTTTTAGATTGCGGGAGCCAGCCTTGATGGCCCAGAGACTGCTCGGGCATCGACACTCTGCCCTTCCTGTTATAGGACTCGGGAGCCTGGCCCAGGGGTAATTATCCGGCCCCGATGAGACATTGCATTTCCCTGGGCTCCCTCGCGCTGCTCTTAATGGCATGCGGTGCCCCGTGAGGCCTCACTCCTGACAGCAGTAATAGCCACACGCTTTCTTTAGACGGCTCATAGCCCTCCAGCCAGCCCGCCGCCCCTTCCGCGCCCAGATGCCGCGAGACGTGCTGTGGACTTGCTGTCTCACCTGCCGCTCAGACATTTGCCCACCACCCTGTCGCCCCAGAGTGGACCCAGAAAGAAAATAATAGATCACAATTTGGTATAAACTTCTTATTTCAGCATGAGGCAATCTTTTCCTCACAAATTGAAAGTCACATTATTCCTAACTTTAATTTTCCACTTAACATCATTATCAGGAGCCCTGTGTGGGTGTTTCGTGTTCTCAGACAGAAACCGCAGCATCTTTACGGTGAAGCAGCTGGCGGGGCACCTCTCCCATCCCACTTAGATGGCTCCATTTTCTCACCCGACTCTGATTCTGGGTGATGCTGAGCTGGAAAGCACTGTGTGCCAGTGGAAATGCTAGGGAAGAGTATTCATACTTGCTGGGTCCTGATACGTTTATACTCCCAACCGCTGCCAATCTTGTATAAACTCCTACCATCCCTGCACACCTTTGGCTATGTCTTTGCTGAAAAATATCTCCACTGGACAGTTAAACCCTTTGAAAAGTCAACCTTGTGGTTAATTTGGAGTTTTTTCACTGCAGTAGGGATTGAAGATGTTTAAAATATGGGATTTTCTTCTGTAAAGTGCCTGGGGTAGGCTGTGCCTGGCACTCAGGTGGTGGCCTAGTTCGGGGAACTTGGGAGAATAAATGCTGACATTAGGCCCACCTGAGGTTGCCGGGCCCTTGCTGCATGACAGCGGGGGAGTTAGATGGGCCCCCCAACCTCTGGGACTCGTTTATCTTAGTCACAAGGATTTGCGTGAAGCATTTGTGGCCTGACATCTGTGAATCCATTCGATAACAACGCATTTAGGGTTTGTTTTTGCTGTGGCGGTAGTGCTGCGTGAGAGCCAGGAAGGTGAGCAAAGCTGCATGTGTTATTGGCTGTTCCCTTTATGGACAATATTAACCCTGATCTATTACTTTTTTTTTTTCTAACATAGTCTTGATTTATTGATCCCTGTTTATTCCTCAGTTTACCCTAGTCTTCCAGCGGCACATGACACACTAAGATGGTAGTTTGGGAGTGGCGGGGGAAAGGGAGACTCTGGAAAGGAGCCAGCCCAGGGGGTCTAAGACAGACATTAACAGGACTGTGGGGTGTTATGCCGCAGCGGCTACTGTTCAATCCCAACAAGCGGATGTGAGTCCTCTGAAGACGGGGTCTGTCCACACCCCTGCTGCAGCCACACCGCGGCGACGCCCAGCTAGCGGGAGAGTGCTGGGACCTCGGACCGAGTCAGCTCCTGGACTACGCGGCTTCTTGGAGATGCTTTAGCTCTGCAGGTACCACGGTGGGCGCCGAGGCACTGGGGATGCTTAACTTCTGAAGGAAGCGTGAAATATTGAGCACACGTCCCACTCCATGCAGACCATAAGCTAGAGGGGACTCAGCACTCCCACGCCGGGTGGTGCTGCGCTCTTTCCAGCGATGCCGTGTTTCCAGGAAGTGAGGTTTTGGCAGCTTAGGGAACACTGCCTCCTGAAGACCGCTGTCACTAGGATCGGAGGGACAAGAGGTCTGAACCCATGCGGAGGCTCAAGACGTCGTGCAGTGTGCGACAGGGGCAGCAACACCATTTGTTAGTATTTGACATTATTGAGCAATGAAATCCGATTTTGATTTTCCTTTTCTTAGGTTTGCTGTGTTTTTGAACAGCTACAAAATTATTAGGAGGCAAACACTCATGAGAGTCTTTGGATCTACCTAACATACTGAATTGGTCACTATTTCTTTTGGCTGAGGGGTATTTTGAAAAAAAAAAAAAAGTGGAAGACTCGGGGGACATGCACTGAGAAAGTTTGGAAACCTCTGGAAACAGTCTAATGCAGTTGGTTCTGCCCCTCAGGGGACTTTTGCCATTCACTGACTCCAAATATGAATTCCATTATGCAGTGGAGGCTGGATAGTGTGCACATTGATTACTTTTTGACACTTATTATTTGTGTATGACCTACGGGAGCTTTTTATTAACAAATAAACTAATAAGCGGGGCTCTAAGGAAAAAGGCACCTGTAAGCTGTTGTAGAAAATGACACTAAGGCGGACATCTGTGTGGTAATTGGCCTTCAGCTAATGGGAAACACATTCTTAGAGTGTCAAAACCCTGAGGAAGACATTTAAAGCATAAATAATAAAAGGCAACGTGTCTGTCTCCGAATTGGCTTTCCCATGATGAGAGGGGGGGTGTGAAGTCAGGCTTTTCCTCTGGGCTTCACGTAGGGGTAATGCCTGTGCTTTGAAACAAAGAATGATTTAACCCAACACGCTTTCTATGGTCCTGTTTGGGGCCTTGGGCTGATAAGCAAAGCATTAATCGTAAATACGAGACACTAATACTTTAAGTCCTCACTGCGAGGACCCCACTTGCCTCCTGTCCCAGGACTAATTACCTACCGTCGAGGAGCCTCGATCATGGAGATATGGGTTTGGTCAGTAATGCAAAACCTGATCTCTCTCCAGAAACTCCCATTTATGTGCAAAATGTACGTGGGATCAGGTAGAAGCCACCGTGCCGAGCATCACTAACGAGCTGGTGGAGATGGGACGGACCCGGCCTCTCCCTCACTCAGCTTCTCCACCGTCTTCATGAAACAGGAACATTTCCCAAGTGCAGCATGTTTGTGAGATTTTAAAGATACTTGTTTCTTCCAAATCACACAGTTTTCTATGAGAATAATAAGACTAACTAATCTTATTGTGCAATCCTAACAATATTACTTATTCCTCACCTTTCTTAAGAAAAATGATTTAGACCCAGCCTTGGGCTGGCGCATTTGTGGAGAATACTGGATTCCTCCTGAGCTGAAGCTGAAAATGTCTGCGTCCTGCAGCGCCGTGGAAGGGAGCTGTGCCGGGGAGGAACGGAGGCTGTGCAGAGATGTCCACGCACCAGCAGGCCACCCCAGCGGGAAGGGGGCTGCGTCACCCAGGAAGCTATGTCAGTCTATCACCGCTCGGTGAAATGCTGATGATAGGGTGGGTCATGGCCCTGAGGGAGGGAGATGGTGTCTGGGCCTATAGCAGGACCACAAGCCGTTATGTGTCGTACTGTGATGTCCCACCGCCTTGACCAGTCAGGGGTACCCGAATCAGTGGCTTTATCACATCCACGGTGGTGTGCAACCATCACCACGATCCGGGGCCTGAGCTCTCCATCGCCACTGAAGGGACCCTCTTTCCCATTTACCAGTTTACTTTTGTTTGGCATTTTCTTTGGGGTGAATGTGATTTATTTGCAAAACACTGTACTGAACTGTGAACTGTGTATAAAACATTCTGCTGCGTTTGTGACGATTCTGGATCTGAGAGTCACACGGAGTTCGTCTTAACATTGTTCTGAGAATAAGGTCACTATCAAAAGACATTAGCGATCTTTGCTTTTTGCAGACTGACGTGATTGGGAGACGATGATCTATAACTGACAAGAAAGCTTAGATATGTCTGGGAAGCAAACAGCAATGGACCGGGCTTACAATGCAGTATTACAGACTGCTTAGCAGCTAAGGAGGGTTTACGCCAAAGAACGCTGGATGTAATTTCTTTGAAAAAATTACAAGCAAAAGGATTGAATTTAATCTAATATCACCACTAAAGCTGCAGTCCCAGGCAGCATTTGGTAGCACCTAGGGCCAAGAAGATGATCCTGAATCAGCACAGCATACAAATCAGCTTTTCGGTTTTTATCAGATTATCTGCATTACTGGCTAATGCTGATGTATTCAGTAACATGCGATAAGCACTCTCAAGCATCATATTTCTGTGGTGTAAAATATCCTCAGAGCACATTTTAATTGTTTTAACAAGATAAAGTATGCTATTTTTGCATGAATAATATTATCAGTATTACATCAAATCTCTTCATTTATTATCGCTAATGCTACTTAAAAGAGATGTTAATGGAGTAATTCATTCTCATACCATGACCTTGGTCAGGAGTACATGATGGTTCATATTCATTATGCTGAGCTAAGAGAGGGCTTCTGTTATAATATCACTTAATTTATATTCCGAAAAATGCTCCGGGGACGAGTTGCTCTGCTGCATTAGAGCTTCATCTAAATCACAGTATTTGAAGACAAGTGGGGATGCCAGATAACTGTTAAACAAGTCCTCCGTGTACACTTGGCTCTTCCACAGCCGCAGACAAAAGTGCTAAATCCCAGTGACCTCATCTAAACACACAATTTACCTGTGCAAATCGGGATGCCTTTACGTGCCCTACATTGGGATCTGCATCAGGTGGAGGACGCTGGGTAAATGCCGGGACGTACACCCACCGGGTGACCCATCGGAGCCTGCTGTGCCTTTGTCATGAGGCTAGGGAGGCATGGCCAACGACGACCTTTCAAAGTGTGAGCACCTGTTGTCTTTGGCTACATCTGCCCTTTGTCAGAACACAAGGTTTGCATGCGTGTGTGTGCACGTGTGTGTGCACGGACTGGCTGTAGGAGATGCACGTGAGCTACGCATGCTCAGAAAAAAAAGTACCAGTCTTTCTGAAAAAAAATTCCAAATAAATCTCTAATTCAGTATATCACATAAATGACAACACAATTAATAACTTGGAAGTGTTAATATAATTTACATCAATTAATTGGATTGGCCATTGTTTTAGTATAATATAATTCTTCATAAGTACTTTAAAATACTTTAAAAGTGCCTGGAGACATTGTAATGAACTGGATAATTTTAATTTATAGTCTTCACAAAGCCAAAGATATTGTTGGGACACATGATAAGTACAAATCTTAATTTCAGAGCTAAGAGGGACAAGCTAAGTGTATTTTGCAGAGAAGTAAAAAAAAAAAAAATCCAACGAGCTAAGTGGTGCAACAAAGTCACTTAACAAAAAGATAGTTAATGAAAATTCACAGTAAATGCATAATAAATACATTTGCAGCTCACAAGTTTGGTAGATGTGGAGAGAGAGAGGGAGCATGGCAATGAGGGAGGGCGTTTGTAGCTCACAGTGGTGCAGAATGAAGCTCTAGGATTAGGTGAAGTCCTCCCTTTGTTGTTTCAATAGGTGAGTGGTGGTGCTTGTGGGGCGGTGTTGATGGTGTTGGTCACGCTAATGTGGGTGTGTTGGTGTTGATGATGGTGGTAATGATGCTGTCAATGCTATTGTGATATTGGTTGTGGGGTTGTTGAGGTTGGGTGGTTATGGTGTTGTCGGTGGTGGTTTTCACACTGGTCATGTTGTTGATGGTGGTGACAGTAGTGATGGTGGTGGTTGTGGTGTTGGCCGTGTTTGATGGTTGGGTGTTGGTGTCGGTGGTGATGCTTTTGGTGTTGCTGACAGTTGTGGTGCTGGAGTCTGTGGTTATAAAAGATTGAGGAAGGCAATGGTCTAAGAAACAAAGTAAAAGCTCTGTGGTTTCTGACGGTGCCTCTAATGAGCACCTGTCTTTTGTTTGTGACCACTGTCCTGTAGGGGAGATGGGCTCAGGGAGGGAGGGAGTGGAGACAGCCACCATTTTGTTCTGATTATCTGCTTCTGAACCGCTTGTGAATGAGAGAATGGACTTACAAAGTCCACCTCTGCGGAGGTGCTAAGTAGCCTGAATTTTTAAAAAAATGTACAAACACGCAGTGGATGGCAGTGAGAAATGAAATACCTATTATGTACATGAAACGATAAATTCTCAAAACACCGATCTAAAATCAACTTCAATAATGGATATTTCTGTAACATCAGCACACAATATTTAAAGTAACATCTAATCAAGTCTTTCTGCTTTTTTCAAGAATTCAAGGTATTGTGAAGGGCACGATACTCTGAAGAACAGATAAACTCTTCCCTCTGAGTGTGTGAACTCCTGGGACCACCTCACGTACCTTGGCCACATGAAGAGGGGAGAGATACCGTTATTTCTCTCCTTGTTGGACTTGGGAGCAAAAAGTTCTGGGCTCCCAACTTAAGCACCGACACTTACCAAAAGAAGATGCACATGACTGATCGTTCAGAATTTTGATATTCTTATTAAAAATTAGGGAGAACATTATTCCACCTAAAAGATGGAGCAAGAGCTCTTGGCAAACAAACAAACATGCACTTGAGTGTTTCTCGTAGCAGCTAGAATGAGCAGCGGATCTAAGAATGCTGATGTCCCCCCTTTCCTGATGGGGCACTCCAAGGAAATGGGCAGACAACTTCTCTACAATTATACATCAAGGAAAAATAATGTGGGCCTACAGAGAGCCTTTTTTTCAACCTGCCTTGGTTTTGAACACTGTCACTCTTGACTTCAGATTTTTAAAAGAAATATAATAAAAATTGTCAGTTGGTTTATAGATGTTCATGCAACCACAATTATGTCTGCTTTGAGAAACAGAATGAGTGTAACAAGTCATCTGCGTTTGGGTTGGTTCGTTATTTTAATTTCTATACATTCACTTTAAATTTTGTTCTCCTTTCTTGTTTTTGAAAGACACCAATGTGTTTGGCTAAATCATGCTGAGAAGGGAAAAAAACCACATTGACATTATATATTAAAAGAAACTGTTTCTCGACCCCCTTCGACTGTGTGCTCAAGTCCCATGTCCCCCCAGCGCTCGGGGAGTCCACACCCAGCTCCGGAAACATAGCAGGTTCTGGGTCTTAATAAGACTATTGGATTGAATTGAATTCAACTGACCATAATAAAGAGAATATTTTAAATTGTGCTAGAAAAATTTTAATATTTGCAGAAGCAGGCAAATATAACTACACTGTTATAGTAAACCTCACTTGCTACTGACATAAAAATTTGAAAAATGCATTTTGAAATGCTAGCATTAGCAGAAAATATCCGAGTTATGATTGTCCGAATTGGCCATCAATGAGCGTAAACCCACATCTGGTCAGATTATAACGGACACACCACAGAAACACACGATTGACTTCCGTTGGGAACATCAGTCCTTGACAACTCAGAAAAAAAATAAAATATGTCACTGCTTGAAAATGCCGCTGCCCCGACTGTCAGCCTTGCCTTGGAAATTATACTCGAATTTGTGTTGCCTACGGACACAGAGATAGACAGACGCTGAGAGAAAGTACAGTGCGCTTGGAAGAGCAGAGGTTTTGGGGGAATGAAGAGCACACTTCTGCTTAACAGGCATTTCATAAGTTTGGTTTTTAGTGTTTTTAGATCTATTGAGTCGCCCCTTTGGGGACTATCTGAAAATACATGAAAGAAGACAGTGTGAGCCTAATGGTCTTCCAGGGAATGGAGCACATGGCTCTTCTGAGGGCAGGGATTGAAGAGATACATTAGCCCTTTCAAGACCCTCGGGCAAATGTCTTCTACCGGCAATAGAAAGCTTAGTGACCCCAAACTTTCAGAATATATCTTCCAGTGTGATCAATGACTCTTAAATCCAGGTTCATGAGAACTGGTTTTGTTTCTAGGTCTATAAAGCCCCTTTTCCTGCACTTTTTCCCATCTGAACTCTCAATACTAAAGAATAAATATTTTTATTTTGTGCTACTTCTATATTCAATCCTGCTATTTTAAAATTGTCCTTATGCCGAGAATGTGCTCATCTTCAAAGATACTTTATATTGTAAGGGGGGAAACATGCGTATAAGACTTTGGAAATGCCACCAACTAGCCAGGCTGAAAACCAATTTTCTTTCTTTCTTTCTTTCTTTTTTTTTGAAGATTTTATTTATTTATTTGAGATCGAGAGAGAGAGCATGAGTGGGGGGCATAGAGAAAGGAAAAAGCAGACTTGGCACTGAGCAGGGAGCCTGACCCAGCGCTCAATCCCAGGACCCTGAGACCATGACCCCAGGAGAAGACAGATGCTTAGCCGACTGAGCCACCCAGGCACCTCCATTTTCCAACCTATAGATGCGTCTGCTGACCACGTGTAGACATCCTGACTAATTTGAGCTGAGCCCTGGAACCGCAGCTCTCAAGCTCCCTCCTTGTGTTGTTTTATTCATGTTGGACCCCTGAGTATTTCTTACAGCATCACAGTGAGTAGTGGCCGGTCAGTGGTTTAGTCCATACACTTGGCCGTGGACACAGGCAACGCTCAAGGGCCCCTGACGCCCACTTTTCTGTCTGTTCCTGACAGAGTCAGTCAGATAATCTCCAACTCGACTGGCTTTTGAGTCCAGGAGGTGAGGCACTTTCCCTAATTCATTTATTTTTTTGAGGTGCTTTATCATTGCACCGCTGAGCGCGCCACCGTTTACAGATGAAAGTGCTTTAATGCGATGCCTGCGTGGCATTATTGAAGGCTCTTAGGGAGGGACCAGTCCCCTTACGTTAAAACATTGTTTCAAAATGAAGTAGAAGCACTAAACCACTGGCTCAGGTGTTTCCACCTTCAGGGCATAAAACTAAACGTACCCCCCAACCTCCCTCCTTCTCCAATGCAAGGCCTCACTGTCCTCCAGTTAACACGTGAACAGTGAGCTGCCTGGTCGGACCGCCAGCTTTCCTTCGCCGTTTCTTGTCCTACAGCACCTGTGTGTGAGCATGTGTAGTTTATATTCCATAAGACGTTGTGTTCAATAACCTTTCCAGACACCCCGAAAGGATGTTTGAGTTCCCGGCTCTAGCCTCAAAGGCAGACTGGCCCCATGTCCGCAGGTGTGCCATGGTCTGTCCCCTCGCTGTCTCGTGGATGCTTTCCTGCTCAGAGGTGCTCAGGCCACACTCGCCGAGCACAGCCTGGGTCCCGCGCATGTCGTGGGGATGAGATTTGAGATCCCACTCCAAGGAGCTCACTACGGCCGGAGCAAGAGCTAACCTGACAATCACAACACCTGGGACACACGCTTTCCTGGAGGCCACAGGACGGCACCTGGTCTGAGCAGGACCAAGGGCTTAAGAAAGCTTCTCCGGGTGTGTTGAAGACATGCAGGAAGGGTTGCGGGCGGCCCACGAGGGCTGGAGCAGGTGTCGTCCCAGCGCTCTGTCCTGTGTACCTTATTCATGCTTTTGTGCCATTTCCTGGAGACGCTCCCTCCCCCCATCACATTGCTTGGCCTTCATGCTCTGCAAATCCTCACCCTGTCCCTGTTGCTTGGGCATTGCCAGCCACTGTCCCAGAGGGAAGCACGTGGGCTGCATGTGGAGAAGTCATGGCCGCCATGGGCAACCAGATCGCACGCCCACTGGGTTCCCAGATGGGACCGTCTAGGAGGAAAGACAGCTGGGTGTTAGGGTCCAGGGCTCAGGGGAGAAATGGCCTGAGTCAGGGGCATATCTGTCCGAGGTGCAGGGAAGCTGGTGGCAGGCCTGGACGCTGAAGCTTCCCCAGGGTGTGCTCCCACGGCTCTCACTATCTCTGCACTTGGCGGCAACCTCGGGCTGAAGAGTCCACGGCCACACGTGGTTCGGACACACAGGGACCCTGAGTCTGCAGTTCATCAGCAGGGGGAGGTTTGGCTGCCAACCCCAGGACACGTTGTCATCCTGCAGGTACCAACGGATGATGGAAGCCTAAGGGATTGACCACATCTCCCGTTAGGAGAGAAATTCTGAGACTCGAGTGCAGGCTTCTGGACTCTGATTTTGTGTTTTATAATCACGGAGTGCTGCCCAGTAAGGAAGAATGTCACTTAGACACTAAGACAAACAAAGCAAACCAAAATTGCGTGTGTTTCTTCAGATCATGTACGAAGCTGTTAGGGAACAGTATTCCAACCACGATCTGCAGGGGTCCACAGAAATCAGTGCATGGTCCCTTGTGAACGGACGTTTGATAATGTTCGGTATAAAACCTTACCAGAGACTTTGTCTAAGTGTGACCACATCGCGTCCGCAGCTCTCCTTGTGTGCACCGATCTTTACCCGTTCGCCCAACACAAGGCACTCTGTGCCGTGCCACGCGTTGTAGGGATGCTTGGCACCCGGAGGGGAGACTGGGGACGAGGGCGTGATAATGGGAACGATTGCTGTGAGGAGAGCAGGAATGCGGGAGAAGTAGACAATGAGGCCAGGGTAACATGTGGCAAGGTGGAAGGAAGGGGGTGAGCTCTGGACGGTGCAGGACAGAAAGGGCAAAGGGGGAGGGGCATGTCTTTAAATGACGGTTGGGAGGGTGGGTCTGTGCACCGGGTTCTACAGTCACGTGCTTCAGTCCCGGGGGCAGGTGCGGGGCGCCGTCTGGGACCCGCCTGCAGAGGGGGTGCTCGCAGAGGGGGTGCTCCCGGTGCTCAGGCGCCTACATGCAGACAGGAGTCCTGAACCCCACCCCTCTTGCTCTCAAGTCAAGGCTTAACTCTTACCACATTTAGGTTTCTCCCAAAATCCTCCGCACAAGGAATCCCTTTGCAAGTAAGAAATGATATTATCACCTAAGAGAGTTCTCCTGGCTTTCTGCGGCTCAGATCAGTTCACCTCTCCTCCATGCCTGCATGTCTGTGTCCACCCACCCACCTGTCCGTCCGTCCACGTATCATCTGTCCTGCAGCTCTCCCTCTCATCGGTCTGTGATTTCTCTGTCTGCGTTGTGTTCTGCCTCCGCCTTCTCCAGTAAAACGGATGAAGAGAGTAGAGCCCGTCTGTGGGGACCCCTATATCCGTCGTCCCTAAAACAGTGCCTGGAACCTAGCAGGTGCTCGATCCACGTCTGCTGAATGAAAGGAAGGTGGGGGCCTCTCTCCCCGTCAGCACAGAGATTCTCGCTCACACCCTGGGCGACAAGACCACGGAGCTGGTCCCCTCTAGCCGCGCAAGGAAGCAGCAGTCGCACCTCGTTTGGGCTCCGTGTGCGTATTCTCAGCGAGGAGACGCCGCGGGAGTGAGGGCGGGACGGGGCCGCGGGCAGGACTTCAGGTGGACGCGAGCCAGCGCTGGGGCTTCCCCCCACGCAGATGCTTCCCCACTGCCCGCTGTCTTCTCGGCAGGAACGTGCCCTCCCTCCGTCCTCCAAACAGCTCACATAAGTGACACTGTCCCTCTTTCCCGTCCTCCGACCCCCGTCTCACCCTTAGGACGTCTCCAGCTCCTCTCCTACAGTGCCCGTCCTCCCTTGTTTCTGGGGAGTGTCCTACGGGGGAACAAAACTAAGAGACCTGGGCAGCTGCCCTCCATCACCCACCTCCCGAGTTTGGGGTGAAGCGAACTAGCTGAGAACATCTGGGAGATCTCCAGGAACAGCGTGCACGGCCCTGATTCTCTCTCTTGCCTCACTAAGTTCCCCACGACAAAATTTCAAAAATTGGGCTGAAAATTGTAGAGTTTTGTGACTATTTTGCCGCACTGCCTGGTAGCAGATGTGAACATTCGGCGTGGGTAGTTCAAGGACATGGGAAGGTGCGACTGCACGGGTGAGTTAACTCGCCGAAATGCCCCTGGTCCGAGCGTAAGAGCCAAGTGAAAGTAACAAGGTAAGGTTCAGGTGACCGTACTTACACACAGTCCAAATACTTTCCCGCATTTTATATTAAATGCTGTTTTTCATGACCAGTTTTGCTTTCCTTTGACTATTTCTAGGTTTTAGACTCCAAAGTTGTCACCTGGGGACGTGGCTATAGAGACACAGGTGGGCGTGTGTCCATCCGTGGGGAGGGAGAGAGGCTCTGCTCGCGGGGGCATGGCTCCGGCCACCGGAAGGACAGGCATCCGAACGTGGGCTCCAGACGCCTCTGACCGATCCGCTGTGATTTATTACAATGCGGCCAGCGCTCCAGAAGAGGTGATTTAGTAGTCACTGGTTATTTCAATTTACTCTTTTTGCGTTTTTAATTAGTAAATGAATCCCTCATGGTCAAATGATTAACTGCACAGTAATTCAGCACAGCACCTTCCTTCCCTGCTTGTGCAGAGCACAGTGCCGGGGAAAGCGTTTGGGGTACGGGCCGACATTATAAATCACAGCCCCGCGCTCGCGCTCACGCTGCCCCGACGCAGGTATGGTCAGCACTTTCGTTACAAACCCCCATTTTCAAGGTGCTTAACACTACGCCGGGAAAATTCATTTTCAGATGGCAGCTGGTATAGGAGATGTCCACCAGGGAGCAATGTTTTAAAACCAGATTTGAGGATTTACTTGGCCATTGTTAAAACTACCACAGTTAGCAATGCACCCTCCTCAACCAAGTCTGGAAAATTAAATAAAATTGATAGGAAATGAAAGGGCTGCTCTCAGCGGCAGTGACTCGGAACCGAGCTGTGGAGTGACGCGACTTCAGGAGCAGCCGTCCTACTCTGTTGTTTATCTTCCATGGGCCTCACATTTTCGAGCAGTTTTAGATCTAAAGGAAAAAGCCAAAGCCAGTGGACTTTCGGGCGCCTGCACCTGGCATCTGGCTCGAGGGCGGCTATTGGGAACCAATACTGATACACAGTTGTTCATCAAAGTCCCTACCTTCCCCCCACCCCATATTTCCTTAGTGTTTAAGTAACGTCCCTTTTCTGATCCAGGATCCCATCCCGGGTCCCTCATTACATCCCGCCACTCCGCCTCCTGAGGCTCCTCCTGGCTGTGACCGTGTCGGCAACTTCCCTTGTTTCGGATGACCTCGTCGGTTTCCAGGTGTTCTGGTCCGATGAGGCTCAGGTCGCGGTTCTGTCGGACGCTTCCCAGCTCACTGCTCTCCTCAGGTTTAGGGTTTTGGGATTTGGGAGAAAGACCGCAGCAGTAGAGGGCCGCTCTCAATCAGGGGCACAAGGCCCTGCCTCCCCGCCTGCCTTGTCCCTGTTGGCGTGATGGGGACCTCCTGGCCTCAGCCAGGCCTCTCTGCTGGAAAGCTACCTGTTTCTTTTTTTCCTTTGCTGTTGTCCTATTTAGAAAAGGTCATCGTCCATCCCCAAGGAGAGGGGACTGAATTTCCCTCCTCCTTTGGACACGGTATCAACACGTTTATTTGGAATTCTTCCGCTGGCCTGGCGTCTCCTCGCCCTCAAGTGCTCACTGACGATTTGTTTCCAGCCCTGTGGACCCACGGCGTTACCTTGCACTGTGGCTGTCACGCAAAGCCACGTCATCTCCCAAATTGTTCCAGCTCAGCTGTTCACGTTTGTCTCCCCAGGACGCGACTGTGATGCGAACAAATCTCCCCACACACTTGAAACAGGATTTGCTCCTCACAGTTGAAAACACGTCGTCGGGCCGCGGGTGGCCCAAACGGGGGTGATGGACCCCAAGCCCCCGGCGCCTGGTGTGGATTCAACTATGACATCAAAGTGACACAAAGCTAGCTCACTCTTTCTTCCGGGACCCGCATTCCCCCTTCCAACCAGCAGACTAACGAACTTGCGTGGGAAGTTTGAGATGTGCTGCGTGCAGCCAAGGACAAGAAGGAAGCCCGCCAGGGAGCGTGGTGGTTCCTGGCGCCGCCATGACCGCGGTCGCCTCCCTCCACGCACACGGGCGCTGGGGTCCAGACTGGATGGTTGCAAACTTCGCCTCTGAATCCTTGAGTGACCGGTGCCATTATTTCAGGACTTACCGCTGGCCCATCAGCCAGCAATGAGAGTAACAGTGTCCAGCGGGGGGGTGGGGGGTAGCGGTAGCATGAGAGCCTCTGTGGAATGTAAACCAGCATCAGCTCTCCCAGACGCCAGCAGCACGCTCAGTGCAGAGAGCAGGCTGCTCGGCGTGGGGCTGGGAGTGGGGCTGGGACCACAGGTGGCTGTGCAGGCAGCAGAGAGGCACAGACCTAAGTCACCCCCAGGACATTCCAGGCAACGTCACAGCAAGCGCGGAAATCACTGGACTGTCGGCCAGGCAGGCAGACCCAAAGCAACAGTGCAAGGCGGGGAGGGGTTGGCGTGTCCTGTCTGTGCCCAGAGACTGGCCATCAGCTCTCCGGCTGGACCCCCTCCGGATCCCTCAGAACACAGAAACCATTTGGGGGGCACCATGTTCCTGGATCGTCTCCCAAAGTGGCCACTGATATCGCTTTGCCCCACAACGGAACAGCCTGTGACCCCGCAGAGGCCCCACGTCCTTTCTCTCTGGACTCATGTCCTGTTCTTCCAGCCTCCCACCTTTGACCTACTCACCCCGCATCGTTTAAGGCAGGACCTTTTGGGACTCCACGAGGTTCCCTGGCATCCAGACTGCCTCACGCTCATCTCAGGAACCAATGCGGTGACCGGACTGAGCACAGTTCCTGCAAAAATGCTGGTCATTTTGAAAATAATAGTTTAATCATTAAAAGTAATTTAATGTATTTAAGAATAAAACATTTCAAATTTAGAGCCAGAAGTCAGATTTTGCTTGAGTCAGTTTTGTTAATGTCCTATTTTCCCAAAATACATGCAATTTGTTCCATGATAATGATGTGGTACGTATGCATGCTGTGTGATACTTCATACATCGCTGAGGCTCCACATGTGCTATACAAGCGTTTTTACAAACGAAGCTTCTATATATTGAAAGCTATAGGTAAGACATATAGAAGTACCTTTGTATCCACAGTATATAAATTTATTTATAAACGTATAATTAATGAATGGCATAGAATTATAACATTTTCGTGACCCTTTCTCACTTTCCCTAAATAAACTTGCCCATTTTATTGCTTATTTTAAACAACCAGGTTTTGATGAGATTTTTTATTTTATTTTTGTTCCCTATTGACTCATCTGTTCTCAGGTTATTTCTTACTTTTATCCTTTCTGGCTGACCCTGTCATCATTTGAACTTCTCGGCTTGGTTACTGAGCTGATTAATGTGCTCTCTTTTATTCTAATGTTTCCATCTAAGTCTTTTTTTTTTTTGTAATTACTTCTTGCCTACATCCTAGAAATTTGATATGATTGTCATTTTTATCAATTTCTTTGTGCAATTCTGCCTACTTTTAATGTTAATATCTTGAGCTGTGAGCTTAGATACAAACGGGTCGGATTGGGCGGATCTTACTAAGTCCTTTGCTGAAACGGTCAGCCTTATGTAATACCTTCTTTTCTTACCACCTACTCTGTGGTAATAATGTAGTTATGACAGGCGCTGACACTCATTTTCCTTCCCCATCAGAGGTTCTGGGTCAGTCATTGCATTTTATATCGACTCTTAAAAATAGCACTCAGCTAAACTTTAAAAAAAAGTCCAATCTGAGAGTCAGTCTTACCAGCTGGTGACCCGAGTCCGTTTACAGTCACTGCAGCTAATGTAGTTGACATTCTTCCGATGGTCTTATTTAAAAATCTAGTCTCTGCCTTTGCTTCTTTGCAGTCTTTCATATTTCTTCTTTCTTATTTCTTCCTTTTCCTTCTACTCTTTGAAAACTACTTCATCATTTTTATAATTTTATGAAGTAACAAATAGCATTTCCATGCATTCATGATTAGCAAAATCTAACATTAGTTAATGTTTTCATTTTCCTACTAAGCAATGAGTCTGATCTCAAGGAAAATCCTTTTTTACCGGACGCTACCTTGATAGCATTTCGATTCTGTCCTGTTTGCATTTGTTTACATAAACGTGGTCACGGCTTTGGTCATTTCTCTGGGCAGTTGGCATCACCGTGACTCCATCCACCATTTCTGGAGCTCTCGGCCGCCACCCTGTGTGAGCGTCCCGCGCCCTTGCCAGCTTCCCTGTCGCGTCTCCTGACGCGTGTCGTTGGTGGCTCCACCATGAGAGTGAGGGGAAAGATCCTCTCAGACTCTGTGTGATTGGCTTTCTCATTTTTCTGTTTTCCTTTGAACTGGATAAAAATTATTACTGGGAAGTTGAATCTCCTCGTCTACCGGCCATGTCCGAGGTTCCCGTGGAGGGACAGCTGCCTCCCGGTGCTTCTCCCCCTGCCCTCTCCTCACTGACCACTACCCTTTTACTGCCGATCTCGGGCTTCTGTCACGTCTCACGACGAGTCTTGCTATGGATCTACTTTCTTGACCTGTGGGCGTATCGTACTTCCTGAACCTCAGACCTGTACCCTTTATGCTTCCAAATGTTGTCTCCTTCTCTTTTGTCTCCCATTTGGACCAGAAATGGGGTTTTACCTCCTTCTACTCACATCTTTTAACCCCTGTCATGTTGTCTGTGTGTTCTCTTCTGTGTTCTGTCTTCATGTCACAGTTTCGTGTTCTTAATTGTATTTTTTAGATTTTTCTAATTTGGTATTTAATCTCACCACTGAATGTTTTATTCAGTTTTTATTAACTTATTTATTCCTAGAACTTTATATTCATTTCTATATCTTATTCATTTCCCTGAAAGCTTATTAATTTATGAATTATTAATTTTCTGATGAATTATACCAGAATGCACTTATTTTACATTTTTGAGGGGCCACTGATAGACAATGTGCACACATACAACACTGGTGTGGGAAATTCTGGCACCCACGAAGGCTTTGCTCTTGCCCAAGCATCGAGCATGCAGCCCCCCCAAGAGTGTCCCCCTTTCCACCCACCCACTTCTCCTCTGCACCTGCTCCCCAACACTAGACAACCATAGGTCTGCTCTCACCGGAGATCCTTCTGCATTTTCTGGAGTATATAAATGGGATCATGGTTTTGTGGTTGATAGAACGGCCCTTCAAGAAATCCCCAGAACCGGTGACCATGGTGAAAGTGGCTTTGTAGATGTGATGAACTTAAGAGCCCTGAGATGGGGGCGGCACCAGAATGATCCAGGTGGGCCCAGGGTCTTCACAGGGTCAGAGAAGACATGATGTGGGCTGCAGGCCAGGGAGTGCTTCAGCTTCTAGAAGCTGGAAAAGGTAAGAACAGGTTCCCTCCGACCACCTCCAAAAGACAGCCATCCGGCAGACACCTTGTCTCCCAGTGAGACCCGCTGTGGGCTTCTGACCCACAGGACCATAAGATTATAAATCTGTATTGTTTTAAGTCACTACGTTTACGGTTATTTATGGAAGTGGTTATAAACCGATAGAAGTACGCACGCTTGGCGTCCGGCTTCTCTCTCACTCAGCATAATTACTGTGAGATTTGTCAGTCTTGATGTGTCAACCCTTTGCTGCTGTAAGTGGTAATTTGTTGTACAGACCTACACGCCTTTAAAGGACATTCAGGTAGTTTTCAGTTTGGGGCTATAACCAATGGAAGCATATGAGTGAGCATGTGTGTACAAGTACTCGTATGTGCACATGGAAAGGATGACTCCTTTGTTTTCCCTTGAGTAACTATCTAGGAATACAATAGGCCAATCCGATCTTGCCTATTTGCTTTCATTTTTAAGAAGCAGCCGTACTGTTTTCCAAAGTGGGTCTCCCTTTGATACCTCTGTCATCAGCATCGGAGAGTGCCAGGTCCCCACGTCCTCACTGACACTTGGTAAGTGCTTTTTCTTTCCGTTTTGGCCATTCTAACAGACGTGCTGCAGTACGTCCCTGTCATTGGGGTTACATGTGAATAGTGGCCGGGGACATGAAGCACGTTTTCAAGTGCTCGTTTGTCTCTCACTTGTGCTTTTCTTCTTAAATGAAGGGTCTCTTCAAATCTTCTACCCATTTTTAATATTGGGTTGTTTCCCCATAATTAAGTTTTCAGAATTTTTAATATTTTCATATATACATTTATATGTAAACATATGTGTACTTATAATAAATATTTATACATTTACTTATATATTTTACATATTTATATATTCATTTACATATATAGTATATATATAATATATATGTATTTATAAGATGTTTGCAAATAGTTTCTCATAGCCTATGGCTTGTTTTTTCAGCTCCTTAGCATTATCTTTCAAGGAGAAAAAGTTCTCAATTTTGAGGAAATCCAGTATTATTTGTTTCCTTTTATGGGTCGTGCTTTTGGTATAATATCTATAAAATATTTGCCTAACACAAGGTGCAAGATTTTCTACTGTTTTCTTCTAGAAGGTCTAGAATATTAAGTTTTGGGTCTATGATTCATGTACAGTTACTTTTTTATATGGTGCAAGTATTCTATTCTACTGATTATTTGTCTGTGTGGACAGCAATGCTACACTGTCTTTTTTTTTTTTGGCTACACTGTCTTAATTAATATACTTTTATAGTGAGATCTGAAATCAGTTAATGTTGGCATTTCAACTTTGTTTTTCTCTTTAAAAGTTGGTTTGGTAGTTCTAGGGACATATGGATTTTAGGATCAGCTTATCAATTCTTACAAAAAGCTTGTTGGGATTTTGACTGGGAATGTGTTCAATCTATAAAATGATTGAGGAGAATCAACATCCTAACTGTATTGAAGCTTCTGATACATAAAAAAATGTGTAATTCCATTTATTTAAATCTTATATACTTTTCCTCAAAAGCTTTAAGCATTAAGCATCTTTTGTCAAATTCCCCCGAAATTTCTTAATTATTGATATTATTGTGAAGTGTATTTTTATTTCATTCTCTAAATTGTTCATTGTTAGTATGCAGCAATTCAATGAGTTTTTATATATTAATCTTACATCCTGCGACCTTACTAGAATGACTTGTCCATTCCCACTGCTTATTGGTGGACTCCGCTGGGTTTCCTATATAAATGTATAGATGATCCTGCTGTCTTCAAAGTCATACTTCATGGTGTTCATAGGGATGACTTTTATTTTTTCTTTTCTTGTCCAGAACCTCCAGGACAACGTTGAATAAAAGTGATGAATGTAAGTCCTCTCTGAATAGTTATTTTAAATTTCTTTTATTATTATTATATTATTTAGAATCAATTTATGGGTTTTTCATTGTTTTTTATTGGTTTTATCTGCTAAGATCTTGCTGTATTTTATTGGTCTCTAGTGAGTTTTTCAATTTTGGCTATAATTTTATCTCTGAAGGGTCTTGTTTTTTTCTGTGCCAATTACTAACAAGGTTCATTGTACAAATGCATCTCAGGAAGTTTCGATTGTCATGGTATTTTCTCAAGTTAGTAAGCAGAATAAATGCAACTAGCCAATCTGTGAGAAATGCCAATCCATGGATTCCCATTCTTAGTAGTATGTTTTGTTTAATTTTCACCCAAAGCCTGGAAGGGACAGAAAGTTCCCTTTTGGTTTTCAGAGTCACTTGCTGTATTTGTTTCTGTTCAACACAAATTGTAAACTTAAGGGCTCTGGCAAAAATAATCGCCTCTGTTCCAACTCACTATCTAAGTGAACCAGACCATATCATCAGTGTCTCCACAGGCAAAGGAACCTGTGTAATAATCACTTCTACCACCACCACCTCTACCATCAACTTTGCCTCCAACACCACCATCTTCACCATAACCTGTACCTCCATCCCTACCATTATCACTCTTCCATCACCTTTCTCTCTACCTCCCCCATCCCAACCATCACCTCCTCCACCATTGCCTCTATCTCCACCATCACCACCTCCACCATCATGATCTCTACCATTGCCTCTATCACCACCACCACCATCACCTTCTCTGTCATCACCTGTACCTCCATCCCTACTATTATCACTCTACCATCACCTCTATCCACCACCACCATCTCCATCATCATCTGTACCTCCATATCCACCATCATGACCTTTACCATCACCTCTATCTCTACCACCACCACCACCATCTGCACCATCACCTCTACTTCCATCTCCATCTTAATGTCTACCATCACCTCTATCTCCACCATCACCACCTCCACCATCATGACCTCTACCATCACCTCTATCTCCACCACTATCACCACCATCTCCATCATCACCTGTACCTCCATATCCACCATCACGATCTGTATCATCACATCTATTGCCACCTCTACCATCACCATCTCCATCACCACCTCTATCTCCTTCTCCACTATCATGACCTTTACCATCACCTCTATCTCTACCACCACCATCACCACCTCCATCATCACCTCTACCTCCACCTCCATCACCATCACCACTATCATCCCCACCTCCACCATCCCCACCTCCACCATCAACTCCTCTACCATCACCTTTACATCCACGTCTACCATCACTATCACCATCACCAACCCCACCATCACCAGCTCTCATACTCATGATGTGATTTCCAGTTATTTCTTCTTGCTAGCACCTGGGGGAGTCTCCTTCATTTTTTAATATCATCATTGAAATGAAAGTACTGTTATCTGGAATTTTATCCAACATTTCTATCTTTACATTATCTTAGTTCAGAAGATAATTGGAAATATAAGTACTACAATGCTTCATTGATAGTCTACACTCAATAGATGTTGACAGGTACTAATTTTGCAAATATGTCATATATAAATTATTTTATTTAATTTTTTGATAGTTTTAAATTCATTACGACATTAATATCTGATTTGCAAAATTATGACTCTTTCACTGTGTTTGGTTGTTTTATTTCAAAACCTATCATGAATGTGATGGCTTTTACCATCTATTTTCATACTTTTTATTTTCCACTGTGTAAACTCAACTAAATGGAAGTATTTCCCCACCAAGCTTTTATGAGAATTTGGTGACTCTTGTTTATTTTATCTTTGCTTGGAACAGATCCTGATAGAATAGCTGGTATTTGTTGAAATATTTCCAAGAAAATGATAGGCCAGAATTTCATCACTGTTCACCTCAGGTCTGGGCTGAGAGTCCATTCAAACAGGTTGTTAACTTAGTCCCTGAATCAGAAGGAAGAGAAAGATGGGATACATGAGAAGAAAAGCGGATTGGACATCTAAGCTAAAATAGATAAATAAGAGTATATATAGCTGTGACAAAGAGAAAAAGGAAGGAACTAGACGTAGAGAGAGAGGAGCGGAGGCAGATGGGCACAGAGCGAGAAGGAGACGGAGAGACAGAGACAGAACACCCGTGTTTGGCACAAACAGGCAGGCGTGCTTCAGCAGCTCAACGCTCCGGGCGTCTTGAGTGTCCTGACGGACAAAGAGGCCTCTTCGACTGATTAACCAGTTTGAGTGAACGCACGCATTTAACGTTCATGTTTTACCGTTTGTGTTAGGGGCCCTCAAAGTAGGGCTGCTGGCGCGTTTTTATGGCGGTGTGTGTGTGTTTGTTTTCTTTTCCTTCCCTGGATGCTTTCACGTGTATGTTTTGCCAAGGTTGCTATAAATCATCTCCACATTTCACTGCTTAACGTAAAATTGTGAAATAAAACGTGCTTATGCTTTCACCTGAGATTCTATTTTTTGTGTATGTGACCATTTGTGTAATTTGCGATTGTGTATTATTTGTGTAATTTGTGATCTTGTACTGTTTATGTCATTTTTCAAAAGTTACTTTTGATGTTGGCCTGGAGTCAACATCAGGCTATTTGTTCAGCCAAATGATTAGTCAAGGAAAAATAAATTAAAATAAACAGCACATAATCATTAAAATGTAAAAAAAATAGGAGGTTCGCCAATCACGCCTGGGTCAGTTGTGACCGGAAATCAATCGCGTCCATGGGGAGCACAGTCTGTGTGGACCTGGGAGGAGGGCCGGTTCCCACGCAGGTGGGCATCCCCAGACACCACGCCGGCGCCCCGCCCAGCTCTGCAGCCTCCCCAGGGGGGTGGGGAAGGGCCACCGCCCCAAATGCAGCTCTGTCATCCTCCAGTGACCCTCGCTGAGCCTGACAGCAGCCTCTAGTTCGCACCCTGCCTCCTCTCTGCACTTGTCAAAGCAACACTTCATCCTTCTGCACACAAAGTCTAATGAACTCATAAACCCATTCCCTCAAGCATGTGTCACTAATTTAAAACAATAATACTCAACACAGGTAAAAATGTGGCATCATCCAATGACAGAGCAATGCCAATGACTCAGTTGAATGGTCTCATTAGAAGATGCACATTTGTTAATATGGGCAGATTTAGAGAAACTGGCCTGTGGACATGCGGTAAGGGGGTCGTTATAGCTTGTAAGTGTACTCAGGGCTGTTTTCCTCAGAATGCTTTCAGTATGAATGTGTGAAATAAAAGCAGGAATTAGCAGTTCCGGAGGCTGTGGTCTGTCCTCACCGACAGTGCCTGAGGTCAGAATCGCCCCCTCCGCCCCCCTTCTCCTCATACACACATGTCCACTGAGAGCTGGCTACACATTTGCACACTGAGGAGGCACCCGGAGCACTGTATTATCTCACTGTTCTTCAGAATGCAGGAGCTTTGGAAAAAATCACTGCCCGAAGAAGAATAAAGAAAATACCTCCCCTGCTACAGTCCAGACTTGGCTAGATGTGATCAATACACAGCAGGCAGAGGCAAGTCTCCTTAATCATCTCTTTTCTAAAGATGTGTATGATGCTGTACGCCAGGTAGCAGCTCCTTCAGGAGCACCCGGCAAGAAGCGCTGGTTCGTGGAAGGTTCACCTATTACCTTGCCCCCCAGCCAGCTGGAGGCTAAGCAGACCGATAACCCTAAACGGCGACAGCATAGACCCAATGATTTTTACATCAAGCAGCCTGATGTACTGCTTGGCCACCCACCAATCCCTTTCCAATATCGATCCGTTCCTAAATGAGCCTTCCCTGCTTTGTACCATGAGCAATAATTAAAAAAGCAGCACATTGATTTTAACTAATATTATGAAGGGTCTGGATGTGCACATGCTTACAAAATAGTGGCCTTACCCATCTTTCATTGTACAACAAAGGATCCTGATTAAAGTTTGGACACCAGGAAGGAGAGACATGTCTGCAATTGAACGTGTCAAAACTTACACCTGTTCTGTTTTATTATAAATCTCGTTTCAATACCAATGGAGGTTTTTGTCCTGAGTTTTCAGAAAAACGAATAAGAATATTCTGCAGCCCAAGACAGACTGTAAGAAATTAGGGGGAAATGCTTCTGAAAAATGCTGTTCTCCTACTCTATAGGCAGCCCACTGTACCAGATAAAATCATTTTCAGGTTATCTAGGTCATTTGAGAGCAAATCGTGTATTACAATGTGAATTTATGTTTTTACCAAAAGTGAACCATCCTGCAGTTTAGAATGCCTCCGAACGGTCCTATACACAGTCAAAACTAACTTGACACTAAATCTCCTCTGAAAGCAAAGGATGCGATGAAGTTTTTTGCATCATCAGTGAATACCGAAGCCAATCCACGGGCGGGACGTGGGGTAGAATTTCCATGATCTGCAAAGCTGAAGAAACTAGATTTTTAAAATAGGACACATTGTGCTCTGCTCGCACGAGAAAAGAAATTTGCCGATGTAAAGGTCACCGGGGGTGTTCTTCATGCTTCTCTCTGTCCCCGGCTGCAGACACTCGAGGTCTGCCCTGAAGAAAATCTCCCAGGCGGCTGGAGACCCCAGCTTTGCCCAGAGCCTGTCCCTGGCCCCATGAGTATCTCCCTTCTTGCATCTCAGCTGAAAACACCTAAGAGGAGATTTCAACATATGAGTCATACCAGTGACACTAGCAGATGTTAAAATATATTTAAAAGCCCAATAATTTTAAAAAGTATTCTGTGGGCATTGTTATTGACAGATTACTTAAAAAGAAATGCACACACACACACACACACACACACACAGTGTAACATGTTTGGATATTGGTGCCAGTCCTCTGGCTAGCTGGGGGTCTCAAATGGTGGGAAAATTAAGTTCTGATCTTCTGGGGTTTCTTTCTTTTGTTCCTAATGGGGTGGGTACAGATAGATAGAGGCCGCTTCTAAGATTTTCTTAGTTTGTACCCTGACCCATTATCCACTAGACATTTCACTGCTTTTTGCTTTCGTGCCCCGTTTGTGAATACAGACTGAAAATTGTGGATTTTTTACGGCGTTCCCAAGACCAGCCCTGGAGTTCACAGGACTGACCCGCGTTCACTCCGTTTCTTGCGGTGGGAGGTTTCCCTACACAGATATGTCACGGGGCAGGGAGAATATTCCAACTAGTTCTGAAGGAAGAGTTTTGAGGGAAAAAATATCGAGCAAGATGGATCTTTGATCATACCAAAAAAGGAAAATTCGGCTCCAGCGGACAGATGTGTTCAATGTGCGCCCCTCCCCCACGCGTACGTACTTCTTTCTCCCCAGAGAAGACCTACACGATTGAGCACCGCATCTCAGGACAGAGACCCGCAGACCGCGGAGCGGGGCCGATGCGCACCGGTCGGGGCCGGGCAGGGTCTCCGAGTGCGGGGCTCCAGGTCCCGCCCTGCCTGGAACAGACCTGCTCAGCCTCCTCTGCCGCGCGGAGGGTGCAGGGGACCGAGTGACCAGCGTGGCGCGCTCCCGCTCCGCACCGCGAGGTCCGCGCACTGCGCCTCCGGGAAGGACTCTCAGAGCCCTGGGCCCAGAGCACAGATTCTCGTTTGGGGCCCTGAGCAAAGGCACCGTGTCACTTCTTTACTGACGCTTGTTTCCCTGGACCTTCAACAACGGGGCAGTGGACGGAATCGTGCCTGAGCAGCAGGAGACGAAGAGGGGCAGAGCCTTCAGGGAGCAGGAGGCGGCACAGGGCAGAGAGGCTCCGGCGCCCTGGGTGTGTCGTGAGGGTCCCGCACACAGTTACTTACGGCGGGTTGGGGTCAGCGTTGACCACCTAGGCGGCAGAGAACACCGGGTGGGGAGATGAAGACATGGGCTTGGACTGGGTCTTCAGGACGTACTCCCGCACCGGACTCCAACCTGGGCCGCCTGGAGAGCTGGGACCCCAGCGCACCGGCGGGGAGAGCGGCAGGCCTGTGGGCTGCACAGGGGGATGTGCTGGTGGACGGGGCCCGGAACACAGACTCGAGCCAGGGGAGCAGAAGCGGGTGGGTGAAAGCGGTGCCTGGGCTGGGGTCAGCAGGTGCTGGTCCCTCAAGGGGATCTCCAGTGAAATTAAGTTGTCTGAAGAAAAAAAAAAAAAACTTTTTTAAAGATGAACTATTTTTTATACACACATTTTCAGACTGAGAATTACACTTACTATTTAAGTAAATGTGTGTGTGTAATTGTGCTAAATGCCGAGAAGTCCAGGCACAATAATAGAGAAAATTGGGATGAGCAAAGAAGTCCTAAAGGAAAGCTAAGCTGATTGCTCTTGGGTGGAAAAGAATCTACCAGAGAGTCTCGGAGAGAGCACTGTTCCAGGAGAAATGCCAGGGTTTTAGGTGGGTTTGAAGAATTTAAACAATGGTGATGCAAAGTTGACTGAATCCTTCCCTCCCGGTTACTGGGTCACCCAAACAAGCAGAGACGAAGTGACACAGAGGCGGACCCCAGTGCGGGGTGGGGGTGGAGGGTCAGTGCAGTCTAGGAAGCTGCCATACAAGAAGACCCCAGGACCCTGACCCTTATGTCTTCTGTCTACTGGGGGGCTTGGTCATGTCAGGATTCACCATCAATAATCATTTTTGCCAGCTGCACTACAGCTGACACCTTGGGTTTTACATCTAACGACACTGTAGATTTGATCTCCTACAGATATGGCCTTGGTTACTGTACATACAGAGGGAAGAGTAGGCGCAAAATCCCAGGGGCATGTTGAGATTTGCTTTCCTGATCAACACAACCGATCCCAGTGAGTCTGGAGCCCACCATCTGCGGAGAGGGCGAAGTAGGCAAGGGTCAGATAATTCAGGCCTTTGCAGATCATGGTAAGAATTTTAGAATTTATTTTTGACGTGTTTGTCTGTTTTGTGTGTGTTGAGTTTGAGGAGTTCTTTATAGACGTTGGATATCAGCCCTTTGTCTGTACTGTCATTTGTGAATTTCTTCTCCCATTCCGTGGGTTGCCTCTCTGTTTTGTTGACTGTTTCCTTTGCTGTGCAGAAGCTTTTGATCTCGATGAAGTCCCAAAAATTCATCTTCACTTTTGTTTCCTTTGCCTTTGGAGACATATCTTGAAAGAAGTTGCTGTGGCCAATATCGAAGAGGTTACTGCCTATGTCCTCCTCTAGGATTCTGATGGATTCCTGCCTCACGTTGAGGTCTTTCATCCATTTTGAGTTTATCTTTGTGTATAGTGTAAGAGAATGGTTGAGTTTCATTCTTCCATGCATAGCTGTCCAATTTTTCCAGCACCATTTATTGAAGAGACTGTCCTTTTTCCACTGGGTATTTTTGCCTGCTTTGTTGAAGATTAACCATAGAGTTGGGTGTCCATATCTGGGCTCTCTACTCTGTTCCACTGGTCTATGTGTCTGTTTTTATGCCAGTACAATGCTGTCTTGGTGATCACAGGTTTGTAGTTAAGCTTGAAATCAGGCAACGTGATGCCCCCAGTTTTGTTTTTCTATTTAAACCTTTCCTTAGCAATTCGGGGTCTCTTCTGATTCCATACAAATTGTGGGATTGTATGTTCCAGCTCTTTGAAAAATGCCAGTGGAATTTTGATTGGAATGGCATTGAAAGTATAGATTGCCTTGGCAAAAAAATGGGCAGAAGACATGAACAGACACTTCTCCAAAGAAGACATACAAATGGCTAACAGACACATGAAAAAATGTTCATCATCACTGACCACCAGGGAGATTCAAATCAAAACCACATTTAGATACCACCTTACACCAGTTAGAATGGCCAAAATCAACAAGACAGTAAACAATATGTGTTGGAGAGGATGTGGAGAAAGGGGAAACCTATTACACTGTTGGTGGGAATGCAAGTTGGTGCAGCCACTTTGGAAAACAGTGTGGAGATTCCTTAAGAAATGAAAAATAGAGCTTCCCTATGACCCAGCAATTGCACTACGGGGTATTGACTCCAAAGATACAGATGTAGTGAAAAGAAGGGCCATCTGTACCCCAATGTTCATAGCCACAGTCGCCAAACTGTGGAAAGAACCATGATGTCACAGTCACCAAACTTTGGAAAGAACCAAGATGCCCTTCAACGGATGAATGGATAAAGAAGATGTGGTCCATATACACTATGGAGTATTATGCCTCCATCAGAAAGGATGAATACCCAACTTTTTTTATCAACGTGGACGGGACAGGAGGAGATTATGCTGAGTAAAATAAGTCAAGTAGAGAGAGTCAGTTATCATATGCTCACTTACTTGTGGAGCATAAGGAATAACATGGAGGACATGGGGAGATGGAGCACAGAAGGGAGTTGGGGGAAACTGGAGGGGGAGATGAACCATCAGAGACTGTGGACTCTGAGAAACAATCTGAGGGTTTTGGAGGGGAGAGAATGGGAGGTTGGGTGAGCCTGGTGGTGGGTATTATGGGGGGCACATATTGCATGGAGCAGTGGATGTGGTGCATAACCAATGAATTCTGGAACCTTGAAAAGAAATTTTAAAAAAATAATTAAAAATTAAAAAAAAAGAATTTTAAAATCATTTATTTATTTGAATGTATTTGGAATTAATTTTATTATGTGATTGTATCATTAAAAGGTTAAGTGAATAAGCCAATTTGTGTTTCTAAACAAGTGTGTTGGATACAATGTGTAGAACAGATTAGTGGAAGGTCTGATAAAAATTGGAGAGAGTCATGAAGAGGACATTGCCATTGCCTTTGTTAAAATGTGAGGGATGGCTTTGGTGGAAGAAGAAATGCAGAAATACCGAGTTTTGAAATTTGTAAATAAAGAAGTAATTCCAAGGAATTATTCTCAGGGCGATTACAGGTGGCTCAGACTAGGGTTTAGATGGACATTATCGAGGGCACAGGATGCAAAACCATGGCGGTGATACAAGCTCTAAAGTAGAAGGAAAATGGTCCCACACAGCTGGAATCCCTGATGTCACTTCCTAGTGGGTGAACTAGAAAAAATATTTTTGTAAAGGTGATAGGCCTGCAGAATTAGTGGCAATTCCTGGAAACGTAAGTCCTCTCTGGAAGAGTGCAATTCTTACCAAGCATGAAAGTGTTCACACAAATGAAGTTTCTAAGAATCTGAGGTCACAATAAAAAGTCACAGAACACACAAGGCACCTTGAGAGAAGGTACGGAACTAAGAGCCGCTGCAGCCACACTCATAGGGACTGTGGGCGTCCGAACTACTGACCACAACACAAATGAGTGTTCATCAATGGAAGTATGATTTGGAGGTTCAGAGACAGAAAGGAAAGGATTAATATAACTCTAATGTCAGGAAGAGTGGATAGAAAGAACTGGGTAAGGTCATATTCTAAAGTCAATGAATAAGAATTTTCCAAAATTGATGAAGTCCACAAAGTCTAACACTCGGGAAGTACAAGTACAAACCAAGATGCATTGAAATAAATTCACACTTGGTTTTCATCACCTCACAGTGGTTTTGTTGGAGACTGTGTTGTATGCCCTCCCCAAGCCTCCATTCCAGTGGGACAGACTTATTCTCCCACCTTGTGAGAGTGCTGCTGGTTGACCTCTCCAGGAATTTCTCTCCTAAAGAGAGCCATCTCACCATGACCATGCCTCCTCTCCAGGGACAGTCTGATGTGGAGGATATAAAAGCCATCGCTTCAGGACAAATGCAACACTGTCCCAGCCTCAGAGTCTCTCATGGGATCATCTGGATTTTATTGTACCTATATTACAGCCCAACTCATTCCTCTCTAAAATCCTGCTTCCCTCCCTCCTCTGATACATGTTTCATCCTCAGAGCACTCCCTAACGAACATCCTGGATGCTAATCTCCACGCCAGATTGTCCTATGCTGTGGACCCTAACCTGCAACACAAATCCGGCAGATCACCCCTGGGGAAAGAAAAAACCCCTTCAAGTTTTATATTGTTTTAAATTATGCTGTCACAATTGGACATCTACATACAAAGTGTGTATGGACCCCTACCTCACCCTCAAAATACAGAGGTTTTTTGTTTTTGTTTTTTTAACCAATAGAGCCTTGTTTAAGTTATTTCTGAAAGTCCATACTTCAAGAAGAAGGAAATCAAATTGGAAGAAACATCCTCAGTGCAAAAGGAGAGAAGAGCAAATAGAAGAGAAAGCGCTTGTCCGCATCTATACCGCGATGTTAACGTAGGACTGAAGTACTAGAGACAACAAAACCGTTCAGCCCGTGGAGGGGTAACCGGCATAACCCACTTCACATGTCCTTCTTGAGTGTCATATTTTGTAATATTTTTCTAATACGGGTGGCAGAATGAGAGCCAGAAATGGGGAGGAAATTGTGAAGTTATCAATATTCTCATCTTTAAAAAATGAAGTTATTTGATACTGTCAAATGTTTATGAAAACATCTAGTTCTTTAGTAAATGATGACGTGATGAGATGTGATGTGAGGTTTTATGCCTGATGGGAAATTTTTATGCCTGGGGCGGGAGGTGGGGAGGATTAAGGACTGGTTAATTTTGCAGAGAAAAGGCAAAGCTCTGGAAATTTCTGTGATATCTTATTTCCTGTGTACAGCGTGGAAAGCCTGCCCCAAACTGGCAGGCATCCAGGTCCCATGGCTCTGCCTAAGCTTCTCCATCGAAGGTGGCCTGGCCTCCAGCTTCCGGACTGGCCCTGTTGACCCCAGGGACGTCACCATCCCTATACTGGGAAGCTGGTCCTCAGGGAGCAGAGAGCAGGTAAACAGGTCACAGCGTTTGTTGCTCAGTGGGGGCAGCCAAAGGACCTGAGCCAAACTTGCTCTCTTTGCTGAATGCTGGAATAGACCTTAATGAAGACGAAGAAGTCTTCTCAGGGTGCGCTTTTATTCTAATTCGAAAAGAAGACTGTTGGAAATGCCTTTAAACATAATCACATACAGGTCTGACAAGCTCCAACAAGCAGTGATTTCCCAAACATATGCTCTGAGATGAGACCTATTTCCTTGGGACCTACTTTTTTTTGTATTAAAGAAAAATAGAAAAGAAAAATCCCGAAAACAATGGACATTTGGCAGACAAACATAAATTAGGTAAGTAGCAAATATGAGATTTTATAGTCCTTCAATGCCACAGGACTGGAACACACCTTTTGGGTCATCTGCCTTAGACACCGAGGTTCCCTCTCTGGCTAAACCTTTATTTGAGGACAGCGCTGTGCTAAGTGAATGATTCTTTGGGTCAATGTTTTTGGGAAAAATCCCTAATTTGTGAGATCACAATTCATAATCCAACTTCAGATTAAAAATGTTCTCTTGTAAGTGTACCTCACCAGTTGCCTCCTTCCTAATAACGCCGTAATTTGCGAGCACACATTTTTTTTCTCGTGTCTGTAACTGGTTTACAGACACAAATTGTTGTGTGGGTGACTTCCAGAAGCCATCTGCACAGCTGAGAAGTTAGTAACCCTGTTTCACTGTGTTGATTATTTAAAAACAAATTTACCTAGAAACTATTAGAGGTTTATTAAAAGCCAAGTAATTTTTAGGTGCCCTGATGACAAACACAACCGCAGCTACAAACCTCAAGTCAGACTAGAACAAAATGCTCCAACGTATAAACCGACCGGTTTTGTTTTCCACTGAAATCTGTGAAAAACAATGACTTCCATTGTTCTCTAGTTTCAGCTGCCTGGTGGAGTACAGATGCGAGTGTAAGAAATGATAACGACGCACCTACAGAAACCAAGGTCAAAGTAACCGAGCTAGGGCTTCCTACGAGGGTCTGGCTTCTGAAACCCGCCATGTTGGCGCATCTTGACCTCCGGGTCCACTGGTGGAGACGCCCGTCCTGGCGTGTGTTAGACGGGTTCTGAGGCATTTTCGATCTCCACAAGTGGCTCGAGATTTGAGAGGAGAGCTGAGGAATTCATACGTGTGTATCCAAAATCACTCATTAATCAGTAATGACCCAAGGAGGATAAAAGACTTCACTGAACACCGATCACTTAGAAGGGAGCTGTGCGAGCACTGTGTTTGCAGTGAACTGTGTGTTTAATCGGTTTCTGGAATGCAGTCATTATGGTTTAAAAAGAACTCGGCCAGTGAGAACCTGGGGCTAAAATTAAGTAGTTAGGGAATTTAGCTTTGGATGGCGTGTTAAAGGGCTGTATTATAACTTCTCAACAGAGTGGAGTGTTAGGCGCGGCGGTTGGTGGTACGTGGGAGTAATTCCAGCAGTCAGAAAGTGTGGTCTCAGACTGGCCCACTTCCTTAAACACACGATTGCTTCATTTGGCAGTGACTTTCGGGACCTGCAGATGTGGTTTCAGAACCACTCCAAGTGCCAGAAGACACCGAAGGCATATGGTGCCTTGAGTGGGAAGGCGTATCGTTCAGCGTTCCAGTGGGAGGCACACGGGTTTAAGGGCACCACTCCCTAACCCGTGGTGGGACTGCCGGTCCGTGTCTTGCTCAGACACACAAAGAGGGTAGGCTTATCTACTATTTGCTGGATCTTAAAATCCTGACACCCAAAAAGAACTAAGCGGCTGGAGCACACGACCCTCATCTCACAGGTGAGACACTGAGGTAGTTGAAGGTGACATGCCCGAGTGTGTCTGCCCGTCGGTGGGGAGCCCGCTGGCCCAGACTCGGTCTAGGGCCCCTGCGAGACCTCCGCACCTTCCCCAGAGCAAGAAATAGGTGCCCCGAAATGCTCGCTGACTTTAGACATCCGTTCAAGGGCCGAGCACAAATGACGTGATGGGGCGAAGGTGAGCCCAGGGGAGGCGGCTGGCCCGAGCGAAGGCTGCTTCTCCTCCGAAACCGAGGCTCCGACGTCACCTATGAGGGAACCAGAGGGTGACACTACGGCATTCCAAGGAATCTGTGCTGTTGTTTCGCAAAATCAAATTTGAAAATTAGTTAAAAAGAAGAAAAAAATGAACCAACCCAATGTGGTATGTGCAAAAAGTATGCCATAGAAATAATTGAAGTGGGGTAGTTAAGTTTAGAAGCAAGTGCCAAGAAGAGAAAACTAAATTTCCATCGACGGGACCGCGGCTTATCATGAAGCCACTCACAGACCAGGGCAAGTGGCGGCAAGTCCGGAGTGACTCAAACCTGGTGGGCGTCTGGGACGAGCACTTTACTTACGGCTTCTGGAGAATTTAACTGAATAGAACTGCACGGACTGCAGGGTGTCGCCGGAAATGAAGGCGATTATTTTATTCCTATTAAAATATGGACTCTTGTGTCTAAGTGTTCATTACTGCTTCATTAAATGTTTACATTATTCAAGAATTAACAACGCGCAAGAGATATAATAATACAATCGTGTTTTTAAAGCGATCGATTCTTGAGGAAAACGTAAGAGAACAATAAATATGTGGTTTCCGCAGCAAATTAACACTCTGGGAGAGTAGTGCCACAGAGTTTTTACTTGGAATTCAGTTTTCGACGTGAAAACATTGTTCTGTGAGACGACACGTCTTCACCCTGCGGCAGGTTACGCTCCTCCTTAACTCCGGCGCTGAGACCTGTTTCTTTGCCAGCGCTTACCGGGAAAGTTACAAAGTTACCGAGAAGTCTGGGCAACTGACAATACGCTACTGTATTTTTCACTCTACACATGTGACAATTTTATGTGGTTCAACTTCATGAAACCACACATTACTGAAATAAATATATCAAATAATACCTAAGGGCTTGTAATGAAAAACAGCCATTTCTCCATCATTGCCATGACCCCCAGTGCCCCCCGACAACTATGTACAAGGAGTTTTGGGTAGATACTGTCATACTGCTCAACAGTACGCTTGTCCCGCATTTCTGTGTATGTTTCATGCAGACATGGACTAAGGAATTTTTACTGCGATTAATGAGGATTTAGCCTTATAATTATATGTATCAGATGATATAATCCACATTGTAGCAACACCGAGGGATGTACGCCGACATAACAGATGGCCTATCGGGGTCATTTCCGAGGACGGCCTCCACTTCCAGAGACATTTGCTGTGTTCCCAGGCCTGAAATTTTGTGTGGGTGAGTAGGGAGGTGGTTAACCTCTGTGTGCTGAAACAGCCCCGTTGGCAGCTGCGAGTAAGGAGGAGGGACCCAATATCCAAAGTGCCGGGTACAGATAAGTTTCTCTCACTCACGGAGCAGAGGAATGACATCAAGTCTTAGGGGGCAGAGCCAGGCTTCAGCTGGGATGTATTTATAAATTAGTCGTCTGTGGGCGAATTATCAATCACACTCGGGATCTGACACTTTGCATATGCATTCAGAAAGGACTGGATGGCTGCAAAGCAGGAAACAAACAAAATGGATTATGAAATATGAACCTGGTAACCCGGACCTTTCACTACGGACATGACATATAGGCCGTTATCAGGAAACTCAATCTCACCCCCAGGCCCTTGTTTCTCAGCCACAAATTTGGAAAACAAATATTATCTTATTATGCCAAAAGTGTCTTTCTCTCATTTACTAATGGATGATATTTGACTGGTTGATTAGAATTTTTTAATACATGCCATCTAGTGCCAGTACTGTAACGGACATTTAGATATAAGGCTACGTACACGCGTGCGTGCGTATATGTTACTGTCTGCTCATATCCATGAACAGATAATCATATACTCATACACATTCCATATACTCAGTGTACATATTCATGTATCTATATGAATCCTCCCTAAGGAGAAAAGACAAAGTCAGCTGTCCCCAAAGATGTTCATTAATTATTTGCAAAATGTCGTATAAAAGGAGATAATCGAATACACTTTAGTAAAGGTGATTCTTTCAGTAAAGGCAATATGTAAAGAAACACTACACAAGATTCCCCCAAGTTATTATATTTGTGTTCTAAGAAGCATTCAAATTTTATATTCCATAACTGTCTTTCACTCATGAAAATGGTGTCCTTCAAATAGTACTTAGTACCGGCCTTTACAGAGCGTCGCTCTGGATGGGAGACCCAGTGCCGAACAGGTCCAAAATCATCCTGGCCGATGGGGTTTTATTCTAGAGAACACACAATATACTGTTCACTTATTTGTTTTGCCATTTGATTTTCTCCCCTATTTATTTCTCTCATAAATTTCTCTTTTTCTTTTGCCGCCTGGACCTTGGTTCTAAGGCAGCCTGAGCATGTGGGAGGCTCTCAGAATTAATAGTGGGGAACGAAAGGGAACGCTCGGGCAAGGAATTCCGAATGGGGCCAGCCGCCGTCCAGGGCAAGTGGAGCTGAAGGTGGCCCGGACCCGGGGAAGGGGGAACAGGACGCAGCCCCTTCCTGCCCGGGGTCAGACGCGGCACTCGGTGTATCAGAGCTCAGTGTGTTCCCCAATGTCATGTGGGAAAAGGGTTTGAATTCAGAAATTCCTGCTTGAATCCCAAACGGCTTCTCAGTAGCTAATATCTCAACGCCGTAGCCTCGCCCTTTTGCGGAGATTCTTCGTCGAGAGGTAAAACACAAACACACACGATTGTCCATGTGCCACCCACGCAGTGACTTCCACAAAGTAAATTGTTCCCTTTTCAAATGGTATTCACCGAATTTTAAATGTAAAATCTCTCAGTGGGAAACCTCAACTAGTTATTTATTTACTTATGTTTGCCATGTGTATGTTAATAAGAACCACAACTGCTCTTTTCCATCCCTCCAAACGACCCAGGAAAGCCACACTCCCCTCGCTCAGGGAAAGCCTGGCTTTTAAGAACCAATGACCCAGGTACCACCAAAAGAACAAGAGCACAAAGGAGGTCCTCTGGTGATACAAGTGGATTCTGGAGACAAAATAATGAAAACGAAAGGGAGGCAGTATAAAAGCCCAAGCCTGAGGGACGCCTGAGTGGCTCAGTCGGTGAAGCATCTGTCTTCGGCTGGTGTCGTGATCCCAGGGTTCTGGGATCGAGTCCCGCAGCCCTCTCCCTGCTCAGCGGGGAGTCTGCTTCTCCCTCTGTCCCTCCCCCTGTTTGCATGCTCTGTCACTCTGACAAATAAATAAATGAATTTTAAAAAATAAAATAAAGTAAAACCCCAAGCTTGAATATAAATGCTAATATAATCAGGGAATTATGCAACAATACTCCACATGTTAAGTTTTGGGGATGCTGTGAGCTGGCGGAAGCCACGCTGGTACCTGGAGACTGGTCTTGGTGGGAGTGTTCACACAGCAGAAACTGCACAAAACCCTGTCCCCCCGAGAGTCCCTTGTGAAGCATTTAGCAGTCAGCACTGCAGACGGGGACAAAGGCTGAGCCCCTCTCAGGTCACCACGTCCGGCAGGTGGGACCAGGGCTGCTGGGGACCCAGAGGCTGTTTCTCCGCAGGTGGGGCAGCACCCTTGGTAGATGCTGGTTCCTCTTCTGGAAAGCCTTGGAAAGGGATAGTCCTTGTCTGTTGGGGTGTGGTGCCCCCTGGCCTCTTTCTGCCTCACTGATATGGCAGAGCAGCTCCCCATCTTGTGGTTTTACATCCTAAGGCGTCTGGCCAGTGACTGGGGTTTCCTTTAGAAGCGCCCCATACCGCCACAGCGGGCTTCCTCCTAACCCTGAGAACCAGGGTGCAGGGCCAGGGTGCCGTCCCCAATCCCTCCCAGGACCCTGCTCCCCTCGCCCCTCGCCCCCTCCCCTCCAGGTTTCCTCAGGATGACACGGGGGCAGGGGTGAGCAGATACCATGGGAGACCATTGCTGTGTCACCTGTAGACTTACAGCGGTCCCCACAGTGGCACGGCCCCCTCTCTCCCGCCCTGAGTCTGCCCCCTTGATGACCAGCACCCCCTCACCCGGGCCCAGTCTCCCCTTTGCACCCCCCATGCTGCCCCCGCTCTTCAGGCCTGGCTGCCCCTCTTTCCTGAGGGTGTCGTGGGCACCCCGCCTAGGAGCGCTCCTGGCCTCGGAGGCCCCCGGGGAGGGCGCAGGCCTGAGGGCACGGGCAGGCGCCGGCCCAGGGGTTGGGAGCTAGGGGCCGGGCACAGGCCTGCCTTCCTGCCGGTCACGAGACACACTGTCCTCACCCGCGCGGCTCCGCGGAAAAGCAGGTGTTTTCATCCTCACGGGCTGCGTTTCTGCTTCAGGTTCTCCATCCTCCGAGAATGGCGCAGCCTTGGTCCCTCCTCAGGTGTGAGTGCCAGGGAGGAGGAGGCGAGGGGGAACCTCCATGTCCCTGCGCCTCCATGTCCTGAGGTCCCCAAGGCTCCCGCGCTCCAGGCTCCTCCTGGCTTGAGTGTTGGGGCCGCCCTCCTCCTCCCGGCACCTGGTTGTACCAATGGGGAGCTCTCCACCGGCTCCACTCCGGTAAGTAAGACCCAGCAGTACCCAGAACTTAGAAAGGAAACCTTTCTAAAACGTCCATTTGCCAGCAGTGCTTTGGCCTGTGTATCTCCATGACTCCTCCCTGTCCCCCGCCCCCACCCCAAGCAGCTGTAATCCGAAGTCAACTTCTCCGTGGCCTCCGGGAGGCTCACTCGGTGAAGCCAACTCTCGGCTCAGGTCATGATCTCACAGTGGGGAGATGGGCCTTGTGGGGCCGGCGCCGAGCTTGGACCCTGCTTGAGAGTCTGTCCCTCTCGTATGCAGTCCCCAAAGTTAACTTTCTAGCCTGTAGATGTTCCTACACAGACTAATTTTTCACCAAGGCTGTTTTTTGTTTGTTTGTTTGTTTGTTTAAATACCAAGGTGCTAAGAGGAAAGACACCATGTATCTAGAAAGTAGACCCTTAGCCTTTAATTCCTACTTGTTTTCTAAAGTAAGTTCTTCACAGTAGAAGAAAATAATAAATTTAAATCCCGTCCCAAAGGGCCAAGTGGAGGTCACGGTCAGAACAGCCTACACTGGGTCCTGTCGTCTCCATCGGGGATTCTAGCGACTCGTCTGTATCCGGCTGCAGGAAGAGGTCGCCTGTTCCTAAACCTCGGGGTCTGGATCCGCGGACACGTCCCAGACACGCAAGCCCCTGCCGTGACCACGGCCCCGTGCAAGGAAGCCCGGCCCACGCGCGGGTGGTGGGCGCAGAGTGGTGACACAGCAGAGAGGTGACGGTGTGCGATAGCACGTGGTGATGAATGCCGAGAAAAATACGGCAAGGCGAAGGCAGAGAAGTGGACATTCTGGGTGGAAAGGTCAGCTGAATGTTTAATTTCCCCCCTAAAGAGGCCGCCTCAGCCACCTCAAACACAGGAAGGAGTGACCCAGGTGAGGACCCAAAGAAACTTTGCCTGGGGCACTCATGAGTCAGCTGCTGTGACAGCAGTGAAAATCTAAAAGGCCCTGGCAGGGAGGGAGGTGTGGGAGTGTGCCCCAAGGTCCCTGGGAGGGAGGGGCAGCCCAGACCGGCCGGCAGCTTGTACTGAGTGGAAAGAAATTTAACTTCATTCCCAGTTTATTGGAAAGCCAAGGGAGGCTTTGGATGCGGCCCTACATGCCACGGGGAGAAGACTGGAGGGAGGGGTGTACCCGGGAGGTAGTGAGCACATGGAGGGGCGTGCCTGTGGAGGGGTGTGCTTGGTGAAATTTCAGAGAAAAACAATAGATTCAGAAGACAGGAGAGGTGTGACAGAGACCAGGGCACTTCAAGATGCAGAATTTGCGAAGAGAAGGACCACGTTATGAGGTGGGTGGGAGGGTCCATGAGATGGGAAGAAGCGGGAGGCGTGGGTCCCCAAGGCCAACTAGGGAATTATTTCAAGGAAGAGAAATGCACTGTGCCGACAGCTGCTGAGAAGCCCACTTACACGAGGACTGACGTCGTCAAGTTGGGGGACTAGAGGAGAAACATGTTTGAAGGGGCTGGCAGAGAGAGGGGCGTGGGGAAGCAGAATCATAAAGGACAGTTCCTCTTGAACAGAGTTGTCAGAGACTGGAAAGTTTTGTCCTTCCTCATTTTCTCCATCCTTTCCACGTCCCGTGGCTTCTGTGAATGTCCTTTGAGGAGAGTGCTGAATTGCCCAAGTGTGACCCTGTGTTGTATAAGTTATGCACCTTGACCATTCATTCTTTCATCCTGGAAAGTGGACTTGATGGGCTGGTGCCCCAGCAGCCATCTTTCGATCCTGAGGAAACCGCCGAGTCTGTAGTAATACTCCTAGAGTAGAGCGCAGCAAAGCAGAAGGACCCTGGTTAATGAAGCTGTCTCAAGCTGCAGCGCATGTCTTAGGTGGCCCGTCTCTGAGCTTTTTATTTGCCAACTGCACTGTTGATCAGGTCTCCACGTTTTCCAGCCAAACACAATTTCTAATTTTTTTAAATTATTTTATTTTATTTATAATTTTTTATCATGTTATGTTAGTCACCATACAGTGCATCATTAGTTTTTGATGTGGTGTTCCATGATTCATTGTTTGCATGTAACACCCAGTGCTCTAAAGGTAATTTCTAAACACTGTCTATTTCGTTGACAAATAGTTGCCCTCATGCCCAGAGGTGGGTTCTGTATGCTTCCCCTGGTGTCTGATACCTGTAACTTTTACATTTGAATGACATTATAACTCAGTACATTATTCTTAAGGTCAAATTGTCATTTCTTCAAAAGTTTGTAGATTTTCCATCATTTTCTCTTGGTGGCAGAATACTACTCTTTTCCCTTTGTAATTAATACGTTTTTGTTTTTATTTTCTGTCTGGATCCCAGAAAATTATATTCCAATTCTTCAAGTTGAGTAGAGTGATAAGAGATGTTTGCATGACATGCATTTCATGAATGATGCTTATTTCTTGGGAAATCATCTATTTTCTGATCAGCAGAAGTGGTTCTCTGTTAACTTCAGAGAAACTCTCATATCTGTGAATATATTTTCGAATCACATTTTGGTGTCTCTATTTCAGAAACAACAAGCATCCTTTCGTAAGACAATCTCTGTTTCTTAATCCATGGCTTTATTTGATTTAATGCTCACCGCTTTCATCTTCATTCGCTGGAACTATCTAACTTTAATTACGTTGACTCTGTTCCTGTTGTAAACATTTTTATTAGTTCCGTAATTATATTGCCTTGGTATTCAGTTATTTTTTAAACCTAAAATTTTCCTTCTTATCTCTTTATCTTGCTTCATCATCTTGCATTTTAATCCTTATTCTGTTGATTCTCAGATACACATTCTAATAAAATTTTCTATGAACGGATCTTAAGACATTTGGTTCTGTTCCATTGCTTGTTTTCTCTTCTACAGTAAACACGTTGTCTGTTATTTTCCACATTCCACGTGTACACATTTTTACGTTGCCGTCATAACGTTCCTCTGCATCTTGCTCCAGCACAGAACCTGCTGTTCAGGCATTCTCTTTGCTTCAATGCAGTATGGATGCCACTTAGACAACTAACTTTCCCCATTTTTTTCTGAGTGTAGGTTCGAGTTTCTAATGGTCTTTTCTACCCTGAGCTATAGTTTGAGAACCAGAATCACGCTTCCTTCCATGACCCGTGAGCTTCATAAACGTGGATATTCCCTAAATTTGGAAGTTCCCAGCCATTATTCCTTTAAATGTACTTTCTGCCCCCTTCTTCCTCTCTTCTCCTCTGGGGTTCCAGTAATTCCCATTCTATTTCTCTTGACAGCAGCCCACAGCTCACATAGGCTCTCCTCACTCTTCTGCTCTCCTGTCTTTGTTCTCCTCCCACAGGACCACCCAAAGCCCTGTCATCTACCTTTTTGCTTCTTTGCTCTGTTTGATCCCTTCCATAGTTGGAGCTCTCTCTTCCTGTTTTCATTTCATTCATGTCATTGTTCTTTTTTTCTGATTTCTCTTTATTAAACTTCTCATTTTGTTTGTATATTCTTTTCCTGACTCTGTTGAATTGTCTTTCTGAGTTTTCTTGCCTCCTTAAACCACTATTTTGAATGCTTTATTGGGTAAATAGCAGAGCTGCATGCCTTTGGAATCAGTTGTTTTAGGATTATCATGCTTCTTTGATTTCTCCTGTTTTTGTTTGTTTGTTTGTTTTTTCATTCTTGCACTGCTGACTTCATAGGTGCCATAGCAGCCACATCTTCCTGACTTTGCTCACAGACTTTTCAGCCCTGCTAGGGATTCGGAGGCTTTCTTGGACCTTCTATGCCGTCATCTCCTCCATGTTTCTTGCTTCCTCTTGTGGCAGAATTCTTGTTTGAGGGACTTCTCTCCACCCTGCCTGAATCCAGACATTTGCTTTCCCAAGAGTGGAGCTAATACTCAAGTGTATGGTCTTTTCCTGGCCCACAGATCCTGACTGACATTCAGTAGACCTCCATGGGAGGCTGCCCAAGCTTGCCCTCACTGCCACGGGGAACATGCCCAAGGAGCAGGCCATGCAGTGTGCATGCGTGTGTGCATGTGTGCATACGTGTGTATGTGAAATGCATGGGCCAGTTGGAGAATCTGTCAGTGAAGCACCCCCAGCAGATCATGGCTGGGCTTCTTGATGAAGTCCATGATGCAGTCAGTGGGACCCTCATCCCTGTCATCCCTCCCAGCTTCTTCTCACCCATAGTCATGCAACTCATGACTCAGTACTCTGGACGGCAACATCCTGTCCACCTGGGAAAACCAGGTACTCACAGGCTCTCATATTTCCTGCAGGAGAAATCATGGACTGAGATCTCTCTTGGCTCTGATCTGTGCCCACCATGGGGAGGTTGATGCAGTTCAATTAAAATGTTCCTCTGATTGACCCTCTCCAATGCATGCAGACTTGTCTTGTTTGCTGCCACAGGATGGTGGACATTCTCTGCTGGACACCTCGGTTTCCATAAATGCTTCCTCATCCATGGGGGATTCTCTGAGCCCATGTTCTCCAGGGCTCCTGGGCCACATCGGAGAGACACCGGAGCCACTTCACAGGACATGACAAGGTCCATGGTATGATTGTGGTCTGTGTGGAGATGACCTGAGGTGCCGCTGGGTGAGCTGCGCACACTCCCTTGCTGACTGGGGCTGGATCCCAGTTCCCAAGGAGGAACTTCTGTCCAAGGATGGATGTGAACTTGCTGTTGGTGAGGGGGAGGGTGATGAAGGATCTCACTCAGACATGCCTCTGACCTTCTCTTTTCTACCTTCTGAGATAACCCCTTCATTTGCTTCTCTTCAGAGTCAGGGTATAAGTAAAAATTTTCAAGAATTTTCAAATCAATATCAGGTGGCTTCTAGAGGATGGGGATAAACAAGGTGATAAAAGGCAGTGCTGCAGTTCTGGACTGCTGGAATAGCATGCCTGGAGCCCAGAGCTGGGAGAGCGCCACGGTCCTGAGGCCTCTATACTGTGGGAAAACCCAGATTAGCCCACTCAAAAAGACCACGTTGAGAGGCCTGGGGCTCCATGAAGATAGAGTGGGATCTGCCGGCCCATGTTTGCCCCGGTTCTTTCCTGCTTGGCTCTGGCTGCCAACCGCTCACAAGACCTTCAGCTAGGACATCCCAGCTCAGTCATTCCTAAATTGGGGGTTCTTAGAAACCATGAGGAGTAATAGATAATTAACATTGTTTAAGTCACTATGTGTATTTTTGTTGCTTATTTATTTATTGGAGGGGCAGCAACAGATAGCTGAACACGTGATTAATTCATCCACACAGCAAATCTACAGTGACAGTGCCCCAGGAGCCTGTTCACTCCACCACCAGGCTGCCCTTGTCGGTCATGCAGAATGATTCAGGTGGAGACTTCAGAGCTGCTCCCAGATCAAGCTGTCGTGCAGGTGCATCTGGGGCTGGACTCTGGAGAAGTGTGTGATATAGATGGAGTACACAGAGAAAGAGTGCTGTCACTGAGTTCTTAGTCAAGAGCAGAGTACAGACGGGTGAAACCTCGTTGCCCCCAGCAGGCCAGGCCCAGGACCCAGCTCCTGGAAGACTTCAAATGGGCAATTCCTTCCGGATTACTCTGAGGCGCCGTAGTGGGGCAATATTGATCATTCAGTTTATGAATGTCCATGTGTACCATGCCATGCAAAAGTGACAGTTTGTAAGCCACCGATGGATGGATGATAGATGACGCATGGACAAGAGACAGAGGGATGGTAGACAGAAGGATATTTGATGGATAGACGGATGGGTGATACCAAGACAGGTGATCTCAGGGGCAAGACCACATGGCCATTCCTTCAGCCCCATGGAGTTCTGCATTTTGTTTCCCAAGTGTAAGAACCCGTAAGCCTACTTACTAGATGTTTCGTATATGCTCTGACCACCGAGGAAGGTGAGATGTGCATACAGACTAATCAGTTGGGATTCGTCACCCCTAACGGACATTAAAAAGAACAGAATCCAAGAATCTTCAAGTTTTATGAAGACAGACACTTGTCAGAAGAAAAAGAAAAACCCAAGTCCTTGATGTTTAGACGTGGTTGACATAACCGTCAGGGTGTGCCTTTCTAACACAGTTTGCTTTGTTTTTATTTAACCTTTTCATCTCAAGCAATTACAACCCTCATCAGTAGACTGTTTTGAATTTTCTCAGAACCAGTATTGTTATCAACTGAAAAAAAGATTGCAGAACAAGTTACCACTTGATAAAATTAGGGAAAATTCCTAGCAGGGTCTTGATGATTTCCTCCAGGGATGCTTATTAAGAAGAGACAGAAGGACCTTAACTAGCTCAGGGTTTAGCTGAAGCCAAGAGGTCCAGTAATTTTATTTTAGAAATAATAGGTTTCCTTTGAAAATGGAGGCTTCATGGTGCAGAGGCTGGCCCCTACTGCATGAGCAAGCCCGTCTAAGCATTGGGGTGCTCTGTAGCGGGAGGGAGGAAGCACATGAGGCATTTTCAGAACCCACACATTGGTCACTCTACAGAAGGACAGAAGTTTTGTCCATCTGAAAGCAACATTCTGAAAAGCTGATTTGTTTCAGACACTGTTATCCATTTGCTTCTCTGCTATAGCGCTTGTGCATATGGGGGTGGGGGAAGCATTTCAGTGTCAGTGACAACGATTAATAAACTTTGGGGCTATTAAATATTCACGCCCAACAGTTGTTCAAGTGTGTATCTAAGGACCATCTATTAAAATTGTCACGAAATCCTCGTATGTAGCGGGAGAGGAAAGCAGGCTCTAAAACGGAGCCTGATCCCCGCACTCACAAAGTGGTAGAAAAACTAGGACAGCGTTCTTGATCTGCTGCCCTCTGTGCGTTCCCAGCCAGCGTGCCAGCAAGGCCGCGTTGACCAGCTGTGCTGCTTGGACTTGGAGGTCCTCAGCAGAGTTTGGGGTCCTGTCACCACATTAACTGTTGAAATAATGGACACGGCAGCTCTTTGCAAAACCCATGGGGGCCCCACATAGCTCCAGTCAAGACCTTTGGAGAGCAGGTGTCTTTGCCTGGGAGCAGAGGGAAAGAAGGAAGCAAAGGCTGAGAGAACTGATAATCGTCTGAGAGGTAGATCTGCCCCTGCCCACCGGCTCCGGGCTGCCGTGCCCTCCCCCCTCCCCCGCACAGAGCTCTCATAATCCTTAGCACACCGCCTTTGTTTTGATAGGCATGACATTACATCAAGGTCATTTTTAATAACTGTCAATAGCTTGGGAGCTGTAGTCAGTTTTATTGACGCCTACGCTGAAGAGCTCAGGGAGCTGTGAGAAGCCCACTGCCCCCACCTGGGACACCAGTCCGCTGGGAAACGGATTATTATTGATATTAGTAAATTAGTATTGATAGAGATTTGATGAGTGTGGTGCATCTACAACGTACTAACCAACGTCCATGTCACAGAAAGAGCTGAGCCTGAGGTCTCTGCTGACGTGTGCTCCTCCTCTATTCCTTTACTCTCTCTTTTTCTTCAGAGAAAGCGTGAGAGAAAAACCTTCATTTTAAATAGATATCGCTAATTACTCCCACTCAGAACACCCTACAGCGATGCTCAGTGGCCCACGCTTTACATTGTAATGTTTTCCCTCTGTGAGGAGAAGAAATATTCCTTCTTCTTCATGTTGTATCCATCTGCGAAATTGTCTATATTTACAAAGAGGATGTGGGGATGGGAATGTATTTATGGGTACGGGGGATCTGATGGTAGCAACAGTTCTGGAGAAACCCTAAAGCAGCAGGAAAAAGTAGCCATGTTGGCTTCCTCGATAAAGGAGGGTGAACATCTGGAAAAGGAAACAGTCATGTGGAAAATCAAATAGATGTTCGGGAAAAATAGAGCAATAGCAGAAATGACATGAAAGTCACTGAGGATTCTAGACACATGAGATGTCCCCAATATGCAAATTATGGATACAGAAAGCCAGTTAGAAGGGACATGGAAGGGACTGCTATGGGGCACAGGTTTATTTTGGGGGGCAATGAAACCTTTGGAATTAGGTTGTGGTGGCAATCACACAAGTCTGAATACACAAAAAAAAATGCTGAATTGTACACTTTATTGGGTGAATTCTGTGGTATGTGAATGATGTCTGGATAAAAACAGAAACCTGGAGAAGTCTTTGCAGTTAACAAAAGCAGAAATGATGGAATGAGAATTAGAAACCAAACTCTCTATTTCAATGTTAATGTACAGATTTAGTAAATCAGGGAATTAGTGTCCCTGCCATTATGCCTTGTATTTCTAATTCTGTAAATTCAGAGTGAGATAAGATAAGTTGGGTGAGTGAGTGTTGCACTGTGCGCAGAGTTACAGAGCTGGAACGGGCAGGGGTACTTCTGTGCCTGCAAGACGAGGGTCCTGGGCCAGCCACGCCTGCACCAACACCAGTACCAGCACCCACACCCACACCCATACCTGCACCCACACTAGGACCCACTTTTGCACCTGCACCCACACCTGCACCTGTACTCACACCTACACCTGCATCCACACCTCACCTGTACCCACATTTGCACCCAAGCCAGCACCCACACCTGCACCCACACTAGCACCCACATCTGCCCCTGCACCCATACCTGTACCTACACCTGCACCCACACCTGTACCCACACTTGCACCTGCACATGCACCTACATCTGCATCCACACCTGTACCCACATTTGCACCCAAGCCAGCACCCACACCTGCACCCACACTAGCACCCACACCTGCACCTGAACCCACACCTGCACYTACACCTGCACCCACACTAGCAGCCACATCTGCACCTGCACCCACACCTGCACCTACACCTGCACCTATACCTGTACCTACACCTGCATCCACATTAGCAGCCACATCTATACCTGCACCCACACCTACACTTGCACCTAGAGCTGCATCCACACTGGCGCCCACACTGGCACCCACATCTGCACCTGCACTCACACCTGCACCTATACCTGCATCCACACCAGCACATTTACCCACACCTGCACCCACATCCACACTAGCACCCACATCTGTACATGCATCCACACCTGCACCCCACCTACACCTGTACCCATACCTACACCTGCACATGCACCTATACCTACATCCACACCTGCACCTGCACCTGCACCCACACCTGTACCTGCACCTGCACCTGCACCCACAACCACACCAGCACTCACACTAGCACCAACATCTGCACTTGCACCCACACCTGCATCCATAAGAGCAACCGCATCTGTACCTGCACCCACACCTACACCTACACCTGTACCTAGAGAAGCATCCACACTGGCACCTGTACCTACACCTCCACCCATATCCACACCAGAACCCACACTAGCACCCACATCTGTGCCTGCACCTGCACATGCACCTACACCTACACCCAAACCTATACTGGCACCTGCATCCAAACCTGCACCCACACCTGCACATACACCTGCATCCACACCAGCACCCATCCCCACCCCCCACCCCTGGAAAGCAGCATGGCATTGGTGGGTGCCATGCACCTGCTAACTGGCCAGTGAGTTAGCAAGGGTGCTCTCAGTTCTAAAACTTCTCTGTCAGCAACTGCCCTCAGGTGGGGCCTCACATTCATTGGCTAAAGATTGTCTCCACTGCCTGTGGGCTTTATTTCCTCCACAGCAGCTTCTTTGCCTCTGTTTACCTTCTCACCCACCTCCTCACCACCCCACCCCTGACTGAAATGCCCACCTGTAAACTCATTGGTCCAAGCAGTTTAATGTGGGGTTATATGGAAACATCTATTTTTTTAACATCTTAATTTTATTTTTTCAGTGTTCCAAGATTCATTGTTTATGCACCACACCCAGTGCTCCAAGCAATCCCTGCCCTTCTTAATAACCACCACCTATTTTTAAAATATTTTCCTTCTCTGAGAAATGTACAAAATAGGTCAAAGTCCCCTAATGAGGGGTATGGTTCACTTGGTGTCTTCACTTGCTCCCAGGTTCAGGAAGAGGCCACATGAAATACCTGGGTAGAGCCACATGAGTGTGGGATGAGAGCAAAGCATAAGGAACAGCTGTTCCACCTAAAAATGAGGAGCAGGGACCCAAAGGCCAAGACAAGTGATTCACTTGTAGAAGACAATACACAAATACATATATTTTAAGACAGAGCCTGAAAAGCACAAGAATGTTCACGGAGACCATGCTTCCGGTTACAGAATACAAGCAATGTGGTTTCGCCCTGGGTCAATGTCAGGTCCTGGTTCTGTCTGTGTTATCTGTCTGTGTTTCCAAATACTAGACTCCGATGTCATAACTCGAAGTGTGACTGTACCTTCAGAGAGAATTCATGACAATCACCTGCCGAGGGGAACTTATGGATGAGAAAAGAGTATAAAATGCAGAGTTTAAATCAAATTTCTATAGAATTTCACACAAGTATTGAATAAACAGACCATGTATGCAACTAGGGACACATGAATTTGAGCTATCAACTCAACCGGAGTTTTCTAAATTCTCTTAACTAGATCAATCAGAAACGGAACCCCACAATTCATCATCGCGTAAGGACAGTTGCCAACAGGGTCTTTCATATACTGGACACCCAGCCTCACCAGGGGAGGAACTTACTCACCTTGAGGATTTCAATCTATTTTTGTTTTGTTGGCCATGGACTTTCTGGGAAAGTACTTTGAGAACTAGACTTTCAAATATCTTTACTTAATGAAGATAATCCTCATGTTTCTTCAAACTGTAACAAGTTGCAACTGCTACAAACTGAGAGAGTCTCCACGTGACCAGTGATTAGCAAATTAAAGCCTCCACATGACCAATGCCCAACAATAGACGTTGGTCATTTTTTATCAGCACATGAACAACTTTGGGACTGCCCTAATTTACCACTGAAACAAAGAGACAAAAACAAGGCTGTAAAAATAAAGGAAAAGACACTCGTGTCTAAATATCTAATATCGATGCTCTGAAGTGGGTTCACTCACACGGGACATGAAAACGATTTGTTTTGCCATAGAATTTAGCATATTCCTCATTAAAAAGAGAATATCTTGAATAATAAATTTCAAATTATTTCCTCATACACGTCCATATGCGTAATAAATGGGCATTTAAGCTCCTATCTAATTATCTAGATTGGTGCAGAATTTTTTTTTTTTTAAATGCCAGTTTTAATTGCAGCAGTGCTGCTGGCTTCGGATTTTAATTGCGATTCACAAATGGCTGGGCCGGCCGTGCTCCGTTACGAAGAAAAAATCATCTTAATAGCACAACTACGGCCTCAGTGCAATTTCAATTTCATTTTACAAGATAGTAGGTCGTTCAGCATCATTACAGGGAACAAATGGCTGGTGTGAAGCTCCCAGGTGTGGGCTGGGTCACAGATGCCCTGGAAGCACGGCCGCACCAAGGCACCCCGGATAGGGCTCACGTTTTCATCCCAGCGAGCCTCCCAAACGTCCTCACTCACCAGCGGCACCTGGAGTCAAAACTTAGCTCTTTCTTACACTGTGTTGTTCTGTCTCTTCTATCGAGGGCTTCACAAACTCGCGTGAACATCAGTGTCTGTCATCTTTAGAATAAAGGAAAAAGCAACTATTTCCATGGAACGCGTCTCCTCCCAGATCTCACAGTTCATTGTGCACTGAGCCCACGCAGGAGTCTCCAGTGTTAGGTTCGTCTTCTCTCTTACAGGACCCTGCAGGTACACAGGTGAGGGTGTTGTAGGTTTACCTTGTCATTGGACAGTGAAGATACTCAAGGAGGCACACTCAGAGCGCCACAGTAATCCTGGTGTCCCTGTTGGCCAGGTTGTCTACTGGTAAAGTCATGGACTCCAAATACAATAGCGCAAGCATGGAAAAAGTCGTTCAACTAGGACCTCAGACCTGGGTCTCCAGCAGTTGGGAGTGGGACTGTTTTCTCCACACCCTCCATGTCTTGCCTGGAGGTTATCTGTGCCCAGAGAGCCTCTGCCCATACCTGGTATGGTGGCAAACCCTCAGAGGGGTTCCAGCCATCTGCCCACATCTGGGACTAGATGTGTAGGCTTTGCTTTCCTCTGATAATTGCGGATGGAACCCAAAGTGTGTTCTGCCTGCGGAAGCCCGAGGGTCGCACCAAAGAGCAACATGCTCTAAGACTCAAACACACTCTAAAGGGACTTGAAGTATTATTCCTTGAGCTCTGAAGAATTGCAACTCAAAAGGAACTACATTAATTTCTTTAAAGATTTTATATTTTTGGAGCAGTTTAGGTTCACAGCAAAGTTTAGGGCAAGTACGGACATATTCATAAGCCCCTGGTCGGGCTCATGCATTGCCTCCCCATTATCAACACCCCCACCAGAGCGGGGCCTTTATCCTCTCGGCGAATCTCCATGGAGGCAGCAGCGCCACCCGGAGTCCAATTCTATTGGGGGCCGCTACAGGTGGTGAGCATGGCCCAGGCCTGCACAGACATACAGTGTCGCTGGTGAGCATGGTACGGGCTGCGGGCATGTACAGTGTCGCTGGTGTGCATGGTACGGGCCTGCGCGCGCACAGTGTCACGTTTCCCCCATCAGCGCCTCACTCCGAGTGGTCTCACCACACTGCCTGTCCATCCCTCCCTAACCCAGCCCCCGGCAACCTCTCATCCTTTTATTGTCTTCATCGTTTTGCTTTAAGTTTCAAATCTCTAATTTTAGGACTGTATCAAAAAATTTTCAGCAAGCATATCATTTTTATGTTTTTATGTTTACTATTTACCAAAAATAAAATATAAATAAAATGGCATGTTATATTACACAAACTCATGTACAGGAATGTTATTTACATGTAAGTATATTGTTATATACCATGTATGTATATGATACATGTTATGTTATATGCCCCATGTATGCATATTACATACACCGAGAAACAAGCAAGCACTAACACACTAACATCAGTACACGTATTATGTAGATAAATACATTAAAAATACATTTAAATATTAAATTAAAAATAAATTCTTAAATAAATAAATTCTTAAAAAAATAAATTCTAAATAAAATCTAATAGATTAAAAATACATTCTCATAATGTTAGTAAACTCATTTGACATAAAGATATAATAAAACTTTAATGATTTCTAAATGAGGCAGAAGACAAAGGTTAACTTTCTTGGTGTGCTATTACCAGCTTCTCTTTCTATTTTAAATAAATGTAGGTTTTATACGTCAGAAAGCTGACTCTCCCGTGCCCAGAGCGTGGTGCATTTTGCAGACGCATAGATACGTCTGGTGATACAAGTGTGCAAACACCCAGACGGAGCCTCGCCTCTCCAGGGCTCGCTCGCCCTCAATGCACTAACATGTCTCCCGCCGATGAACTGCCATCGTCACCCATTACGTATGACAGTGACGTCACATTGGAAGTGTGATTTTCTTAACTTCATCTCAAGGCAGTATTAAAGCAGACTTAACAGTTAAATGGTTGCTATTTAGTGCATACGAAATAAGACAGACTGTGTCTCTCATGTATTTCTGCAAACACTTACCGAGTGTATCTGTAAGGCACTGTTCTCTTCCCCGAGTTCACGGCCAGGAGGACCCACACAAGGTTTAAAAACAGGAATTTCGTGCCTGGCGCCCCGCCCGCCCCCGCCGCGCCCACCAGCAGTGATGCTGTCTCAGAAAGCAGAGTTCATCGTCAACTGCTTAGGCACGGCAAAGTGTTACGGGGGTAAGTGTCCACAGCGAGATACAACTGTATCACATAATATAAAATCCTAAATTCCAGGGCAGGGCTGAGGACTTTCAGGACGCCCGTCTCTCGGGGAGGCAGCAGGGGCCATGGGGTCGGCAGCGGGACGGCCGCACCAGGGACGGCCGCCGCTCGGGAAGGATTTCTGCGGCGGCTGAGAGGACTCCGTACATGTCTCACCTTCCTGCCCAGCGTGGAGCCGACCCTGGGGCGAACAGTCCACAGCCTTCCGAAAGTCTGCCGCCGACACGAAAGAAAGGAGGAGAAGACGTAAATCGTGGAGAGCCACAGCCGGTCAATCTGAGCCTGATTTACTTGAAACACAGGAACCAGAATAAAATGCATGACAAAAGCTTCCCTCCTCGTCCGGGGAAGCTTGCCAGGAGATTCGGAACCAGAAAGAAGAGAAGGATACAGTTGCCCCGTCTCCACAGGAAAATCAGACTCTGCGCGAGAGAAGCTGAATTTTCCCACATGCATGTGTCTGTGCGTGGATGCACGTGTCTTCAGAGTGGGAGATCGGCCGCGCCGGACGGTTTACCACGTGCAGACCAAAACAGCCTCAGCTCGGGTGCCCAGGTGCCCCGTGCTCTGCTCGGACACGCATCCGCATATGCAAGACACAGGTCATGAGCGTTCCAGCTTCCTGAAACAACCTTTTATCGGGGCAGATTTCGTTTCTCCAGGGCAAGCCCTTGGGACCGCAGCTCAGGGGATCCCCCCGTGATTCCCACGGGGACCAGAGCGTCGGACCAGAGAGTCTGCCCCGGGGGTCACTGTTCCTGCAGGGGCAGCTCTGCTGTCACGTGAGAGAGGGACACGCATGTGTGCGGGGTGGGGGTGGTTGGCCAGGGCTTGAGGCATGACTGGTAGGTGCTGGATGGTAAGTGACCAGAGAGCAGAGGAGTCCACATCACACTTGAGATGGGGACGAAGGAGCCCAGCTTGCGTGAACATGAGGTTCAGCGGGGTTGGTTGGGCAAGCCCCCAACACCCATCACAGGGAGCCTGGGGACCTTGCCAGGTGTCACCCCAAGAAAGGAGAAAATAGCTAAGAGTCATGATGCTCAGGCAGAAGATGTCTCTGTGCACCTGGGAGTGGACATGCCCACATGGGTGTCCACGATGTCCCAGAAAGGGAGGGCCCAGGGATGGTGACGAGGTGGCCCTCGGGGGTCTTTCTTTCTCAGTGAACATTTTTCCCACACAGTGTTCCTTGCAGGGCAAAGTGAATTTGTAATCCTGACACCCCACAGCCACTGTCCCGCTGTGTGACGTGTGACAACTTACCTGGCTCTGCTCTGTGTCAGTTTCCTGATCCACACGATGGGGAGTAAATAGCAGCTCCCCCGGGGGAAGGTGTGAGCACTGGGTCAGAGGATGCGACACGAGCTTGGGGGAGGGCCTGGGGCACAGCCATGCTTCTCAGTACCCCATCCAGGTCACCGTCACCCGGCACACCGCAGGTGTCCCTGGTTGGAGAGAGAACCGGGGGTGCGGGGAGCCCGGGCCCCGGCGCGTTCTGGCAGATGTTCTGGACGGTTCGTCCTTTCAGATCATGATGTTGTCGCGCGACTTGGAGAAACGCTGACCACGAGCCATCCTTGTGTCAGTTTGTACCCACTGGTGCCTTGAAACCTGACCGCATCGTGCCGTCTCCCGTCGGGCCGCCACCGTCCCGTGGCTGTGTTACATACTCTGCTAGAACGCATTTCCCGCCCCAAGGAACTTTCAACCTACAAAAATTGGCCTTTCCCTCAGTGCCCCAGGACTTGCATGTTCGGAGAACTGTCATCATGTTTGAGCGGAAACTTGCTCCTTGTCATACGGTCCAAAGTGCTTTATAAGCGCTAATTATTACTCCAGTAAATTATTTTTTTTACATTTTTTTCCAAAAGAGAGAAATAGAACAGCATAAGCAGAAAAACATAAAACGCAAGAATTGTTTTATGGGCCCTGGCTGAGATTCCTGAACTTGAACGTTGTGTGCTGGGAAACATTGGATGCAGTCGTTGTACGACGATGTCTCATTCTCTGACTGGCATCTTTCGGAGGCCGCGTCTCCTCTCTGACGAGGGCTGGAGGGATTAACCCTATCTCGTCGGCCCTCAGAAGAGCTTCCTGAAACCCATCCAGACACATGCAGGTTTTACAGGGCGGGCGGGAGAATCAGCCCTGATGGCAGGACGTGCCATCAGCAGTGCTTCCCGGGGCGGCTGGGACTTGCAAGTGTGCTGGTCCCAGGAGGCCACGTCAGACACACAGGAAACGGCTCCGCTCAAGCACCCTGTACGGGCTGGGCAGCAAGGACGGAAAGATGCGGGTGACATACGGTTTGAGGAAAGAGATGTGCGTCTGAAGCAGGGAATTCTCAGGGACTGAGAAGCAAGATGGACAATCTGGCAGGGGAGGACCGTTGTCTTAAAAGACGCACGAAGTGTGTTTGCTGTCGGTGAAGGAAGAAACGCCAGTCCTTGAGAACTGTGCTTAATATGGGGAGCAGAGACACCAGCGTGATGTCTGTCCACACAGGTCCACACAGGGTGTCCCTGCTGCTCTCGGCGTGGCTGATCTCACAGGGATGCTAGCCACCCCTGTGCTCAGGAAGGATCAGCGGGCAGCTGTGTGAGGGGGCCTGAAGCGCTCACTCTAACTGAATGGGCGTTGATAACACACCTAGATAACATCTCTGTGTTCATTTAAAATTCAGCATTACTGGACTATATACACATTAGGTATTATTCATTATATGTGAATAATATAGGTATTAGATATTATTATAGGTATTTTATTATGTATCTGTATATAAGACATACATACATATACACATTATCTGGTAAACTGTGTGTGTATATGCACATGATTCTATGTGTGTGTGTGTGTCCACATATACGTTAAGGTTGCCAGATTTAACTCACGGATAAGCTATTTTTGTCAGTGTTTGCAAACACCTTATTTCGGTCCCTGTGTCTACGTTGGTAAAGATGTCACACGTTACGCCTGCATTAGGCACGACACCTGGCAGGAATGTTGCTGATAAAAAGGCAGAGGAGTGAGTACAGTAGAGCTAGTGCTGTGGCGTAAGAGCTAATCCGCTAACTGGTGGCATTACAAGCAATTAGGGTTTTAAATGTGCGTGTATGGCCGGCTCTGCCACAGAGCCAAGAGGAACACACTCTCCTACTCACGAGGCATTTCCCCCCATGTGTCCATGGCGTGCTTCTGTGCGGATAGAAAAGCAATTATGTTTTTAATACACTTATATTCTACGCATCTCCTCATTGTTCCAGGATAATGAGTCATTAGAAAAAGGGAGAAATATAATATTCAGCAGTGCAGCTCATTGGCTGGTGTGAATCATCATTGTGTCCGTGAAGTGGAGGTTCCTGACGACTTGGAGAGCCCAGATACCAGCAATTTCTGTCTGAGTGCATTTTCGGCTCCTGATTCAGAGAAGCCCGCCACCCCCAGCCCACGGTCCATGACACCTCCACCGGCTAGAGGCACACAGGCATGCCCGATGGCACCAAAATTCTCTGGGTACAGGTGCAGGCTGTCCAGACGCCGCAAATGGGCTGCTGCAGATAACATGACAAATGCACAAATGTAGATCATGTTACAAGTGCGCGTTATACGCATTACGTACATTATGGTGACAGTCATGGATTTCATAAGTCGCCTGGCGGGTTTCAGCAGACCATTCCTGCAGGTGGAGGTGAGCCGCGGCCAGGACTGGAAAGACAAGAGGAATGTCAGGGTTCATGCTGCTCACTGCGGAGGTCCTGATTATCTCCACTAACACCGGATAACAGCTGGCCTCCATCCGAGACGCTAGCGCATCAGCCATGCAGAGGGAGCTGGGGGAGAATCATAGGGGTGGAGGAAAATGTTAGCAAAGGTTAAACATCGCTCTTCAGAACCCTCGGTGCGCTCCTCTCACCTGCTGCAAAATGTCAGATGACCCTGCCCGGACCCCAGGCGGGCAGGAGGAGCACACCTTCGATCCCACACGTGCCTTTAAGCTGGTGTCTGGATGACGTTTTTGTGGATCAAGGGCCTGTGAAATGCCACATACACTGCTTGATAATCCGTACATGTTATGCAAACAAAATGGGTATTTTCTATGGAAAGATCAGAGATGGCCCTTGAAATCTGAGAAAAATTATATTTGCAGTAGACCTAAATATCCATATTTTAAACCTCCCTAGCAATCTATTTGGTTGGAGTGATGAGAAGTATTCCAACGTTAAGGAGAGCACTGCTCGGCAGATCCTACAAAAGGTCTGGATGAGAACACGTTAAGATACAATACAAAACAAAAATATCGTGCTATTTCATTTTTCAGCTAAAAGATTCCAGAACTACTTAACAAGGCACAAGCAATGCATAGGCAATTCTTACACCGGTTTGCGTACATACGTAAACGTACCTGCTATTTGTTTGACATAATGCAAAGCCAAACAGGATTACTTCTGTTTTGGGGGAGATTTGGGTCTGGAGGACTCATACCACGGAGGAATTGAAACAAGAAATGCTATTCACGGGATCCGTGCTTTGGCTCATGGTTATGCTGGACACATTTTCACAGCTATAAAAAAAAAATAATAATAATAAGACCCATGGGGCTACCTTACATTTTTAAATAAATAATTGGAGATAACACATATATATTAAGCAATTTATGTTTTTGAGTCAGAATTATTATAACCAGCTAATACTATTGCTCAAATAAAAAACTCCAGTAAGGCCAATTAGTTAGGTGGCAATTCCAATGGTTGTTATGAACCAAAAGGCTTTTGTGAATCCTGGACAGCACGAAGCAGAAAAAGTGTACAGTTTAATCGGCCTATTGGTGATAGGTCATAATCACGGTAAACTACAATTTTACAGTTTGCATCAAGTCGAATTGTACACAGTATTACATCAACTATTTTATGAAATACCTTATTAACATACTTTATTTGCTATATTATTATGGTACAGAAACAGCCATGAAACTACTGAATTTCTAAATGATTTTGACATGTGTTAGGGAACATGAGCATTGCATATTTTTTTTCATACAATAATGACAATAATAATATTTGCAAGCTAAGCATGGTACTGATGAAATTTTAGCCATTCTCTTCAAAATTCATCAAAAGGTACATACTTAATAATGAAGAACACTGAGAGACCTTTTGATTGCTAAATTTCTAAGATGCTATTCAAGTAAAAAGAAAAAACATTTAGCACATCTTTATTAATATAAGATATCAACACTTCTAACAGTTTGTAAAATCAATCTTCTAATGTTTTTGCATTATGCTACCAAGAAAATATTAGTAAACTTCTTTAAATTATACTATACATCTGTAAATATGAAATGTATAAAATAATTATGTGAGTATATAGATATATAGCTCTACTACCCATTTGTCTAACCCTATGCTTCAGGAGAAAAAATAGTACAAAATATAGGACAAGTTCCTAAAGTCGTTCTAAGTAAAATATTTGTTTTAATGATCTAAGCACTTATTTCTAAGAAATAAAGTAAGAGGATAAATAAGGACCCCAATAAAAATCTAACCATAACCCCCCCCCGACACACACACACAAGCCACTACGGAGTCAAGCCATGGTGAGGCGATACTTGGTGGCAATGGACTCCCACGTGTATACAGCACGATGGTTCTTGGCCGAGGCTCCAATATTACTCAAAACAGCTCTCCCCAAAACGGGTTGCATTTCAGTTTACTTTAAGCCAAGACAGTACAGCCTTCGCTCATTTGAGGTTCGGAGGTAAAGACAAACCCAGGGCCGCTTCCCCCAGGACTCCTTGGAGGGGTGGTGGAGGGTCCTGGGGAGCACGGGGACCGCAGGCCTCCGAGCCCCACCCCAACCTGAGAGTCCGCACTCCACACCCTTGCTCCTGGACCAGACCCAGGCAGGAGCATCCTTCCTGGAGGCGCCGCGGCTTCTGGATCCTGGGGGATGCACTGCCATCTAGTGGCCACCTGGGGCCTCCGCTCGGGCTCTGGAAGTCCTGCAGAACAGGTGCCTTGTCTCGGGGCCTGGGTCTGCAGGAAGCAGGGCCCCAAACCGTGCCCATTGGTGTGGCCAGGACCCCCTGGGGACCATCGGGTCCCAGTACGTGCTGAGACTAGTCTTAGTGGAGTCAGGCAGAGAGAAGTAGCCTTCCCTGCAGGTCAGGACAACGCAGCCTGGGCCAGCTGGCCACGGCAGAAAGAAAACAGAGGGCAGTGTCTGTCCAAATTGCAGCCCCTCCCTGACCCTCGGGGGTCTGGGGCCATCGAGGAGCACCAGCCACCTTGGCCCACCAAGCACCAGCTGAAAATGGCAGTCAGGACTCTGGGGGACTAAAGCTGCAATATTGGGGGAAAAATGAACAGGGAATTAGCCATTCTGAGAAGCTACTGAAAACAGCCATCCAAATGCGCCCTATAAGAAATGTTTTAGGAAAAAAAATGTCAGGTGACAAAACTTCTCTGATTTGCGTATTTATTTCTACGGCTGTTTGGTCATATAGACTAACAAGCAATCGTCTACAGACCTCCCTCAGCAGCTTAAAGGCCGTGGGAGGGCTGATACCACTGTGCAAAGCACTCAGAGTATCTAAACTAGTATAAAACTGTTCTTTGCAAATGACAGAAAAAGTGTGTGTGTGTGTGTGTGTGTGTGTGTATGTGTGTATCATATTTTTTCTAAATCCAGAGCCAAGAAGTCATTTTGAGATCATCCCAGATTGGTGAAGGGGCTTCAAACAGAATGATCCTTTTTTAACATTTAAGAAAGTTCTTAACAAATAAAACAAGATGAGATCAGAGAGGGGGACAAACCACAAGAGACTCTTAATCATTGGAAACAAACTGAGAGCCGCTGGAGGGGAAGGGGGTTCAGGGATTGGGTAACTGCGTGATGGACATTAAGGGGCATGTGATGTAATGAGCCCTGGGTGTTTATGTAAGACGGACGGATCACGGACCTCTATCTCTGAAACTAATAATACATTATATATTAATTCATTGAATTTAAAATTAAAAATTGAAAAAAAAAGAATAGAAAAAAGCCTCAAAAACATGAACGGGGCTCAAGCATTAATATTATGTATATTGCTCAGTGTGCGCACACACACCACACACACAAAGCAAAGAACATAAGTGTTTATAAATCTAAACCACACAACACCTTCTCCTTAATGATTATTTTGAATATCTTTTAAAAACATAACTTTTTTCCTTTATATTGGACTATATCAAGTCCGGGGGAAATGAACCAATTTCCAAACACAGCCGTAGATTTTCACATACAGCAGCACTTATGCACATGGTAATGGAGAAGACTCCTTGCCTGTCACCGATTCTGCACTGGCAGCTCTGCCCGCGGCTTTTTGGAATATAAGCCAATAGAGACAATCCCCAACTACCAGGGTTTGGCCTCGGATCTTTCAACTGGTGTGAAAGCCAAACAAGAAACTTACTGGGAAGTTTGAATTTGGATTCTTTCCCACCAGGGGCTCACGGTCCCATCTTCTGCCAGGGTGTGGGGTGGCCACAGCTCCCAGTCAGCAGCGATCGGGGCATCAACGACGGGAGCTCGGACAGCCTCTGCACACCCCACTCGCCTCTTCCCTCCACCACAGTGTTCAGTGCCTCGCACCAGACACTCAGCCCGTCATCATCGAAGAGGCTTCTCGTTGGACGATGTCATCCGCCGTGGGCTGACGGAGGTGCCCCCAGCATGCTCTGGAGGGACAGGCCACCTGTGATGTTTAGTAGGGTTCGATGTCCTAAGTGCATTTCTGACTTAAGATATTTTTCACTTACAGTGGGTTTATCAGGACACAGCCCCATCACAAGGCAAGGAAGACCTCTGGCATGGTCCAAAGCCACCAGTGATATCTTCTTTGTTTTCCCCCAGAAATACTGGGTGTGTTTATTACTTGGAAAATGTGCGCATGGGACTTTAGGAGCTGATGTGTATCCTACACGCACGACTGGGGTATCCTTCCTTTCTTTCCTAAAAATGATTTTCATGGAGCCACTGACCTCATTACTGAAAACAAGGGCACCTGCCTCTCTGCCCACATCTGACCGGGACCCTGGGCTGCTGGGGCTGGTTTACTTGGCTCCTCTGATGAGCTTGACGAGAGAGGGCAATTCATTATAGGTAATACGGTAAATGCAAATTACATAGAACATTCCCTCCACGGGAAAAAACCACAGATTCCCTACCTGCCTGTATGGGATTTCTGTAGCAATACATCTTATATTCACGCAAAACAGTAACGGGTCTTTTCTCAGGAAGATTAGAAACTCATGCATGCGTTATTGATACTGACATTTCAAGTGTACGTGTGCTTAGCAAAAACCCACATTTATCTCCATACGAAAATGAAGGGTATTTATCTCAACTTATTTACTGGTGTTTTTTCAAGGTTTTTTTTTTTTTTGTACTTTCTTATCACTGCTTTTTAAAAGACAAATAAGGCCATTTATATTTTGAAATTAAGTGAAGCTTGTTGAATTTTAGATGTCCATGAAATAAGCTTCCATGAACCTGAGATTGGAAAGGTCTAGGGTGGAAACATCATGGCTAACGACAGCAGCAGATTATCTGCAGAAACAAGGAATCATAGACTGGGATTTGCGACTGAGAAGTGTGTTTTCTAATAAATGGCAACTGTTTTGAATGCCGGAGTTCTGCCACCTAAGGGCTGATTTGGGTTTATTTTACTGTGTCAAAGGGTGTCCTTGACAAGCACACAATTGGCTGCGTTTTGACTCTGTTAACAACAACAAAACTAATAGCCAGTTACAAACCTTCCTTGCCAGAGCGGCCGCACCAACGGGCTTTCATCAGAAACTACAAGAAGCTGCAAGGTTGTTAGAAGTGGAATTCGCTTCACGCTCCTCTACAGACGCCATCAAAGGCGGTCTTTTCAGGTAAAATGAAGCCTTGAGCCCACGTCCCCGCCCTCCCCTCCTCCTGCACGTGCAGGGGTGGCGGTGGGCCTGGCCGGCACTTCGCTCCAGCACAAGGAGTGGCTGCAGACTCGACCGCAGCCAGCTGACAGCCGATGGCCGTGCCGTCCAACTCAGGAACAGAACCTACGGGAATGGCGGAAGCCCAGGTACTGTCAAATTATGACTTTGAAACAGAGCCGCGTGAATTCTAAAAAACTTGGCTCGTGCTCAGCTCGGGCACTAGCTATGAACGAAACACAACCCAGCCGAGCCATAAAAACACAGAAATGTAGTGATTTGGGTACTCGTCTTGCGTGCTTAGGAGTAAGAGCTCAACCGACCCGTGGGCCATGGAAACTCCCCGCGACACACTCTGAAACACAGGACCCCATTCATTTGCATATTGCCCAAGAAGAGGAAAATGGGAATCCTAGTCTTCTTATAAAATCAGATTGTGTATTTTATCCAAGAGCGTGATTTTGTTTTCTTCTGTATTTCAAAGAACGTGCGCATAAGCAGATACCAAAACCCGGCTTGATCACGGCCCAATTTCTAGGTCCCAGGTCCCGGGCTGGGCATTCTGGACCAGTCGTCAACCCTCTCTGGGTTTTCCCACATAAATGCAGCCCAACAGGCTGGCTCACTTCAGAGTCCCCATTGATGCTGTTATACTGGAGGAGGAGATGCTTATTTCTGGACTAAACCCCCTGCCGTGGGCTCCCAGCTGCTCACGATGGCCCAGACTCAAAACCTGGAATGGGCAGATTTCTTTGTAGAGGTCCAGATACCAACTATTTTAGGTTTTGTGGGTCATCCAACCTCTGTCGCAACTCCTCCCCCATGATGCTGTCAAGGGAAAGCAGCCATAGACCCCGCGCCAACCAGTGAGCAAGACTGCGTTCCAATAAAACTTTATTTACAAAAATGGGCGACAAGACAGATTCGACTCAAGGGCCCTTGTTTGCCCACAGAGGTATGGGTTCCAACCGTCAGACTGTGACTCCCTTCAAGGGTCTTGACCTCTGCTTTGGCCAACAGGGCCCCCGGCATTATAGGACAGATGAATTCCATGGCTATCCTCACCGTTTCAATTTTTGCCATGAAGTAAAACTTCATAAACTATGTACTTTTGAAGGTAAGGAAAACAGCAAATACATACTCAAGTAGCGAAATGGACATTCTTACTGTTTTTTTTTATTTTATGCACAATTGCTCATTTTCTTCCTTCTCTGCATGGACTGAAAATACATATGACAAATTGAAAATTATCTGCACAAGGGAACGAGAGACCAAACCCATGTAAGTCACGGCACTGCCAACCTCCTTTGATGACGGTCACGGTCGCTGACGCTGTTGAAGGTGTCGTGCCCCTCATGCAGCCGCTCCGTGTTCTGTTAGCAGATCTGCTGGGGTCAAAACGCAGTGACAGAGGGTTAGAAACAGTCACACGTTTGTCTTTGAAATGCAGCCATGTCTGAACCACCCTCCATGAGGAGTCACAGCTCAGATGCAGACACAAACCCACAGCCCAGGAGACGCAGGCAGAAGAGGGAGCGGGTCCGGCTCCCATGGCTTCCCTGGGAGGCTCTCTCTCTGTCGAGCCGTCCCTCTTTTCTCTTTCCAGCCTCCTCTGTGGTCTTTCTTTCTGGAAATGTGAGCAGGGATTCCGTCAGCCCATTACTGAACTTGACTCCGGGAATCCTGATTAATGCTGAAAATCGTCAGCTAGTAAATAATTTCAAAATCACGTCAAAAGGAAGATGTAGAAGAAAAAACCACTAACGCCTTTGGCAAAAGGCGTCTCTTCCTATAATCCATGCAGGGTATCAATCTCAGCATTTAGTAGATGATAGATGGGAATGGAATATATAGACGTGTAGGTATGTCTGCATGTCTGTGTGTGTTTGTGTCTATATTTTTTAAGACAAATGTATTTGTCTTATCTGCATCTTATCTCTTAGTTTCAGCTGGAAGCTGTTTTAACAGTTTCCTAAACATGAGAAAAGTAAACAAATAAGAAAGCAAATAAATAAAATGTTTTTCAGGGTCAGCTATTTTCCTCATTTGAGGAGGCTCGGTACTGTACATTTTGTAGTACTTATTTAATGCTTCTAATTAAGTGAAATGCTTTTGCTAATTCTGAATCTTCATTTACTGTAATTGTGGACCTAAACACTCCCAGTAGGGCTCCTTTGGAGACGGCTCTAAATTCACTGCGATTGTGCACATGGTGGCTATAGGAATAACCTGTTTAATTCTCCAGCCATGGAGGCTCGTTGCGAAAGTTGATCCATTTCCGTAAGTACTCTCTCCCCTCTCTGGAGGCGGTCCTTGACACATCAAATGAACTATCTTCTTCCACAATAAATACTAAATAATTGCATTTCAATCCCTACGTCGCTATACATCTATGCAAAAATTACCGTGCGAGGTTACTAGGTGTGGGATAGTTGTGTCTCTTTTATTGCCTGAGACTCAAAGAAAATGAGCTTCCTGACCTTTCTAAAGCTGCGTCCCTCCTGACAGGAAAACGCGCTAGTCTACGGAGGTGTTTTTATAAGAGTTACAATAATTTCCCCGAAACACAACTGCACAGGATGGCCACTGTTTATGCCCTTGTGCCTAAAGATATATCATATTTTTTAATTTAATTTACACTGATGTTTTTGGCTCCGTTTGGCCATTCTTCTCTAACCTTGCACTGTGAACCCATCTAGAAGTCGACCACTTCATAAGGTGAGAGATGTCCCTCGGATGGGTCCGGCGTCTGCACCCACCAGACTCAGTCGAGCCCACGAGAGAGATCCCTCTGCCCTAGACACTGCTTAGAAAGACGCCAGCGATGACTAAGCAGAAACGTCCCGGGACAGATCGCGTGCGAGGGAAACACAGAGTCAGGACTGTCTGCCCGCCAGCCGGCGGGGACACTGCTCCCCGGAGGAGCCACCAGGGGACCCGTCAAAGCCGGGAGGCCTGTCGTAGGAGCGCCCTGGGGACAAAGAGCAGGTAGAAGGAAGGAAATTTGTCACTCATTAAATAAAACATACACGGGGAACTGCACGAGAGTCCAGAGATGAGAAAGGTAGGAATGTGTGTCTCTCCACGTCTCGTTTTTCCTTCATTCGCGTCTGTATTTTCTAGGGTTTCTACGACAGATGCATTTGTTTCATTATTTTCATAAGAAAAAAGTGAAAGTCATGGAGAAATAATACTTACAATAATGTAGTACCAGTAACAAACAAACAAAGCAAAAGAGAATCAGTTACAGAAACGGGCTGCCCTGAGTCAGGCCTCATTTCATATCGGCACCATCTGGGTTCGTGAATCTGTGTTGCTAACGAGTGGGGGGGGGTGGTCCAATGACTATTTCTGGTCAGACCGGTTGCTTTTTGATGAGCACACGTCAATTTAACTCCTCATCCCATCTCATACTCTAAAACAGTGTCCTGGCACCTTAGGGGCTGAGGGCAAAACATACTAGTGGCCGGAGAAGAAGAAAACAGTTGAGGAGCAGATGAGTCGGGAAACGTTTGGGACACATCGTGGCAAGGAGGCGGTGAAAGCGGGGAAGACAGGAGCCCCGTCGCGCTGTCCTGGCCGGGAGAGCCGCCAGTGCAGCGGGAGGCTCGCGGAGGAGACGGGTACGCATTTTAATCTATCCGGTGGACAAAGGGCACTTTAAAAGCCCCTACAAATCGGTACAATGAGAATAAATCGCAAGTGGTCAAGACTTAATGGCGAGTCCGATCAGAGCCGACAGGACTCAGGGCGCGTCCGAGCGGCTCCTCCCGGCGTCCGGGTCTGCGAGCGATCTCGGGCTGCGCGCTCGCGGCGCCCGCGGCTCTCCGCGTCCCGCCCCGGCTCTGCCCCGCGCCTGCGCCCGCGCGGAGCCGTTGTGTGGCCGGCTGTGGAAGAGGGTCAGAGTGCCCAGACCCGCCCACCTAAAACCCTTTCTCTGCAGCCTTCGCTGTGGAAGGACAGAATCCTTGGTTCACGGTCTTTTCCTTGGTTTTCCCAAAGTGGTGCCTTGTTACCATGATCGTCAGTAGCAGTATTTCCATCGTTTTGCTTCTATGTTGTTTCTGCGAAGTCTGACACCCATCGGACTCCCCTGCCCTTGGAAGGTGTTTGATTTCTCCGCTTTGGAGCCCCAGGGACATTCCCATCTTCAAACCCCAACGCCTTTAACCGGATTCGTCTCGGGAAGCTCGCTCTGGGTCCGTCATACCTGGGACCGGGGGAGGCCCTCAGGGTGGGCCTCGCCTGCCCCGGGGCGGGGATGGCGTCTGCGCGCCGGGCAGGCTCAGTCCGCTCCCTCGCGTGCTCGGCGTCTCCAGCCGCGCCGCCTTCCAGCCTGGGCCCCCGGACCCTGCTGCTTTCCACGTGGTTTCATGCTCCTTGTCTCCCGTTCAGGATCGGTTCTACGGTCTCATTCGAATGTGTTCTTCCTTGTTACCTTGTCTCCAGCCGCTTCCGAGACACGTTTGCACCCTTCTTTCCCTTGTGTTCAGTGATCTTCCCTTTCGCCCCTTAGTGTATCCATGTTGGTTTTCAGTGTTTGAAGCTTGATTCATTTTTAAAAATCACATGGGTTTAAGGATAGTTAATGGAGTTTGGAGTCACTGCATTGCCTCTTTCTTTCTTTCTCTCTCTCTCTCTTTTCTTGAAGGGAGGAAATTGAGAACACCTAAAATGTTTGCGTTTTCATTTTCTGCGTTCTTCTGAGAGTGGATTTGAACTTTGTGACTGCCTCTGTGTGAGCCTTTGGGGACACGGGTCCCACGCACAGGGGTTGAGACCCTGCAGGGCAGGACGGGAGATGGGGCAGGAGGCGGCCATCGGAGTGTTCCTGTTGGGCAGGACTGTCCTCACCAGCTCTCTGAGGGGCCTCCCTCCCCTCCCACCGCCTCTTACCCTCAAGGAGCTTTCCCCACAATGCCGCCTTGGTGACGGTGCCTTCCTCAGGCTGTCCCCACACGGCTCCATCTTCTAGAACCCCCCCTGGGTCATCTCTTCTTGAGTTTCTTGAAGTGATTTTACTTCACTCTGTGGTGAGGACTTTTACCCAAAGTAGGAACTTTTCTCATTTCTGGGCCATTTTTCAGGACTCCTAACTCTATAAAGTCTCGCTGGGAAAGCTCTGGAATAGAACTCTCATCGCAGTCTTCAAATGATCCGTTGTGGTGAACTTCCTCTAGTTATGCTCTCTGGTTCCATTTATTTTTCTTCCCATCTGTACAGCTTTCGACAGGGTCAGATACCATTACCTCAGATACTCTGATGTCCCCCGAAAATTAACTTCTGAACGGATCTAACTGTATGAGATGTGCTGGCAATTCCAGTTGCAACTACCACAGGGGAGTAAAGTTTCTCCAGAGTGAAATTAAGAAAAACTAAGAAGGACAGTTCTACAAGAAGTGTTACTTCATTTGGCATTTGGTCAACTAGTCCATAAATTGTGTAAAATTTTGGTTATTGCAATATAATTAGAAATCTAGCTGAAATGATGGTAAGAAAAATCAGCTTCATGACATGCATGCACTACATGTATATATAAAATCTGGGGGTTTTTCTTTAGTCTTTCATCCTCCCAAGATCTCCGGAGACCTGAGCAGGCCCAGTGATAACTGAATGTGGCCATTTTTATATCGTGCCTATTTGAGTTTTATAGTGTCTTTTCCAAGGTACTGAGAATAAAGCATGTTTATGTGACAAGTGTTCAGAGCGTTTCTGTCCGTGGGTGTGCAGCCGTGGGACCATCGTGCCTCGTGTTCTGCAGAGGGAAGAGGACACCCGCGCCCACGACAACCACACTGCATGTTTCCCGGATTAGAGTACAGTGAGCTGTGGCTCCCTGTGAGGAGGGGACTGTAATGGGGACTGTCACATCCTGCTCCACCTCCCGGCTCATCTCATATCCTTACTGGACATTTCCGTCCCTGCTCTTTCTCCAGGAAACAAGCTTCTCTCCATTTATTCTTCCCATGTTCCCTAGTCATGTGTCCCTTCCATGCACCGCTCCCCACGGGAGGAGGGTTTATAAACTGAGTCCTTCATTTCACTCTGCCATGACATCCGTCACACTTACAACGGTGCATGGTGAGCGTGGCTGCTGTCGACGCCTGCCTCCTTCTGGACCGGAAGTGCGGTGTGGACCGGACCCTGTCAACGTCTATATCACCGTCACCCAGTCACCTAGAACAGGGGGTCCGCTCAGTCAGCGCCCAAGGGATGCATGAGGGAATGAACGAGTTGGAGCCTCTTAAGAGCTCTTGGGAGAGTGATCTTGGGAAAGCAACCTCTCTGAGACTTGGTGACCTCATCTGCAGTAGGAAGATGAAAGAAAGAAAGAAAGAGAGAAAGAGAGACAGAGGCAGGGAGGGAGGGAGAAAGAATGCAGTGCAACCTTCATAAAATAGTCATTCTGGACCAGGTGAAATAAGGCGTCCAGAGTGATTACTAATCTGGTACACAGGGGCCAGAAACACTAAATGTTATTGTAACGGATTGTATCCCATTGTAAGCCCAGATTTTCTTTCTTCATTGTGCATATTTCAAACCAATTTTGACTGGGGCTGGGAAGCGTACAAAGGACATCAGTCACTCAAGCCAGTGGTTCCAAGGGCCAAATCCAACTGAATCAGGCCCTGAAAACAGTCTCTGGTAGAAAGCCGAGAGCCCACGTCACTTTCTGGGCTCCGGTTCCCCAGAAGCCACAGTGTGGCTCAGCTTTTTGCTCCAGGTTTCTCTGTGGAATTTGTGGGGTCGTTCTAGTCCTTTCCCCCGCTTTGGGGCTCCCTACATAGAGGACGCGACTCTCTCCCTGCTTGTTTCTGACACGAGGCATTTGTCACCCCTCCATTTCCCTCATTTGCTTAATTGGGTCACTCGACTCTGCACCAGCCCAGTTGTCAAGCCTCAACTGTCTGACACTGTAAAACGTAAGAACAATGACTTCATCTCTTAGAGTTTGGGGCTCTTTATGTGTTCCTCAGAATAACCACTTTGTAGCATTTTCTTGCTGTTATTGTTAAATATTCATAAGATTCTGTCTGCTTACGGGATAATTATATTACATTAATATGGTATGAACAAATGAAAGCAGTAATTATGCTTTTATCCCCTCCTATTTTGCAATTTACAGTTTGCTTGTTTGGAGAATAAAAGGAAATTGCCACATTTGAAACAATATTATTTCATTTCTAAACAAGGAGAACGCAAGAAGCCCACCCAGGGTGACAGGTTAAAACAGACTTACTCCCTCACTTCTTTTAGGAAAAGACTCTATCTTTGTATCATTTCGTAAACTGGACAAAATTAACAGATAGACAAAGCTAGGGATATATATTTTTTTTAGTTAAAAAAAAAGGCAGAAGGAATCTCTTCATCAGGAGATAATATTTGCTTCAAGCAATGGCAAAGAACAGAGACATTTTAAAGTGATTGGCACAAACCGTTTCAATGTCCAAACCCAGGTTCATGTTCCTCTTTTGAGAAGGTTTCTTCTCTCCGATTGCACCCAGGAAACACAGACTCCCACTTCAGACGGCCCGATGCTCTGTGGCAGGTCATCTGGTGAGTGTACATGTGGGTATAAAAGGCTCAGAATGAACTTTCACTGATGTTTTATGCACCTACTCAGCGTTCGATGGATGCTCATCAAAGGATTCTAAACGTGTATGTAAATTTTGATTAAAAATGTTTCCGTCTTTCTCGGTGGGGCCCTGTCTAGTGTTAAAATATATTGAGTGTGAAACTGTATTGTGAAATGTGTTTTACTATTATGTGGTTGGATACACTTCAAATTTAAACATATTTTAAATATTGTTTAAATAACAGTAAAATATTAAATGATTTGCTTGGAGGATTTTATTCCTTTTAAAGAAATCGTATTAATTACTTTTGTATTATAAGCAACTTATTCATAAAGAAACCAAAAGGATAATTTCTGCCACACACATGAGAAGAAATGTCCCACTTAAGCCACTGTAAAACGTGGAACTCTAGTCTAATATTCTATTCCTTCCTACGACATTTGTGGTGACCGTATATGAAATTCTAATCTACCTATCAGTTCAAGATCACCAAAATCATAGGCAAGATCATGCTGGAGACTGTATCCCAAGCGTACTTATAAATGACCCAACATCACGACGTGGGAAGGTAGCGAGTGGCCCTTCCCTGAAGAAAATCTTGGGTTCAGCACCACGCAGCATTTCCATCCATTTTCCCAGTGAAAGGAAAGAAAGCATGTTCATGGCGTGTACATGAACACAAGCTGGGGGCAGCACATGACACCTTAGGGAGAGGGAAAAGATTTAATTGCGATCATGAAATTCAACTAAATGGTCAGAAGAGATACGATGTTCAGCAGAGGGGATGTCGGCCATCTGTGGGGATGCGGGGCGTGCGGCGCTCCCTCTGGCTGCTTTCCCTTTTCACATGGGGAGCTCTGCAAACATACAGAAGCCCAGGCCACCACCCACACTGGTTCCCCTGAGCTCAGCGGAGCCCTGTGACCTCCAGGCGGTTCTGACCTGGAAGCCAGGCGGCCCGCAGGTGGTTCCGACTTGCCTCTCAGACCACAGCTCCTCTTTGATGAGGTACAAGTGATGTACTTGGATTTTGACAGAAAAGATCTGGACCATATGCCGAAAAGGATGCAACAAAGTAGTTAAGACATTTTAAAACATTGCTAGAGCAACGCGGAAATTTTAGAGGAATCACACGGGCCCCCCGCCCCCCCCGAAGTGATGACTTTTAAAAAATTCCAACTGGTCCATCATGTCTGTAGCTTTTTTTTTTTTTTTTTAAAGATTTTATTTATTTATTTGACAGAGAGAGATCACAAGTAGACAGAGAGGCAGGGAGAGAGAGAGAGAGAGAGAGAGAGAGAGAGAGAAGCAGGCCCCCCGCTGAGCAGAGAGCCTGATGCGGGACTCGATCCCAAGACCCTGAGATCATGACCTGAGCCGAAGGCAGCGGCTTAACCCACTGAGCCACCCAGGCGCCCATCATGTCTGTAGCTTTAAACAGCGGCCACTCATGGGAGTGCTTTGCATTTGCTCTGCAAGTTTAGTTTCATTGTTATGGTGACTATCATCCTCTTACCTTCGGTTAGGGGAGGAGATGGCTGTTCTGCATGACAAATCCGAGGGAACTAGAGGCTTTTAAACTAACTCGGTGTGTCCTCAGGGGCAAGGCCGCCCTTCACCTGGGACGCGACTGCTGTGCCTTCAGGCGGCCAAGCTTTTCACGCTGTCGGTGCCACCCCTCCAAAGAGGTGACACACCAGGACTTAAGAAGCTGAAACGGATTTGGTGGAGAGCAGCAGAAACGATTAAAGACTCGGAAAATAGCTCCTATGAAGGAAGATTAAAGGCTCTGTGATTATTTAGCCTGGAGAAGAGAAGCAGACCTAATAACCATCTTCAGGCCGGTGAAGGGTTATTACACGGCGGACGGTGACCAGCTGCCCCTCTCAACACTGAGGATGAGAAAGGAGGAAATGGGCTTATGTGTCGATAGGGGGATTTCGATGAGATGTAAGGAGCTTCCTCCCAGCGTGGCCCTTACCACTAGACCCGGTCACAGAGCTGAGGTGCTCCTGCTCCGGGATGCGGGGCCCCCTCCGGAGCAGTGCCTGTCCCTTCGGGGCTGCCCGGCAGGGCCAGGGCGCCTCTGGGTCTGGGGAGAGGCCCTGCCCCGGCGTGCAATCCCCCACGCTCTGACTCCCTTTCTCTCGGTTATGCCTCCGGCTTGGAGGGACGCCGTGGAGCCAGTCTGTGTAAAGGTCACGTATTTCAAACGACCGCTCTGTGAAGAGGGTGCGCGTGCTGGAAGGGACAAGAGGCTGCGGCTGCTATGTATTCTCGCTCCATTTTAATGGGGGATTGTAATGGCACCATCAAAGGACCAGGGAAGCTGTTTTGAAGAAAAGAAAAAATCAGAATCAACTCTAGCCTTGAGTTCAAATTCTTTTCAGTAGAAATAAGCTTTGATGTTTTAAAAATAATGTATCCAGCAGGCATTTTCATTTGTTTGTTGGGAAAAAAGAGGAAGAAGGCGAGGAAGGACATGTTTTTTCCCTTCGACATTTGAATGTCCACACTCAGAAGCATTTCTCATGTGTTACTCTTATGTGGGTCTTGGATAAGCCCCAGACGCAAATGTTTGGAGAATTCTCCCATGATTCCAGTGGAAATAGCCTCCTTCACACGAGCAGGAAAACAAGCATTGCATCCCTGGACCGTTATCAGCCAGATGTTTCCTTTGTAGGATCTGCCCTTAGCGGGGAGGGTAGTTAGCGGACCCCAATCTCACTGATCCCACCATGATGTCGCCTGCTTTCCCTCAGCACCTCCGTCGATGATGACAATGTTTGCAATACACTTGCTGGGACCAGAGGAGAAAACACTCTGGTTTCCCAGCAGGAGCTCCGCAACATAGCAAAAGCGAAGCTTGTGACACAAAAATCAAATAAAATGGTTTTGTTTGTTTATTTGTTGGGGTTTTTGTTGTTGTTGTTGTTGTTTTGTTTTTGTTGTTTTTCTTTTTGGCAAGGAAGGAGGCTCTAATCAAACACCATCGCCCTCCTTGCACGGTTTCATATTTGGATTTCTTTTATAAGGTGCACCGTCATCTGTCTCTTGCACACCTTTTCGGAATGATTGAAAGTGGCCCCGCCTTCTAAACACAGGTCAGCTGTGTCAGCGTGCAGAACGTCCTCAGCCACTCCTGGCCATCACCCCCTTGCCCAGCCCGTGCCTGACTCTCTTCCTTCCCGGGGCAACCCTACTCTGGCTGTCTCTCCCACTTGTCCCTTAACTGTCTGGGCTATCAGCACCCCGAGAGAGCAAGCAGGCTGTGTTTTAATGTCCCCTCTGCTTACGTGTTTCTCTGGTAGGACAGTGACCTTCCCAGAGTCCGCCCTTTCTGAACTGTATCCCCGTTTACCTAAAACTACTTGACACCCTACAGACACTTAAGCACACGTGGGTGGGCTATGGAGGGGTGCGTAGAAGATGCAGGGCTGGGGGTTGCTGCACTTTGGGTGCAGGGGTGAAGAGGTGGCAGCAGAGACTGTGGGGGCGGGAGGGAGCATTGGAGGCGGGTCAGGTGCACAGAGCCGTACTCCGTGAGGAGTCTGGCTGGGTCAGACATCACATCCTGAACTTTGGTCTTGTTAACACTCGAAATTAAGTGACTTGTTGGACAACTTCCCGCTGTTTAACAAGAATGGAGTTCATCGCATCGCCTTAGGTAAACTCCCTTGATTTTGGAAACCTGTTCTCCTTATTTTAGGGGAAGGTGTATTTTTAAATTAATTTCACCTTTCCATCTGCCACACCACTTCTGACATCCAACTACTGTGACTTATTGTTGGGTCTCACGTGGCGATGGGTGCCGTCCTCGTAGAGAAGAGACCTTTGTTAGCTGACCGAAGGCTAGAGCAGTACCCACTACTCATGCTTTGCTCCTCTCTGGTACGTGAATGTTGACACCCAACAGGAATTTCTAATTTTCATCAGGCTCAGGGAAGAAGGAATTTTGGAATGCCTTCTTTTTTTTCCATCAAAGGTAGAAATCAGCGTGTTTCTAAAAATTATAAAGGAAAGGAGTACACACTTCTATAAAGCTTTGTTTAAAAAAAAAGCAAAGTGGGATGATTTTTGTAATCAAATGGAGTTTTAGAAAGAAACCCACTTTATAAGTGTGAGGAAAAGAATGAAAACCATTGCTGTCATTGAAGATTTAACACAGATACCCTTCTCGCAAGTACATCAATCAGCAGTGCCTTCTACCAAAACGGTCTCAACAGTTTTTTCTCTGCTTTTCCTCCCCTCGTGTGGGCACCTCAGAACAATGACTCAATCATCCATTTTAGCGGAGACCAGGTTTTTTTTAAGATTTTATTTATTTATTTGACAGACAGAGGTCACAAGCAGGCAGAGAGGCAGAGAGAGAGAGGAGGAAGCAGGCTCACCGCTGAGCAGAGAGCCCGATGTGGGGCTCGATCCCAGGACCCTGAGATCATGACCTGAGCCGAAGGCAGAGGCTTTAACCCACTGAGCCCCCCAGGTGCCCCGTGGAGACCATTTCTAAGTAGACACACCCCTCCGAAATTACAGAAGCTTGTGGATGATTCTGGCTGCCAGTTTCCATAAGGAAAGGGGGTGGCCCGTCATTCCATAAGTAGTCGCCCATTCTGGAAATTGTTGTGATGACCCTACCAAGTCCTTGCTGTACTAACATCCCTGCTTCAGCAGTAGTATGTTTGTAAGATGTCCCCAACCCAGAGAAAAATGTTCAGTCTCTAAAGAACTCCTCTGCGTGAGGCTTGTATCCAACAGAGCAGAGTTTCTGATGGATGTACCCACCATCTTCCGGGGGCTGAGAGCCACCGACTGTAATTAAATACCCTGAAATGCTCAAATAGTTTTGATAAACAGAGAATAGTGTGCACAGGCTTTACAACAACTCATGAGAGATTACGGTTTTGGTAACTGTAAACAATGATTCTTGGGGTCTCAGGGTGGGGGTGGGTTTCTGGTTCACCTAAATTACCACAGTAAAACAGCAAAATACATTTAAGTAAGACCCTCCATTTCCTGAGAAGGAGACATTCTGGATTCTAGGCTATAGGGGATATTGAGGATATTTGGAATCTGGGTAACTGAAGATAAGTGACTTTTGATGATTCTGAAAACCGAAGATACTCACCACTTGAGTCTAACGGTGGGGAGAACGATCTGTGTAAACCACTACTTCTATTTTGTGTCCGATGAATTCAGAAAGATCTCAGGGAAGAAGAGGTGCAACCGTCTTCCCAGGCCGAGTCCAGAGCCCTGCTCCCTGTCACCCCTGTCCCCTCTCCTGTCCCCCCGGGCATCGTCTCTGCCACTCTCAGAGTGCCCCGCAGGCTGCCCCCGCCACGCGCAGCGCAGGGAGCTCCTTGCAGCAGCTCACGTCCCCGTCCCCACGGGAGCGCATCCTCTGGGGAGGAAAGGCCGCTCTGCTGGCTACGGAGCCGCCCCAGCAGCATCTCAGCTCCACGCACGCCGCCGCCACAGGAACGCAGACCGCACTCCAAGGCCCGCAGGCCCCATTGCCCTCTCTGCGCCTGAGCCCTCCCTCCCGGAGCAGCCCCCGTGGACTCTGCACCCCACGCCGCTGTCTGGCACCCCCGCTTCCTGCAGGTGCTGATCCCGTGCCCGGACTCCCAGTATCCCTGAGACCCAGCCTCCTGGCCTCCTGCAGCCCCCAGGACCAGCCAGGTGATGTCCAGCCTCCAAGCAGAGTGCCAGAGTCTGGTGGCCACCGCAGCTGGGCGGGGTCAGGGGCACCCCTGAGCTGGACACAGGGCCTCCTCGAACAGGAGGGGAGCTTCAGGCATTGAGGCCTCCATGCTGGAGGACGTGCTGATTTCCAGAAACCCAGTGGGCCAGGGCCCCCTTGCCTATGACGAAGCGCCCCATAGGACGCCCATCTAGGGGGGAAAACTCCCCATATGCAGGGGCATGGGCTCTGTCAGCACTGTCCCTTTGCTCCCCTGGCAGTCTGCAGGGATGGTGACCTTAGCAGGTGACCTTGCTCCAGTGCACCACATGTAGGGTGCAGAGATCAAATCGCAAACTTCCCAGGAGAGCTTAAGGCCATTTTGTGACACGGGCACCACCTTGATAAGGAGACAGAGGATGGCAGCTACAGGAGTGACAACAGACATTTGGGGAGCAGGTGCATTTACTGGTAAGTAAGAGTGGAGAGTAGGGCACGGGGGGCTTGGGGCCACACAGTGTGTATCTGAGGTCACCATCCAAGGACACGGCCACTGTCTTGCTTCAGGAGTCCCCATAGTGAGGACAAGGAAGGAAGGGGTGGTCTGCCTTTCTTCCCTCTGTTGGGGAGCCAGGAGACAGGCCGGATGGTTTCCATTCCCAACACTAGGGTGGAGGCTCCTGGCCCAGCCGGACTGCTGCGAGAGGCAGACATGCAGGAAGACAGACAGCCTCCATCCCCAGCAGGGCTCCAGCACAGGTGACCTAGCTCCCCTCCAAACTCCTGTGCTTCTGGAAGCAGCTTTCTCTGGGTCTTAAACCACCTTCCCAGCCTCCCTGCGGTGTCGTGACCCAGCCAAGCTCTGCCTAAGCTCCTTCTCCGCTGGAGCATACTATGAGAGGCTTCTGCGCCCCCGGGACCCTCCCTCTGCGGCTCCTCTCTCCTCCCAGGACTGGGCTCTCAGTCCATCCCTTGAAACTCCTGTCCGGGAATTGGAGGTTTTACACCTAAACAAAGGGGCTGATCGGACGGAGGCTGACACCAGCGTGGGCGCGTAAGCACACTGACCCACAATGTGAAAACCCCAGGGAATTACAGGGAATGAGACAGTGAGACAGACAACATCGCCAAGCAAGAGACTCCATGTGCAGGTGACACATTTCCAAAGATGGGCCAGTGGCCCACGTTGGAGCACTGGCCCTTCAAAACTGAAAAGAAAAATCCCCCAGTTTGCCGTGTTTGTCCACATCCCACCGTGGCTGATGGCAAGCTGAGAGAGACAGTGGCCACGACTCCCAAGACTCCAGCGGTGGCCTGCCCGGCGTGCGGCCGTGTCCCACTGGCTCCAGGAGTTCCCTGAGTCACTCCCCGCCAACACAGCACAGGGAGGTGGCTGGGTGTGTGACCCAGGGGGCGAGGACGGGCGGCTCAGCAGGTGGGACCAGGCTGCACCCCCGCGCTAAGAGTGAGGGGTTACGTCGTCACCCCACTTCACATTGGCAAACGTTTGATGCCACTGGAGGCACAGTTTTCAAGCGAAGGTATTTACTCTGAGACATAGCATCAGGTACCAGGTGCTCGGAGGGTCCCATGGACGCGGCTCAGAGTCACAAGTGACGGGACAGGAAGGAGTGAGGAGTGGCAAGACAGTTGTCCCTCTTCCATCGGGGGGCGCGTTGGGAGAGGTGTCGTTGAGATGCTCCATGTCACGTGGGGACCCGTGCGGGGAACGTCCCCCGAGCATCTCTAAGGCCACTGTCCGCCACACCTGCAGGAGCCCGGCCACCCCCACATCCACCTGCGGCCTCCGGAGGCCGTTCCCTGCCCTTCCTGGGGGGAGGCGGCCCCACCCATCCTGCAGAGGCAAATGAACCTGCAGAATGTTCATGTCTGTGACCCTGTCCCACTCATTCTCTCTCTCTCCTTGCTTTTTGGTATGTTTCCTTTTCTTTCCCCTATGGGGTTCCTCTTATTATTGTTCCTCTTATTATTACCTTCTGTTCCTCTATCACTACCTTCTGTTCCTCTTCCATTTTACCATTTGATTGTTTTATTAGTACCTTCCTTCTTGATCCCTAGGTAAAGCTTCAATTATCATTTATATGCTGATGACTCCCGAATTCATACCTACACTCAGACTTCCTCTCTCACCCCAGATCCGTACACACAGCGTCTGCGGGCCACCCCATGCTCACTCCCCACAAGCACCCCAGATCTCATCGAAGACCCCCCAGCTCTCCACGGCTTTCTTCCCCATGCTCGGTGCCCCCATCACGTGGCAAAGCCCACTCTTCCAGCAGCAGCAGCCCCTGGCTTCACCAAACAGTAAATCGCTGGGACTAGTCACTCAGCAGACCCGTTATCCCTCCATGAACACATCAACCTCTGCCTCCTTCGCTTGCTTTGATTCCTGCAAGCGTCCCTCAGTGGGCCTGCAGGGGTCAGCGCCGCCCCCAGTCCCCGAGTCTTGCTCCCATGCAGGCCATTTCTGGAGAGCACGTCTGTTCGGGACACCCTCTTACTCATGGTCCTAGAGCCTCTTCCCCGGAATGCCCAACACTGCTGCTGTAATGTACCATCACAGACTCATAGTTCTGGAGGTCAGAAGCCCAAAACAAGCCCAAAACAAGAAGCCCAAAACAAGCACAGGTGTTGGTAGGACGGCTTTCCCACCCGGAGTTTCCCAAGGAGAACCCGTGTCCTGCCCTTCCCCTTCTGGAAGCTGCCTGCGCTCATGTTCCTGGTCCCTTCCTCCGTCTTCAGAGCCGGCAAAGACTGGTAGAAGCTCTCCCAGCTGCATCACCCTGTTCTGTCCCTGCCGCCCCCTTTTCCACATTTAAGGGCCCTTGCAAGTATACTGAGCCCGCCTGACAACACAGAATAATTTCCCAAAGTGACGTCCGCTGGTTAGCAACCTGAATTCAGCCACAACCCTAATCCCCCTGCCACCCAACCAGGTCCCAAGCGTTAGAATGTGAATGTCTTTGGGGTCTGCCATCGTGCCCACCACAGCTCACTACCACTGGAGGTCATGTGGAACACCCTTTGCGCTGGCTTCAGGGGCATCTGTCATCTGCCCATGCCTGACCTCTGTGCCCTGTACGTTTTCCCGGGAGACTCCCACAGACCCATCTCTTGCAGCTGTGGCCCATCCTGGAGTGGAGGTTCGGTCCCTCCCTCTGTGTTAGTGGGGAACCCAGTGCACAGCCCCAGGCTCAGCTTCCCAACCACGGTTTCCAGGCAGGGACTGTCTGGAGGCAGCTGGCGCCCCACATCCTCCGGGCTTCAGCATGCGGATGTGCCCTTACCCGTCCTGTTCCATCACAGTCCTCATGCTCTTGGGCAAAACCAGGACCCCAAAGAATGTCCTGGAAAGGAAGGGCGGAGTCCGCGATCCTTCTGGTTTTTTCTCTTTAAACAGGATGTCAAAGTCCACATTAGAAACAAGCATGTGGAAACACCAATTCAGATACCATTGAGAGAAGAAAATGCACTTGAACTCCAAAACAGAGGTCCCCAGAGTGAGGCAGGACATGCAGGGTTTGTCAAATGATGACCAGGAAGATCAGAGCCCATCATAACAGGGCCCCAGCGGTGGGGAAGGAGACACAACCAGAAGGTGGTGGAAGGACGGTGGTGAAGGGAGAGTGGCCCTCGGGGCCTGGCAGAGCTCCCTCTGGGGCTCACGTGGGCAGGACCGAGTCTGCACACGGAGCAGCCTAGCCCCATCTGTGGCCTGTACCAGCGCACAAGAGCTGGCAAACATCTGCACAACCAGACGGGTGAGTAATCCTCTCTGTCTCTGGACAGGGACGCCTCCTTCCAGTGCCCTCAGTGGAGGGTGGAGTGAGATTTTACTCTGGTTGCTGTCGGCACGTGAACCACGGACCCGGCTTCCAGCAGAAGGGGAGCTCTCCCACCCTCCAGGAGTTCTCCACACGCTGTCGGAACATGGCGTGGTAAGCCTCCAGCTGCTCCAGGACACACACGGGCCGCCCCTGAGCTAGAAGGCACGCGGGAAGGACGGCTGCGCGCTGGCTCCTGAACCTGGGTGGCCTCCGACAGCAGTGAAGCTGCAGCTCGTGGGTCCAGGTGTCGGCACGAGGGTCTGGACTCCAGAGCCACGCTATTTCTGGGGACTCAGAACCCCCAGACCGCATCTTCCTGCTGGGTGTCCATGCCCATGTGACTGTCTGCTAGGGTAGCCACCATTGGTCCTGTGTTTCCTAACAGTAGGCATTTGCTTTTTGACTTAAAAGCAATTAATTAGCTAGTCTGCACGGTTAATCTGCTCCCAGGTGTAAGAATTCAAGGATAACAGGACACGTTGACCCTTGAAATGACTTTATGAGCCTGATGTGTGAGCTGCGCTGAGCAGAGAAGGTGCACTTGGGAATGTGGTGTCTGTGAGGCTCCGTTTGTGGGTCCCGGACCTCAGGACCAAGTCTGGCGGAGCCTCTCAAAATGCTCTGGAGTGCTTTGAAAATTATGGATTTTCCTTTGTCATCATGTGGAAAGACTAATTCATTTAGTTTATAGAGAACCGCAGAATTATATAATCTTGTAAAAGTATCTTAAGTAAACGAAGTGTACTCAGGGGGATGAAGAGAAGGTGGGGTTGGGACCAGTTGGAGGATTAATTTGGTGATTGTTTATGATGAAATCACGCTTATGTGGCCCCAACTAAGCAAGAGAAGACTTGATTTGATACCAAGTAACATTAAGTTCTGGAACTTTTTTTTTTTTTTTCTAAGTTACAAGACAAAAAATACTTTGTAAAGCATTGAATCAGCATGTGGGCTCCAGCAACAGAAGGCGGCCCAGGTATGTCCCGCATCTGGGCACACCTGGGTGGGCACGAGGGGGACCCTGTCATGGGGAACTCGGCATGACAAGAGTGGGGCTCAGGCAGCCTCTTCGTTCCTGCAAGTCTACGGCCCGCTCCCCCACACAGATACCAGGTGTTTGAGGGGCTCTAGCAAGGGGGAAGCTCACACAAACAGCTCAGCCTGGGAAGCCCCCTTCATCGAGGCTGGAGATCTCCTCCCCACCCAGTGAGGAGCTAAACCACCAGGGGAATTCCTTCTGCCCACCCCCAGGTATAACTGGCAGACTTCAGCAAAGCCCCAGCACTACCAGACCAACAAGATGGGCCAAAATATGACCACTAAGCTGTTGTTGGAACCACGAGGTTCTGCCTGGGGCTACCTGCAAAACAGGGAGACTTCAGTGGGACTCAGACTCCCCTGACGTAACAGAGCAAACGTGCAGGATACGACTGAAAACCACGCACCACACTAAGAAGCAGGGAGATCACCAGTTGTCACCAGTGCTGAGACAGACCATGTGACAGCATGGCCTGGCGAGGATTTCAAGGGAGCCATCACAAAGACACACAAGCCATCACAAGACAATTGCAAATTGTCTTGAACAAATGGGAAAAAAGAAGAGATCAGCAACGAAATGTAAGATTCTACAAAAAGATCTAAATGGCAATTATAAGCTGAAAACCACAATCACTGGAAGTGGAAACCTCACCGGCCGGGCTCTGCGGCGAGGGCGCTGATGGAGGACGGAAGCTGTGGCTTGGGGATGCGTCGACAGGATTTGCCGCCCGCACGACAGAGAGGAACCAGCTAGAGAACAAACGGGCAGAACCGCTCAGGCCTCGGGGCAGCACACAGGAGCTGCACCCCCACCCGCGAGCCCACAAGGACATCAGAAAGTGGGGCTAAGAGCATTTAAAGAAATAATGACAGAAAATTCACCAAATAGGACAATCATGAAAATCACCAAGTGGGGTTCGCTGTGGATTCAACGAGCTGAGTGAGCCCCATGGAGGGTAAACTTCAACTATGAGTGTTTCCTAACAAGATGCATCGCGATTACATTCCTGAAAATTAACAAAGACAAAGATCTTGCGAGCGACCTGAGAGAAGCAGCACCTCATCTGCAGAGCAGCAAATCTAGCCGCTGCAGATTTTCCGCCGCCACACCACAGAGGCCGGGGGAGGACACAGCATCGTCCAAGTGCTGGAGGACACGGGCCACCAACCATGAATTCCGTATCTGGCAACAAACAAGCAAGCCAAGAAGTTCTTCGGGAACAGAGGGAAAGTAAAGAAGCTTAGAGACGAGGAAATCTGGGGAAAAGGGGACTTTTGTGAGTGGGTCCGGGCTTAGGGAGTGACTGGAGGCAATCGTGACACCAGAGCCGATGGCACAAAAGGGGAAATCAGGGCGCAGAAGGAAGGAGAAGGAGCAGCAGCGTCGCGCTGGTGGATAAACTAGGTCGTTTGTCCTCCTCGCCAGCCTCTTAGATCATGCTGGACGACTGCACTCGATCATGACTCCACTCGATGCCCAACACGATACTCATGAAGAGGGGACAGCCAAGGAGCCAAAATGGAGGCAAGGTTGACGAGGTTCACGTGAAGCGATGAAACGGGTGTGAGGCCCTCCCCGGGGAAGCCCAGGGAAGCTGTACAAAGCAAGACAATTAAAACCTGATAAACAACACCGGAATCCTGTCATGTCAAAGTAACAGAGGAGTTCAAGGGAGAGTCAGAGGAACAGGAAACAAGAGCAGACACAGAAACAGATAAAATGGCAGACTTAAGGGGAACCAATCGACAATCACCATAAGTGTAAAGAGTGTGAGTGTTTTAAGGCAGTAATGTCAAAGTGAGTTAAAAAATCAAATAAAAAAACAAACCAACAAAATCAGTCCAAAACTATGCTCTCAGAACAAACTCACAACAAAGCCAATGGCAAAGAGAGCATGAGAGATGTGATGGAAACACATACGGCAAACACACACACTGTGGCTACGCTAACAGAAGATAGAGCACACTCGCTTGCCAGGAGAATTACGAGTAACACAGAGAAACGTTGCATAAGGATAAGAAAATTAGTTCAGTAGTAAGACATCATGATCTTAAAAGTGTAGGCATATAAAAAATAATCCCAAGAAGTCTCCAAAAATATCTTAGAAGTGATGCGTGATTTCAGTCCTGTTGCAGGAAATAAAATCCACATAGAAAGACCAGTCGCATTTCTATATACCAACAGTGACTACATGATAACCAAAATTAAAAGCGATGACCATAGGCGACCGCTCTAAAGACGATGACATGTGTAGGAATAAAGCAGGCACAGAATCAAGATGCTGAAAATAATCCAGTGCTCGCTCACGAAGGAAGTCAAAGGTCCGAGGAAAGGAGACCACGCCGGTTCGCGGACTGGAACACTCCACAGGTAAGAAGGTCAAAGCGAGTGACAGGCTCAGCGCAGCTCCTATCCAAACCCCAGCACGGCGGCTGCAGACGCGCACAAACTTACTCTAAAATTTCCACGAGAAAGCACGAGCCAATCCTGAGCTTGAAGTATAGGGCGGGAAGGATCATTCTACCCGAGATCAAGGCTTGTGACTCATCAACGGTAACGAGCACTGCGTGACAGTTGAACACTGACAACTTCTGTTCAATGGGACGGAAGAGAGGCCCTAGAACGGAACCACAGAGAACGTCAGCCGAGTGTTCACAAGGGCACAAGGCACGCTGCTCTAGGAAGCGTTGCCTCCGTGAACAGGGCTGAAGTGTGCATTCATAAGCAAAACAAACAAATGAAAAATACATAAGATAAAAAAATCCCAAAAAACACCTTAACAGAAGCAAAAAACCATAAAACCCAAAACAAGGCCTGGTGGTGGGTATTAGGGAGGCACGTATTGCATGGAGCACTGGGTGTGATGCAGAAACAATGAATCTTGGAACACTGGAAAAATAAAATAAAGTTTAAAATAAAAGGAAAACACACACACAAAATAAAATGAAATAAATAAAAATACTCCTCAACCCACACCTCACAATTTCTACAAAAAGCAGCTCAAAATGTATTGTGGACTTAAAGTACAATAATAGAACACAGAAGAAAACAATGGAGAAAATCTTCAGGATTTGGGACTAGTTCTTTGATACCAAAAACATAATTCAGAACAGGAAAGACTGATAAATCAGACCTCATCAAAATTAAGAATGCTGTTTTATTAAGCTCTCTGTGGAAAGGGCGAGAAGACAAGCAGTAGCTGGGGGAAAGTTCCTTGCAAGTCACATCTCTGGCAGAGAGCTGTTTCCTACAACGTGTATAGAGCCTCCGCACTCACAGTGAAAAAAACAAAAATCCAATTAGAAAATGGACAGCAGACACGAAGAGCCATTTCTCCAAAGGGGAGGCACAGATGTCAATAAACACACAAAAGAGGTTCAACTTCATTATCCATCAGGGAAATGCAGACTAAAACTTACTAGCTATCGTGACACACTTATCAGAATGGCTAAAATTAAAAAAAAAAAAAAAAAAAAGGAAAGGTTGACAACGACAAAACCTGGCCAGGACACACTGGTATGGGGCAGAGTTTTGCTCGTGCTCACACGCTGTGGGGAGAACACAGTGGAGCGGCGGCGCGGAAAGGCGCGCCAAGCTCTTTGTCAAGCACGCACGCAGCTCCCGAGTGTCCCGGTGCCAAACTGATCCTTCCGTCGTCTGTTCTGTGGAAGGGAGGTCCAGGCAAAACGACCTCCGGAGGCCCAAAGAGCCAGAAGATGAAGACAAAGGCGGCAAGTGCGGCTCGAGAAAGGGTTTGTCCGCTGCTCTCGGGAGCAGGACCTGCTTGTACAGTCTGAGAGGCCGTGGTACCCGCAGGCCGTCCAGGGGGGAAAGCTGAGAATCACAGTCAGGAATCCAGAGGCCAGCAGGGACCTTATGTCCTGAGGGTGCAGTCGAAGGGGGGCTAAACAGAGAGAAGGAGGGGGAGGGAGAGCAGAGCCCTCGAAGACTTAAGGTCAGAGGAGTCAGGATGGATTTGTGCGAGACGGAGTCGGTCTGATTCACACACCACTGACCCCAGAGGAAAGAAACTTGTGTTCGTGCAAAATTCTGAGCAAGAACATTCATAGGAGCTTTCCCTCGTGATAGGCCCAACCAGGGAACCACCTGGCCAGCCCTCTGGGACCGCAGGATTCAACGGGTCGAGGTGCCTCTGTGCCCCCAGCGTCCCTCAGCGCTGCCAGGGACGGCGGTGGTGAGCGTGCCTGTGGGAAAGCCGAGTCCCAAGCTTGTAAGCCTTGTGTCACATTTTGACAGAAGTATGTTTTGACTTGGAGAACAGACCAGTGATGGCCAGGGCGGCGGGCCCCAGGGGTGGGGAGATGCAGGGGCAGGAGGGAAATTCCACAAAAAGCATGTGGCGGTGCTTATGGTAACGGGATATTCCGTGTCTGAAAAAATGCACCTACACATGAGATACAGAGAGCAAGACGGTACACGCTCACATCACACGCACGCACGTGAGCACTCAGCGTAAATGCGAACCTGGGCAGATCTGAAGGGAAACTCCCAATGTCCAGTATTTCCTGGATGTGATACTGTTGTATCCAGCTTTGCAGGATGTTACTCTTCAGGGAAAACGGACAAACAGAGCGTGGGATCTGTGTTACCTGTTATAATTGCATGTAAATCTACAATCATCTCAGCATATGTTTAATTAAGAAACAGAGTGCTGGGAGAGGTGATAGATACATCCTGCTGAACCTAAAAATAAGGCCCTCGTTTTACCAATCTATTTATATGTAAATTACAGCCATCAGCTTCCCAAATCTAAGTAAAACCTCAACACTTATCTCTGAAAGGTGGATTTAGAACACTTGCCAGTAAGGACTAGCGAGAGCAATCAAATACATTAATGCTTTCATTAGAGTGATGATGAAATAATTAATTAAACATGATGACTTGAGATTCCTGTCGTAAGTCTTTGGGTAAAATGTCAGGGAGTAGTCTGAAGAAGCCCGATGGACAGGAAGTCTCCATCTCCCCTGCTCCGAGAATGGCCTGTGCATGTATCAGAATATCGGTATTAGAGCATAAATATTTTAAAAATATATATTCAACATCCTTTTGTTCTCACATGCCGGCAGTGAACATTCCCAAGAGCATGAAAATCATGTCCATAGCATAAGTGATTTCAAATTATTCATTTTTATACTCTGCAAATGTTCTCTGTCAATCAAACCTTATCACGAGAAGAACTTTTCTTCTTTTTACCAAAAGGCAAAGAGGAAGGCCAGGGGTCTTGAGCACTGCTCTGTAGGTGCAGGGAGCCATGACTGTGGGGCGAGGCCTCCAGCCCGGTTCTCCAGGAAGCCAAAATGATCTGCCCAGATGCATAGGAAGACTGATAACCTCTGCCTTCCATCAAGGTATTTGCTGATGCTGAAGGCCATGAGCACATCATTTCACTGAATACATACCATCCCTCCTAGGTCAAGAGCAGCAGGAAGGTCTGACCCTGCAAGAGGCCTCCACTGACTAGTCCCCAGCTCTGTAGCTCTGCTTTGCAAGGGACCCAACTGGTGGTGCACCTGAGTGTCCTCGTCCTGGCTACCTTCTGCCCTCCCCTGCCTGCCTGGCCTTCGCCCGGCTGTCCCCCTCCCCTCCAGATAAGGCCAAACCACCTGAACCCGTCAACCAGTACCGTGGACGAGCCTCGTCTCCAAACGGCACCAGGCCACAGGCTTCCTCAGAGCCTCCTACCAACCCCAGGTTCGCGGTTCCCCTCCTGCCCCGACTCAGAGACCCCATGCGTCTAGTTGTCGGCACTTTGGTGCAAACGCGCGGTGAGGATGCTGTGGTTGCTTTCCCTCCAGGGCGCCCCCACCCCGGACTCTGAAGGGCTGTCTGCCCACCCACGCACCCCTGTCCCTGGAGCAGACACCCACTCCCAGACCGGAGCCCCGCCCTTTCGTGACCCGCAGCGCAGGACACGGAAACCCGCAGCTCAAGGAGTACCTGTTCAGCAGGTGAAGGTGAGCGCGGTGTCTGCCGCTGTTTGCAGATGAGAAAGGAAGTCCAGAGAGCTTGCTCCTCAGGTCCTGGGGCTAGGAGCAGAGGGAGGGGCTTTGGGGTCTGCTCAGTGAGACCCCAGAGCCATTCTCCAGCCTCTGCCTGACTCATTTTGCTAACAATGCCTGCTACAGTTTTCACCACTGGAAGCGCCTTTCCAAAGCCCTGATTCTCTGCGTGAGGACGCAGGTCTTCACTGGCCCATGTAGGCGCCTTCCTCTCTCTCCCTCCTTGAGCTGTCTCTGTCTCCGCCTCTCTCACTCCCGCCCCCCGCCCCCCGGAAGATGCCTGCGCAGGTGTTCTACTAGGCTCTGTGACACCCCTTTCTTGAGGAATGGGGGTGCCGCCCCCAGGGTGGGTGGTCCTATGATCTATCAGTGCCAGGGGCCAGGGCGCTCTAGGCCCAGGCAGTTAAAGAGCTTTTAGGGAGGAGCTGCTAGCTCTGGCCCAGCAAACGGTAGGGGACCTGCCCTGGCCCCCTTGCTCCGCTGGCAGAAGGGCGATTCGCATCAGGAGGCTCAAGGGGCCAGGTGTGCCCAACACCTGCGCGCTGCGGGGCGCTGCGAGGCTAGTCCGGGAGACCTGAGCTCCCGCCCTCGGGAAGGTCCAGTGGGGGCACAGAGGACCCTTGCAGCTGAGCCCCGTCTCCGGATCCAGGCTCTTGCTCCCACGTAGTTAGCAGGACAGAAACCCACTCCAGAATTCCGGGTTCGAAAGAGTCACAACCACCGAGCGGAGGGGGCGGCGGCTCCTGGAGAACTTGGCTTCTGGGCCCCCAGGCGAAGTGGCTTCCATAAATCGTGTCTTGCTTGGGCAAGAGGTGCGCACCCCCTTGGGCTGGAGAGCAGAGCCACCCGAAGCTCGGACGCGACCCGTCCCCTCCCACGAAGCCTGGCTCCGCCCGCGGGGCCGCTCCCCGCACGCACCGCAGGCTGAGCGGGCTACGCCACTTGTTACCTCGCGTGCCTCCCGCATCGCCTGCATCACGACACCGCCCAGGTTCTGAATTAACAGCTGAAGTGTTTGACCTGGCTCCCATTAGCGCGCATCACCACCTGGTAGCATCCTGCCTCCCACATGCCGCACTTCCCGGTATCAGTCATTACCCCCGTCCTGGAGCCGTCCCCAGGCAGTATGCTAACAGCCTCTTCTACAAGCCAATTTACAAGGATCTGGTCATGTTTACATTAGCCTTCTCCCAATGCATGAAAAGAGAAGAGCTTGCTTCAGAATAGAAATGAGCAAATATGAATAATTCAATTTTCCTTGTGGCTATTAACACATTTTCCTTGAATAAAGTGATAATAGGTTATCATCTGTGAAATGGAAATTGCATAACAGAGAGTTTCTGGTTACACCAGAGGAAATTAATTTCACAGCGCATCTGCTGGGACCTAACTTGTGAATGCTTAACGATGAGTGAGCACAGCCGTTCAGCTCGGCTACCTTTCTAATTAGATTAGCGCGGCCTCCGCCGAGCAGGAGCCCGTCTAGGCGCAGACGCGCCCCCTCCCTCAGACCCCTAATATTTGTAATGACGCAAGGACTGGGGCCATTAGAGGAAGTTAAAAATGAATTATGGGGCCATATTATATTACCCAGATGCTGCCTGAGAGGGGCCGGGTTTGTGTTATCGCCTGCTTAACCGCGGGCCTCGGACCGGCCGCCTGGCGTTGGCCGCGCCGGGCCCCGTACACCCCGGATCGCGCTATTTGTAAGTCGGGCGAGGGTTGCCATGTCAACCGACAACGGGGGACTCGGGCCGAGGCCTGGGCTGCCAGCCTCCCACGTGCGTCCCGGTTCCCCACCACCGGGCAGGGCGGGCCGAAGTTCCCCTTCTGGCCGTCGGAACCGAGAGCCCAGTGGCTGGGTCGGAGGGTGGAGACACAGGCTTCATTATCTGTTGCCATGGGAGCCTGGAGGAATTACTTGCTTTCTGCTTGCGCCTTACCAACGTGGGCATAAATAACCACCCAGGAATCCCAGGAGAGGGGCCCCCCTGGGATGTGCTCTCTTTTTAAAACTGGGAGGGCAGTGTGGGAGCGGAGGTCTTCCAGAACACTGTCCTTCTGCCTGTGCTTGAGGGCCTCCGGTTTCCCACCTCCAGGAACCCAGTGGTTTGTGTTTTACATTTTTCAAATGGTGTCGGAACATTTAAGATGAAATCTGTGTTCCTCACGGACTTCGAGCCACCCAGCTCTGCGTGGCTACCTGCAAGCATGGCGTGATCCAGCAGACCTCCAGAGCTGACTCACCCCTGCACCTGGAACTTCGGAGGGAGGGAGGGGGGCAGTGCTGCTCTCCAGGCCCCTCCCCCAGCCACATCACAGGCTTCTCCCTGCTTCTGCAACTTTGACACTTCTAGATGTCCATGTAAGTGGACTCCAGCAGTATCGGTCTTTCCCTCAGGGGCTAATGTCACATAGCCGAGTGTCCTCTGGGCTGTCTGCATTGTCACCGATAGCAGGATTTCCTTCCTTTCCAATGCCCAGAGTGTTCCATGGCATCAACACGGGACATTTTCTGTGTCCATTCGTTCATCTGAGGACTCTCAGCTTGCCTATGTGTCAAGGCTGCTGTGAATGACGCTGTGGGGGGACGAGGGGCGCACACACCCCAGTGGTGGGGCTCCTGGTCTGGGACAGCTCCATCTGTGGGGTTTTCAGAAGCTTAACGCCAGTTCTGCCGCGGCTGTGCTGTCCCCACCACAGTGCTCAGGGCTGCTTACCTCCAACAGCGCCAGCCCGGTTCCGCCTCCCCACTTCTTAACGTCGCCTTCCAGTTTCCTCTCTTACTGCTGTGTTCTCCCATTTGTATCCCAAAATGGGAAAGCCCACTTCCCTGATAATTTATAGACCTATTAAGCTCAGTGAAATTTCTTCATAATTGAGCTTTAAATTCACGTTTTTAGTATAATTGGTCACTTAGCTCACTTCTCCTTTTCCCCCGCAAAATGTGTTGGGAAGTAACACCGTGTGACACTTCCTACAGCTTGGGGCTCTGCGCACTGTCCGATGAGCGTCTGCACCTTCTGGGGAAGACGGGCTTCCTAGACATTCCTGAGGACTGTCTCTGGCTTATGCTCCACACCCTGCTCCATACTGGTCATCCACAGACCTCTAGTGGCAGTCCTAACAGTGGTGATCTCGAATGTCATCTAATGGTGAGCGCAGTCTTGTCCTCATCCATTACAGTTCTGTGTCCTGCTGCCTCAAAGATGATTCTACCACAAAGCAGGACAGAATTTCAACAGAGAAAACTCCTATCTCCCCGAAGCATCTGTCACCACTCTTTAGACACAACTTAAATAAAATTCAATAATTTTAACTTTTAGGAATGGTGCTGGGGAAGCAATATATGCTTTTAATTATTATCCTAAATTAGCCAAAATCCAATACAATCTTTGGCATTCTGCACAGGGAATACTTATCAAGAGACGTGAGTGAAGCTCTTTAAGTCAATAAACGGGTAGGGGAGTTTAATACGCCTCATTAGAAGGCCCGTGTTTAAAGAAGAAAATATATCATTCCCACTTACCAATTTTATTTTGGACAGTTAATAGCCTATCCGCATTAATCGGTATGTACTAATTCCAGAAAACTTGCATTTTAACATGATGGTACTCTTTTAGAAATCTGTGCGTTGTGCTACTCTTCCAACCAGTCTGCTATGATTTTTAATCTTTATAACCACATTATTAAAAGCTATAAAGAGGATGCAACTCATTTCTATGATGCAATGTCTACTTTTCAAACAAACAGGAAAATCCCTAGTGTTTCATTCCAGGCATAAATTAACACATGTCAATAATTAACTTCCACTCTTCCAAAAAATGTTGAAAACAGAAGGCAACAGTTTTTTGTGTTCCAGAAGCAACTGGGAAGAAGACGTCGTTGTAACCCCATTTTGTCACCTGGAGACTTTATGGCTTTAAGTAATAAATCATAAAACTTTGCTATTCCTAAACATTTTGAGATAAGGGTGTTGGAAATCCAATCAATTTAGACGTCTCCATGCAGGCTCCAATCTTTCAAGCCAGGGACATACATGATGTCCTTGTCACGTTACCTCTGAGGGAACCGGCTGAAAACATATTATCTAACAGAAGCCATCGGCATCCTTTCCCAGGACGCACTGACGGTTCCACAGAAATCACGAGGTCCACACCGCCTGCAGAGAAGGGAAGTCATCAGTACTTCCTGAGCAAATGCAGATGTGGCCGCTTGGGATTCAGAATTAAATTCCTGACAACACAGGCCCAAGGCCCGTCGCTGATTACAAGGTCAATAGCGAATACTGGGCGTGGAAAACAGGACGAGGTAGGGAAAGCTGCGTGGGCTTCCCCCAGGTCCGGCACGGAGACTCCTGCCTCTCGTGAGCTGTGTGGCCTTGAGCAAGTCCCTCGTCTCCCTGAGTCTTCAGGCCCTTCTCGACCAGCAACGCACGGATCACGTCTACCGAGGGTGTTGCCAGCGGGGTCTGGCGGGGCTCCCGGCAAGGGCACAGCACGTAGTAGCTATCGCTCAAGTCCAGTACTGGCATCGACGAGCTTGTTCTTTGGAAAGTCAAAATGCCTTCAGACCCCATTCGTTCAACCCCCATTTGGGGCAAAAGTGTCGAATCAAGCAACACAAATAATCCTACCGGCAGAATTCCAACGCCAAGCGGTACGTCTGCGGGTCTGAGGCCGGGGCGGACACGGTCCCTTTCTTTGCTAGCAGCCCTGCACTGTCCCTTTTTGCTTACTCGTTTTTACATTTCTAAGAGGAATAACAGAAAGCAGAGCAAGAACAGGAGCCGACGGGTGCGCAGAAGTTGGGGTCTCGTGGAAGTATTCGTAATTACACTCTATTTAATCAAGCTGTTTACGAGGAGGACCCGAGTGGGAGGCAGGGGCTGTGTGGGTCCAGCGCACTACCAGCCGCTCACCTAACGGGCACCCGTGGCTCCGGGATAAACGGGGCCGAGCCGCGCTGCCGTTGGCATTAACGCAGCTAAAGTCAGAAGACAAAGAAAACCCTCCCGGGCGACGCTGCTCCCTCTTGAAAACTTGGTATAACTTTGCATAACCCCGGCCCGAGCCACTCGTGTTTTCTCTCATTAGTTCATGAAAGCAGAGTTTTGATGGATGGCAGCCAGCAGAATTCATCCGTAATGAGCAGTGGTTCAGGGGATCACTCAAATCCTGGCACCTTTCTTGTGGAAAGCTCCTTTCTAGAGTACTTAATTGTAACATATTGCTGCTATTATTTTAAAGTAATAACTCATTATAGAATGGGATTTCTATACAAGCCCTAATAATTCTGTTATGTCTACCACGATTTTTCAGCATTAGCTAATGAAGTGCCCCATCATTTATCAGTAAATAACATCTAATGTTGCTCAGTAAATCTTTTGTCAGAATTACTTGTGCCAGCGTCCTAGATCAGGGACAATTAATATCGTCAGAATTGGTGATTTGGGAACCTACTCCCTTGTCATCCATCCTACTCTTCCCAGGCAATGAAATCATTTGACAAGTGGATACAGTAGTCCCATTTTTCATTCACGTTATCAGCTTTGGGTTTCCCATGACATCGCTATCTGGAAGAGGCACAGAACTTCACCAGAGAGCCAAGATGCACTTTGGGCCAAGCCTACCAGCGCAGGTGTCCCTGACTACCTTGTTCAAAACCCCCAAAGCTTTCGTTCTGGGTGACCCCCAGTGACCTGATCAAAAATGAGCTCTGTTGGGGTTCTGGTTAGGTCTGTTTGTTTGTTTTATTCACAAATAGCATTTCACTGTGCTGTGAGACAGGGAAGAAGAGAATTATTTCAAAACTCTTCTCTGGGTCAGAGAGAGGCAATATCGATAATTTGTGTGATCGCTCTTTGCAAAGATACTGAGTTCAGGCTTCCTCTGTGTGTGTTTCTGTGGGTGCCTGCATACACACCCATCTCCCTCTGGTTTTTATATGCCAGATACACGTTGCTTTCAACATTTCTTTGGTTCATTAAATCTTAGAAATTAAATTCAAAATTGTCATCTCCAGAATTTCTCTCCCGAATTTCTTAGAAGTGTCGTACTTTTGTCTCTGGGGAGTTTTCTTGCCCTGTTTAGCCACGCTGCTGAATGAGCTCTGTTTTTCTATAAAGACATGAAAACCACATTTCACAGGGACTCTGACGAGGGCACCCAGGAGCCTCCTTAAGCCTCCAGGGTGCAGAGTGGCCTTTGGCAGCTCAGGGCCGCTCTGTCTCCTCTGCTACGTGAATCCAAGGACATCCCCGGAGACCCAGGCTGGGCCTCCTAGAGCAGCCCGTGCCCACAGCAGCATGGCCGCTGGGCCGGTGCCGTTGCTATGGAATGGCAGGCATGTGCGGGAAAGACAGGCTCGGGATGAATAAAGTCTCAAGGAGGAATCCGGATGTTCCTTTCTCCCTTCCAGCAGCAAGACCATTTGAACACGTGGCGTCCTCTCAGGCCCCTGTACGCATGCCAATCCCGTCCTCCTAGGTCAATTGCTACTTACAGAAGCAGCACCCCCGTCAGTCATTCTGAGAAATTGGTACCTTGGGAATCAATGGAGTCCAACCCAGTAATTGGTGGGAGAATCAAAGAAAGTGCTAAGTGGGAAAGGTGGATTGCACGTCGAGTCCCCCACATAGCACAGATAATCAGCCCGTATTCCGAAAATTCATTTTCATCCAGTCTGGGTTTCTGAATTACAATGGGACGAGGCACCAGGAGTAGGGGAGCGCTCGGGTTCAGAAGGTCAGGTCGGCACTGTGCCCTCCTTTGGCAGCGGTCACGGAGAAGGTAAAGATCAGGGAGAGTGGGCCTGCGTCTTCACTGCAGAAGGAAGGACTCTTTCAACCACAAGGAAGAGGGATGTGGAAACTGCCAGAAAAACGTTGTTCCTGTACCGGTAAGCAGAGGCGCTGTCATGTGGGGAACCTGGGCTGCCCTCCTCATCCAGGACCTTTCAGGCTGCTCAGGGTAGGCGTGTGTTGGGGGGAGCTCTTTGCAAACACTCTGAAATGGATGGCTCTGAAGCAGATCTACATCTAAACGAGGTTCCTCTGGTTGCTGACATTGGAACACGGTGGAGGCACACGCGGCGCCGGGGTGTTTCCTTGGCTGGAGTGAATACGGTGGCACAGCGGACACCCAGCAGCAATGTGACCTTGAGGCGTGGCCCCCAGGAGGCTGGCTGGAGGTATGGAGAAGTCCACGCCCTTGGCGGCTCGGCGGCCCGGCCTTTCCCAGAACCCCCGGATTCCAGCATCTCTCCAATACTGCAAACAGGCCCCTGGGACTTCCTTCTTGGCACTTACTTTTTTTTTTTTTTTAATTTCTTTTCAGCATAACAGTATTCATTGTTTTTGCACCACACCCAGTGCTCCATGCAATCTGTGCCCTTTCTAATACCCACCACCTGGTTCCCCCAACCTCCCACCCCCGCCCCTTCAAAACCCTCAGATTGTTTTTCAGAGTCCATAGTCTCTCATGGTTCACCTCCCCTTCCAATTTCCCTCAACTCCCTTCTCCTCTCCATCTCCCCTTGTCCTCCATGCTATTTGTTATGCTCCACAAATAAGGGAAACCATATGATAATTGACTCTGTCTGCTTGACTTATTTCACTCAGCATAATCTCTTCCAGTCCCGTCCATGTTGCTACAAAAGTTGGGTGTTCATCCTTTCTGATGGAGGCATAATACTCCATAGTGTATATGGGCCACATCTTCCTTATCCATTCGTCCGTTGAAGGGCATCTTGGTTCTTTCCACAGTGGCGACCGTGGCCATTGCTGCTATAAACATTGGGGTACAGATGGCCCTTCTTTTCACTCCATCTGTATCTTTGGGGTAAATACCCAGTTTGGCACTTACTTTTAACCTCCACAGATGCTGCCCCAAATCTGCGAGTGGAAGACTAGCCCGTGTCTAAGACATCTGTAGAGATGAAAAATGGATGGTAAAGAAATCATTCCTGTCCCTTTTTCAATTTGCCTATTCCCTTCTAAAGCTTAGTGTTTTATCAATCGTTTCAAATCCTTTCGTGCAAAAAGGCAGGATAGAAAGAACTTTGCTGAGCTTTGCTCACACTCTATCCTCCAAAATAGGTCTAATAGATAAACCTTGACTTCCTAATAGGGCCCAAACCAACAAGTTCCATCTTTACTATTATATCCTAAATAGAGAAGGCGGGAACCGTGCACATCCTTGATAGGGCAGGTCACGGCGATGTTGTGTTAATTTTCTTGTCTACTCAGCCTCCTTCCACCAGCCTAGAGCCACAGCTGGGGGAAGACAGTGTCTTAATCCGTCCCCATAATAAGATCTCAAACCCACTAGCGCGCTTCCTGTAAATCCAGTTTGGATGAATGGAAACGAACTTTGGAGGGAAGAGAAGGAAATGCACCCGGGTCGTGTGCCCGGAAGCGGGGAGTTCCCACCGTCACGTTTTCTGAAGCAGACTTGGACGGCGACCTTAGAGACCCTGCTGCTTCCCACATGGAGTGTTTTTAAGCAAAGCAACAACAAAAATTTGGTTCCTTGAACTGCTCTCGAAGCTGGCCCGCCCGTCCGCCGGGCTTCGGCACAGGCTTGGCCGTGCTCAAGATTAATATTTCAGGACTTGTCACGGCCGGCTCAGCCCCCGCCCCCGCCTGCATCTGACAAGCTATTTCTCATGTCGCTAAGTGCCAGCATTAAATTATCCCTGCTGTTATGACAGCAACATTATTCACCAGGGCTCCTGCCTCCGTACAAGGCTGCACACAGCTGCCCGGTCCTCTTCTCTGGCTCTCAGAGGCGCACTGGTCTCTGCACTTGGAAGAAAGAGCAGCGGAGGAAGGGACGGTGCCCGCCACGCGGTCCTGCCCTCCCGTCGAAGACCATGCCTGTGGGGTCGCCGTTCCTCCCACCTTGGAAACTATTTTTTTTTCTACAGAATAAGCGCTCTTGGTTCAGTCGTCCTTCTTCATGGGAACCCTGTGACGGATGAACACGTAGATACACTCCGTGGGTTTGGGGCTGAGCGCACTCACAGCGGGATCGCTGCCTGTATCCATTACCGCTCCCCGCGCGACCCTGACAGTCAAGGACCGCCTGGAGAACCGTTTGCCTGCCGTGTCTGTGTGGCTAGAGAGTCAGGAACATTGATTTTACTCCATAGAATTTTATTCACTTTTGTGAGGCTCCAGAGCCATTCAAATTTCAGGGTGAATATGTTTCCCTAGAAACAGTGTGAGTTGAAGATGCTGGGGGAGAGTAAAGTCACCAGCATCCGCGGCGATGTTTTGGGAGCCCTCCTTCAGAGCCACACTGCAGGTGACCGAGACGGCCACCGCCTCCTCATGGGCTAGTTTGCAGTCACGGGAGTGAGGTCACACCCAGGAAACCAGACCCCACGGCCAACCTGTTGGCTGCGGATAGACCGTGTGGCTTATGAAAATAAGAGAGGGTTGGGGCAAGAGGTCTCAAACTCATCCACCAGTGGCAGATGGACCACGACCCACCTCCCCCCACCAGTGAGGACAGGGTCTCAGCTCAGCGGGACGAGCCAGAGAGAGCCTCAGCGAGGGTCCTGACATGACAGACACATAACTAACGGAACTGTAATGCCCCTTCCTCTGACTTTAAGAAGAACAGAAGCACCTAAGGGACCTCTTCATTATGACTTGGTATTTCGCTCAGATTCAAGCAGAAGAGACAAAAATGCAAAGTCCAATTGTGCTTGGTTTCCTTTCTTCTCCGCTAGTGGGAATTCAATTAGCGGAACAATTCATTCCACTGGGAAGGACGTGGGGGAAGGGGAGGCATCTGCACAGGGGACATGTGCTTGCCAGACTCCGGAGAATGTGGCTTCATTTTCTCAATGGTTTGGGGGAAAGGAGGAGATGGGAAAGAATCTTTTCTTTGATGCAAACACGTCCGTTAATTTCAACATGCTCATGCGCATCCGCACACATCTACGTGGACGGGCACCGGCGTCCGCTCTACCCTGGTGCTTGCCCTGGGTCGCCGCTCAAAGACAGACCTGCCTGTGTCCCAGGTCCCGCCAATGCCGGCCTCAGGCACGGTGTCTGCACTGGCAGCGGTGACGGGCCGATACTACTATTTCAGATGACCAGAAGCAGGTCCGCAGACCGTGCCGCCCCTCTGTTTCCGGAGCCACCTGAAACCTGGAACAGGACTCCTCATTAACACAGGGCCCACGTCACCCCCACCCTGTGAGGCTTTGGGTCTCGTGTCACCGTCCCAGCTGAGAGGAAGGAAAACACCAGAAGCCCCTCGCTTCCCTCATCCGCTGGGGAGCTTCCTCATCCACAAATAGCCTAGAAAATCAGACTGGTTTTTGGAACACTGGACACATAGTTTGGCAAAGGAACATCTAATTTTGACGTAGGCTCTAAAATTACTTAAGAGCTGGTTGGTACACAGAGACTGAGGGCACATTGCTTGCATGTGCTTTCTTTCCGCTCTCCTGAGAACTCTTGTTCAGGTTGGAGGCACCCAAAGCTCTGGCCAGCACAACCACGTGGGGGACAGAAAGAGGAACTTCGGGCCAGCAAGCAGATTTCCATCCCGGCTTAACGGTCCTTCATGTGTGTGCGGTATCTGTGCATTAAAGAAGATTTTGTTGGGAAAAACTGAATAGTTTACGTGTTTTCCTTTCAAGTGTCTGCAAATTACATGGTGCTCCTTCCTCTTTTGTGTCCTGGTGAGTCAAAACAATCCATAAGTTAGTCAAAGGATCAGACTAATTCACTTGTTGGGAGATCTCAGTGGTTTTGTTTATGTGTTTTAAATACAAAGGAGTCATCTGCATACCCCATGAGGACCTGTCTTCCGGATTAGAGGCAATTTTTCATAGCTTTATTATTTTTATTCAGACATTTTCTAATGAAAAATCTCAAAAATATCCATAAAGTGAAAAACGTAGTAGTAACCCACATGCGCGGCACGTTACCGACACCATCAGCCCTGGAGCCTGCGGGTTCAGGCGTCTCGGTCCACATGCCCACGTCCTCTTGGAACCATTCACGGCCAGTCTGAGGCCGGCGTGTCGCAAATCCGCCAGCATGTGTGTCAGTAATGGCACTTATTGTATGCGTACGATTAGAATTCCCCTTGGAGGGAGCATCCATCGACAGCAAACGTACCAATCTTTAAGGGCACATGTACGGGATTTGACAAATGCAAGCGCCTGTTCAACTCAAACCCGTCAGATCACACGACGGTACCGTCCTGTCCCCCAAAACTCTCTCTCACCCTCCCGTGGTTGACACCTGCCCTCTGTCCCCCTGTGGGACAACCGCCGTCCTGATGGCTTTGTTTGAAATCACAGGATACCCTTGCCCGTTTTAAGATTTTGAGTAAATGAAATCTAATGCGGATATTTTCTCCTATTTCAGAGTTTCCACCCCGACGAGCATTTCTGAGATCCGTTTCCTGTGGCATGACCCCGGTGGCCGCGGCTTCTCGATTCCGAGCAGCCGTCCTCGTGTGGACGCGTGTCTCCAGTTCTCCTGGCTAAGCGCGCAAAGGCGGGCCGGCCTGTTTCCGTTTTCTGGTCACACTGGTTGAGTATTCTAACGTTTTCTGGAAGGTGGTTGATGAGCTGATCGCCTGTTCAAAAAGAATCCGTGTCTGTGAACAGACCTTTATAGATTGGAAGATGACGTTTAGTAACTGGAACGAGACCTTGCGCCAAGTCACCTTTCACGGAGCGTTGTGGTCCTGTCTGACGTGACACCGAAGTAGTAACAAGCAGGCCTCAGACCCAGGCGATCTCGTTCCTGACACTGGTACAGAGTCATACACTTCTTTACTTCTCTTTTATTTAAATATCTTTTAGGGAAAACTTCTAAAAAGTTGAACGAGATGTTTGCAGTAATTAGTACCTCACCACGGAGTTCCAGAGTCAATACGGCATGTTTCTAAGCGTGACAGAAGCATGAGCATGTAACACACACACACATTTACATATGTGGGTATTTTGAGAATATAGTTTACTATATGCGTGACAAAACCATTATCAACTCAAATAATTTGTGGATAATCTATTGACATTGTAAACAACTGCTTTCCCAACATATAATAAACATTTTTTTAAATATCAGAAAGAATAACGTTTTTTTTAGTTTCCAGATTTAAAACTTGCACACATAATTTACTATTTTAAATTGTGAATTTAGTTTTGAAATAGCCCTTCCTTCAGGCCCAGTGAAATCCCTATTATCTGTACGCATTAGTGTTTGGAAAGCCCGTGGCTGACCCATTTGGGCTGGTATGATAGGAACGAGAATGTGGTCCTTCAGAGCTCCTCCGCCAAGCTGAGTGCAAAGCTGTACTCGACAGAGAGGGTACTTGAGCCCAGCAGCACCGGCAGCCCGTACCTCGTCTGGTGTCACGGTGTGTGTTCCAGAAAGTAAGCCAGCATCGAGCACGTGGCAGCACTAGGTCGAACTACCGGGTGTGTGGGTGATGTCAGAGGCAGAACGCGTTGAGAAGGCCGAGGATCTGCATAGGAAAAATACTGTGTGCAAGAAAAAGAAAATGACACCGGAAGTGACCACAGTGAGATTAAAAACAACACCCAAAGATGAGGAGATTCGTTTACAATCTGCTCAAAGTTTTGTACCACACAAAGTAAATATCATACAAGCTACTTTTCAATTACCGAGATGAACTTTCCCCCATAGATTCACACTGTTAATAAAAAGAGAAAAGATAATCGCCCTCCCACTTAACGGCCCCGTATCTGTCCCTCGGAATGGGGCTGCTTTCTTGAGATTCTCTTGTGATTACTTTCAGAGCTATTGTGAGTTTATGAGTGCTTTTAGCTTCTAATGCAGCTTCAAATGTCAATCTTTATATCACCGAAGGACAATTAGGCAAACCATGTAATTGTGTTGTCACTTATTAATTTCAAGCTCCAATGTCATAAATTATATGCTTTAATTAATACCGTGTCAATGGCAATCTGTAACTTTGAATGCATACAGAGGTTAACAAGAATACATAATTAAAAGAAAACAGTGAATAAGGGCACGGCTGAACGGTTTATAAAATTAGGCAAGAAAGTGAGTGCTTTGTCAGCAAGCAAGCACCATGATTAAAGGGGGGTGTGTGGAGGGATTAATAAGTGAGAGCAGAGAAATGGAAACCATAGAATAAGACAATAAAAAATGTATTCAATAAAGACAAACGAATGAATAAACAGACACAGTGAAGCATTTTAAACTAAATGCTCAAGAAACTGGGGACATTTGTTGCTGTGATCTGAATGTGTGTGTCTCCCCCCAAAATCTGTAGATTGAAACTTAACCCTCCAAGTGATGGTATTAGGAAGGGATCGGGTCATAGGGGTGGAGCCAGATGAATGGGATCCATGTTATTACATTCAAGACCCCAGCGAGGACCAACCCCTTCCTCCCTGGGAGGACAAGGTGACAGGAGCTGTTGGTGTCCCAGGAAGACGGCCCTCCCCAGAACCCCCCAAGTGGGAGCCTTGATCTCGGACTTCCAGCCTCCATAACTGAGCAATAAATGTTATTTATAAGTCACCTGGTCTGTGGTACTTTGTTTTAGGCTAAGCACTTATCAGTAGATGTTTCTAGTTAATTGAGATGGTAAAATCCTTCTTTGGTTCAATTCTCAATGTTGGAAACCATTCTAAAATGCATGACCTCCCTTGCCTGACTTAGAAAATACGGTACTGTGAGAACCATGTAGTCACGTTGCAGAGATTGGGAATGCTGTGGTGTTTGGGGGTCTTCCCTCTAAATAAGATTTCTCACCACAGTGCCGATGATGAAGGGAGCAAGAGCCTACAGGTGTGCTACTCTGCTCAATGATCTTTATGTGAAGACCTCACAGACCAGGTGTTTTAGAAATACATACCTAGTGTTGTTCTTAGGGTTTATACTTTTTTTTTTCTGTCATAAAATTAGATTGTGGACCTGCTTTATGGCGGATACTGTTTGGGATCGAACCCAGGATTCATAGAAACTTGAAGGCAAGAGGAACATCTCAAAAGCTGATTGATACAATCCATCCACCTTACAGATGTGCTGACGAGGCTTTCGGGGTCCAAAGAAACGCAAGAGCAGAGCCAAACGGGGGGGTCAGGGGGTTGCTCCGATTCCAGGTTGAAATAACCCTTACGCTCCTAAGGTGGCACGTTACGTGAACTCGAAATGGAGTCAGAACCAACTAATCTTGGAGGGAAGGTCTACAGTGTAGACAAGGGATGATGACATCGGAGAGAAAGTGAGCCGCTCAGACCAGGCAGACTCCAGGAACCAAGTGCTCAGCCAGCTTGTTGTTGCCATAATCCCTGCGCACTCTGTGATCACGACTGTCGGAAGCATCCGAGGGGTCGTGGGTGCACAGTGCGTTCCACGAAAGCGAAGTGAAGGGGATGACGTGGATGGGTCACCACTCGTGTTGGACATGACCTTCGTCCCGTCGCTGAAGCAACTGGCTTAGGACATTTCCATTGATTATAGTGGAAATGATATCCACCAGAACCAGTGGTTTTCCAGTTTTCTCCCTAAAATAATGAGTCTATTACCATCAAGCACTGGGTTGCCAGGGAACATTAAATAACTCTGCGCCTGTGTAACATTTTCTTCATGTCAATCCGATACGTCAGAGTTCCATGATGCTATGGGATTAGAATTGGTATAGTCTGTTTTTCCACTCAAGCCCTGGTATGAGGGCATGCGCCATTTTATAATTCAGGGACTTTGCAATGTTGCTTTCTCTTCCAGGCTTCACTATTCTCTCCTGCCACGGGGGATTCTGCCACATAACTCACGGGATGGCAGAGAGGGTTCAGTGAGCTACAAAAATGAAAGAGTCCACTAGGAATTGTCAGTGCCACATGTGAGATTTTTGTTATGAGTGTTGTACTGGTTTTCTGGTGTGTGCTGTTAAATGTAGTTTTGAAAACATAATAAAAAATTCAGTAGGTTATTGGAGATGCCTGGTTGAGGCAGCAAAGTCTTATCAAAACCTACTTTTAACATGACCAAGTGAGCCCAGTCCCGGGCATACAAGTGAAGGAAATGAACCTGTGTGTCTGTGAGAGACGTCTGCATCCCCATGTCCATGGCAGCACTAGTCACGGGAGCCAACACATGGAAACAACTGAGGGGTCCATGATGGAGAAAATATAGCACAGACACACACATGAGCACCACTCAGCCATAAAAAAGAAATCCTGACCTTTTTGACAGCATGAATGAAACCCGAGTGTGTTAAGTGAAATAAGTCAGGAAGACGGGTGTTCTACGATTGCACTTATATGTGGAATGTGAACGAAGCTGAACTCATAGAAAAAAGAGTAGATTGGCAGTCGCCAGGAACTAAGGTGGGGGGACGGGGAGACATTGGTCACAGAGACTTCCAGCTATAAGATCAGACAGTTCCAGGACCTAGTGTACAGCCCGGGGAAGACAGCTAACAAGTACTCTATCGTACACTTGCATGCTGTCAAGAGAACGGATCTCAAACGTTCTCACCGCACACACAGAGTCACGGCAATGACGCGAAGTGACGCAGGTGTTGACGGCCACCGTTGTGGTCATCAGTCCACACTATGTGTCAAGCTGTCACGTCGTCCGTCATAAACTCACCTAGTGTCCTATGTAAACCCAGAAGAACAAGAAACAAAAATGCGTCAAGGTGCCCACAGAGCCTTTGTCCTCCACCGAGGGATCTCGTCCCGGTCTACACAGAGGAGCGGCTGCAAGACATGCTTTCCACAAACAAGTAAAAAGTAAACAAAAAAGGAAAGGATTTTCAGGCATTTTGTGAAAAACATACATTCCCCAAAGCACTTGACATGCTCTGATTTATGATACGAATGAATGCAATTCTTTGGTCTAATCCAGGTGGGGACCACGATCCACAATGACCAGATATAACAGCCTGAAGCCAGGTCCTCCCACATGGGTACATTCTAGCCCGTCACGCTGACAAGGTGACAGCCTTGCATGTCTTTGCTGGTAACAAAGTCCTTAGTCCTTCCACAAAGTCCTTTCTCAGAAAAAGCTGTCATTTTCTGAATAATTTCTGAGCAGAAGGACTGTGTGACCAGCTGCTTGCATCATCTCATTTAATTTTTGCAAGCCTAGGGCGTTAGCTCTAACATTATCCTGCTTCTGTGGGCGAGGAGATTGGGGTTTCGATTGGTTAAGTATCTTATTCAGAATCACATAGTGAGTAAATGGAGACGCTAGGTCTGTCTACATCCCAAGCCCACCTTCTTAATCACTGCTGAGTAAAACCACTAGTACCTTTACAGAAATACTCTACCTCGTGGGAATTTTTCCGAAAGAAATAATTCAATAAAATGAAAAGTTCTAAGTGGAAGCAATCTCCTTGGCTTTCTGAAATCATCTGAGCATCCCAAGCTTGGGAGAGGGTTACTAAATTCTGCTCCATCGAATAATATGCAGAGACGATAGGTAATTAGACAATTCAACCATTCCTAACAGAAACACAGTTGGGCAGAGTGTCATTGGATTCTGTTATTTTTGTGAATATGGAGTAAGTACATGTGGGCAAAAACTGGAAAAAAAAGATGAGAATATGAAATTTTCATTTTTCTCTGCTATCAAAACTTGAGATAGATTGATTTTACTTCCTTCACCAATTCCTCCCTTCTTTGCACTGAGCGTTCTGTGGCCCAGCTATGTCCAAGCCCTGACATATCCTCCTGGGGCTCCCAGACCGGTGACAGACCAATGTGGATGGGCAGCAGCCAGGAGGCAGAACGCACTGCAGGAGGCGCCCCACGGCCCCTGGGATCACAGGACTCAGGGCACCTGCCTGTGTCCCAAGAGCAGGAGTCCCTGAGGTCTTCCTGGAGGAGGTGACAGGCTAATAACTGAGTTTACTGTAAGAACGGGTAGAGAAGCAGCTGCAAAAGGAGAAAATTTCAGACATAAAAAGGAATGGAGGGATTAAGGAATTCCCTGTTTGTGGAAGAGTTAGTGCTTGAGTTCATCCAGAGTAAGAACTGTCTGTCTTCTGTCTGTCTGTCTTTCACCTATCTGTCTACCCCTCATTCTTTCGCCCCCCCAACACACATCTACACACACATCCCATGTCTGCCATCAGTTACTTAGAGTTCATTTTATTTGGCAAGGAGTTTGCTAATATGCCAACTTATTTTTATTTATGTAGAAAACAAAGTCTTTTGTGCATAACCTATAGCAGAGATACACATAATTTTAGAATTGGAAGGATTCACAAATCCCTGATTTGGGACTCCGTGGAGTTATGTATGTATATAACTATACTTGTACCTACATCTGTATCATCTGTCGATAGATCATCTACCAATCATCTATTGGTCGATAGATGATCAACCTCTCTATCCATCTATCTATCCATCATCTAGCTACTCACCTAGTACCCATCTGCCATCCATCTATCCTTCTCTCTATCATCTATCTGTTTATCTATGGATCATCTGTCCGTTTGTCCATCTGTCTGTCTGGAGAGAGACGGACGGGGCTGGATGGCACACGCATGTACCCTACGCACGTGTCCTATCAAACAAGGTCTCAAGGTCTGTCGAAGTTGGGGAATCAACAAAAGATGACGAAACCTCCTCAAAC
>NW_022631038.1:2509719-2524953 GCF_010015895.1 Lontra canadensis
AAAAAAAAAAAAAAAGAAAGCTATTCTTAAATAGTTATGGAAGCATATATAGCAAAAAAAAAAAAAAAAAAAAGCCTGAAAGACTGCACATGCATTCTCTCCAGATTTTGTGATTCTTGGTTCTTCTAATGATATTGCTCTTGTTAATCTTTAGTTTCTAATTTTGTTCCAAAATAAACACACATTTATACAATAACTTTTACAAAGATAAAAATAGTTTATATTAAAAAGTAAAGATGTATAAAAAGAAGAGATGAGCGTATATAGAAAGTATGAACTTAATTTTTATATATGCGATTTAAATACCGTATTTGTTTTTCTGTCTCAGGAGGAAAGTACACCAAACAGTTTTCTACAACCCATCCCGGGACAGCAGAAATAAAGGTAACTTACTTTCTTTTTACGGTTCGCATTTTCCTAATCTCACACAGTAATAATCAGGGACATGGGGGCTTAATATTTAGAAAGCAACAGCCATTTGTACTCCAAGTCAGGCCCACCCACCCCAGCAACAGGAAGCCCCGGCTCACACACCAGCCACGTAGCCCTGTCATCTCACAACGACAGCTGTGGGCCTTTCAGAAGGGCTCACTTTGCTGTGTAAACGGCTCTGGGTCATCATGAATATCTCCTCTCTTCCCAAATTCCCACATGTCAGTGGATCCAGAAGCCAAGCAAGGACATGCTTCCGTCTCCAGAGACAGAGCGTTTTCTCTGACCACTGCGGAATCCTACGTGGGCCCGTCTGGGTCCTCCAGATACAGGACACGCTGAGGCGTCTGCCCTAAGGTAGTGACAGGCCAGAAAACAAACGGTTCTGTCAGTGGCGTAGAGAGTCAGGCAAGGCACACTGAATGCTAACGAACTCCTTAGCATCCGTACAAAAGGCTTTTTAACTAGTTGATACCTACAATCCCCCTAAGGATGAGATGCATTTAAAAATCCATGAACAAAGTATAGGCCAAAATAATTACCTCTTCCTTTTCATGGAGCATAACATGCGCTTTGAGACTAGCCACTCTGGAGAATTTCTTGTTACACACAGGACAGGTAGGCTCTTCCCCATTGTGGGTGCATTTGTGAAGTGTCAGGTTGAATTCAACATTAAATGTTTGGGGGCACTGGTCACATCGATGTGGCTATTTGGAGAGAAAAGTCAAGAAGCCACTGAAATACAATCTTTCCACAATAAATGCCATTCAAATATCAACAAGTACCATAATCCACAGGCGATCTAAGAACGTCCCGTCTGTCCCGCAACTAAGTCGGTAAATCCAAAATGGACACAGCCAAGCTCCCTACAGAGTTTCTCAAAGGATTATAAGGACGACAAGTCGTCCACGCAGAACAGCACACCCCCCCAGGAAAAGGCGCTGCACGTCAGTGTAGCGGGTACAGTCTCCACGGACATGAACGTGAGGGACTCTGCTCCGGGGGTGGGTTGTTCCCTCTTTTCTGACCAAGTCCACCGCTCTAAAGAGTCACTTCAAGTAGAATCAGTAATCATAAAAACCTTCACTAGATTTGAAGACAGTTGCTTATCGCAGTCTAAAATTTTCCCCAAATGAAAGGCGTTCTGCCACTTCCTCGTAGAAAGATAATCACTGGTATTTCTCTCTGAATATCAAGGCACAAGAGAGTATTTTCAGGTTTTCAACGTAGGAGCGTAATACAGCTGATACCGGTACTAGCAACAGCACGTGTTAACATATATTCTAGTTCACAGTCGCGCTGAAAACAAAGCCAATTAGTCATGTCCTGTTCCCTGGAGAAGAGGTCCCTGGCATCGTCCTGACCTACGTGCTCCAAACCGAGGGGAAATCAACGGTCATTTTTTCATGGTCGTTTTAACTGCCATTTTCTATCTGGCAGGCACATCATTCCATTAAGACACTAATACTCTTAACTGAGTCCACAAGGGCCCCTGCCAAAGAGGATTCCAGTCTCTGAAGTGTTATTCCCTGCAGAAATGCAATGGAAAATCCCAGGAAAACCACTGTAAAGCAAGCCCACTTGGAGATAACACTCCCTGTTGGAGAAAAACACATCAAGATACACCAGTTCTGCACAGTCACTCTCAGGAGCCAACCCCACTCCAAGTCCTGCTTTGAGATGACTTCTCTGTCCACGGACTCAGAACTCTGACACACAGATGCGCTGGACCAGCTCCCGCGTCACCTCACCAACCAGTGAAGGCTTAGGACTGCGTCTACAACTAAGCACGGAACGTCGAGGTAGGTGTTCGTGAAGATAAAATGCCCAATAATTTAGGGATCTAAGTTACAAGAAAAACTTGCGTTTGGCATGCCAGTTGTTACAATACCTCCAGTTTCAACGCTCACATTTCTGACAACCCTCTTGAGAATACATACCTTGTCATTTCGCTCGTGATCCCTCATGTGGCGTTGAAACTGGGACTCTTTTGGAAAAGATAGCAGACAGATTTCACACTTATGGAAGTTTGGAACTTGATAGGCATAATTAGTGTTCTCCGCGTTCAATGTTAAAACTCCATCTATAAAATTGCATAAGTATAGACAATAAATACCAGTTGTTATTCTCATCACACAAATAAAACTAAATTACGTGGTTATTGTTTAGAAGCCAAAGTACGTCAGAAATTAACGGGAGAATTTTGAAGAAATTCATGGTGTCTTCAGTTTTTCGAAAGGACATGATTTTAGGGCAGACACAAGGAATGCTGGGAAGACTGAGGCACAGGACAGCAGGACTGTAAGCCTCTGCTGGTAGGGTCGTTAGAACCTGAAACTAAACTGCTGAGTTGACATCCACCCAAAGACACACAACAGCCATGACGTCTCTTATCCTTGCCTTCATGCTTCATACGGCTTCAAAGTCACTGGAAATCCCAGAGGCATTTCGTCTCTAAGTCCATCGGTAGCCCACATGGATGATCTCAAGTCGCTCAGCAAACAAAACTCGAGTAGAAGCATAAAAGCTAATTCACTAATTCAATCTACCTCTGAAGACTGCTGCAGAGCGAGATTAATCAGAGAGGAAAAACTTCAGTTCTGCCACATGGCCAGGGTTTAGGAACACCTTTGTCCACAGCGCTTTGGACAATCCCTAGGCTTCATGACGTGCTTCTATGGACCCACGTAGGTCAACGGCTATAAACACAAAAGTATTTTCAAATAAAAATATGTACTACTCACAAAGATTTGTCAGGAAGCTCAGAAAATAAAGACGTCCTAAACCTCCGCAATTCTTTAAAATAATAGACTCCAAGTCTCACAATGTAGGCACAAATATATAGAGCACATAATAATGATACAAAAACTTGAAATACATTACATATGATTCTTTGTATCAAATTTGACTCAAAAGTATTGAAATCTGGAAATCTGGAAGTAAAGTAGGGTTGATTTTAAGACTCAAGTAAGCTCCAGAGTCTCTTGTTTCTCAAAAGTCCACGTGGTAAACACCGGCATTCCCGATTTTCAACGACCTTGAAGTCCCTCCTTTGAGAAAACAACCTGCAGCCCGGCTTGGCCCGGAAGTCCCCACCCTACAATGGCACCTGCGCAAGCAAGAAGCGAGGAAGCCTCCAGATGGGAGGCGGCGGCAGCCACAGAGGAGGTGGGAGCAGAGAGAGCCATGGAGAAGGCGGGCGACACCTCAGAAATTCTTCCAGCAGACCCTTTCGTAAAGCAGATGACAGATTAGCAGAGGACAGTTTCCAGAAACACTACTATAATTCAACAGAACAACTTCATCCAGAAACAGAATGGGCCACCACGGAACTCCTATTGTATCTACTCGTCACTATATCCACGTTATGTTCAAAGACCATGTATTCAAAATTTCTACTTTAGTTCAATTAGTAACAAAAGGGTTTACACTCTCTGGGCCCAAATAAAATGATTGTTGGGACCACGTCAGTAGATATATTATTCCCTTTGGGAAAGTTTATACTATGGAAAGAAATAGTTTAGACATTGGGAATGTTCAAGTAAAATATGTGTTGAAAATTGTGTTCTAAAACTCTAGTGAGTGTTTCCACCTAATGGCTGAATGAAGTCATGAGAAAGCTCCTCACAAGAAAGCAAAATTAAGGGGCGCCTGTGTGGCTCAGTGGGTTAAGCCTCTGCCTTCAGGTCAGGTCATGATCTCAGGGTGCTGGAATCAAGTCCCACATCAGGCTCTCCGCTCAGCGGGGAGTCTGCTTCCTCTCTCTCTGCCTGCCTCTCTGCCTATTTGTGATCTCTGTCTAATAAATAAATAAAATCTTCACAAAAAAAAAAGCAAAATTAAAAGGCTATTTCAGGAAGTAGAATGAAACAATGTTCACAGTTTCTTATGTTGAAACTGCTTAAAGTTACCCCGAAATGAGAAAGGATGTAATTAACTACAACTAATAGATAAAACCCTAAGAGATAAGAAACTACACATTTAAAACCGAAAACAACATTGTTTTGCTTTATGAATTAAGATTTTTCCAGAGAAGATTTTTATTTTAAGAAGCAAGATTTCCCTGTATAACAAAGCTCAAAACATAATAAAATCCCATTTTCACTAAGTCCCCTCCCCCAGTGATAACACAATATTAATTTGGTTCAAAGACAAACTTAAAACAATGCAAATTCCAATTAAGGCATAACTGGAGGAGAAAGCATGGTGCAGTTTCCACACTGAGCGTAATTTTAAAATCCACAGCATCTCCCGACCGGCACAGCGGGAGCCCACTCTGTCCCCAGCCACGGCCCGCACTGGGGAAGCGCGTCCGTCTCTCCAGGGGCAGCCGGGCTCCCTCATCCACACTTCACTGCCTCTCTGGGTAGTGCCTAGGCCTTAACCCCTCTGCCTATCACCTCTTCAAGCTCATTCAAATGTCTGGTCCGCAAAGTATGTGTTTTCCAGAAAGAGGTCTAGGAAATTGACGGATCCTGAGGACACGCTTCGGGAGGCCCACGAGCCCTGTGAAAACTTCACGCAAACACTCCCCGTCCACACATTTGCCCGCCGCAGGGGCGGCCGGGCCGCGTGAAAATTCTGCAGCCGCAGAGGCCACCAGACGTCCCGCGGGGCCAGGGATGGCAGGAAGGCAGGGCCGCACGAAGGGCAGCCTCTTAGCGGTCAGCCCCCTGGAGGCTGCCAGCGGAGGGGCTTCCCGGGGGACTCCGGCCCCACATATTCCTCGTGTCCCCAAATCAGCACAGGTAGTGTCTGCAGCCCCCACACATGACAGAAGCACGGAGCCACGTGCACTCCGCAGCGCTCAGATCTCCGCGCTCACCGGGGACAGGATTCTGCCCCCGCACCCCGCCGGGGTCCCTGTGAGATTTCAGGCAGGCAGGGCGAGCCCGCGGCGGATTCCAGCTGGTTTACCCAGACAGCCACCTTACACACACGCACGCACGCACGACCACATTCCCTTCGACCCCTCACCCTTCCCGAACCAAGAACTCGGACTCACTACCGAACGTAAACACGAACCAGTGGCAAAAACCAGAAACTGTCTGAGCAGCTGTTTTCCTTGAAAAACGTGAAGACTCGTTTCAACATCAATTCAGCTCTTTACACGGACGTGCTCGATCGTATAGAAGAATAACCACTCATCAGCCAGCCCCCCGGATAATAAAGCCGACCTCCGAGCTTGCAGATTAAATGAGAGAATGCTTCCAGACGCGTGGGCGACAAGAGCCCACCAGCGGCTCAGGAGAGCAGCCGCCTCCCTAACGCTCTCCCTCGCCTCCGACGGCCCGGCCGGCCCTCCACAGCCACACTCCGTCACAGCGTCATTCAGGCCTGGCCCGTGATGGGGCCTGGACAAGTCCGCAAACTGCTCTTCTCCCAAGACCGACACAGCAATCAGCCCAGTCAGCTAAACCTTCCTGGCAAAGGTCTGTCCTTACCTCCGATCTGAAGAGCTAAACTGATCTTTTTTTTTTTTTTTTTTTAAAAAAAACCCGATGTGGGGCTCGAACTCACAACGCCAAGATTGAGTCACCTGCTCCACGGACTGAGCCAGCCCAGCACCCTGCCCAGTGGATCTCTTACACTAAATGCCTCTCTGTGATATGTGATGGTTCAGCAAACTGCATTTACAGCATTCCACTGATTCAACCCCAATTTGCATCTCCCAACTTAAACCCTCAAGCACTACGCACTGAAGATCTTGGCCATCCGTAAATCCTGCGGAGGCGTTTTTGATATTAAAATGGGATACACCAGTTTCAGTTTCTAAACTAACTCCCAAACTTTTTATCTGTTTTTATTTTTGTTTTGAATAAAAAATCTTCCAAAAAGTAGTTGAAATCTCTACTTCTCTCAACAGGCCCATCTAAAGAGTTTATTTACTTGAGAGAAAGAGAGCCCATAAGCATGAGCAGGGGGAGAGGGAAGGGCAGAGGGAAAAGCAGACTCCCCGCTGAGCAGGGAGCCTGATAAGGAACTGGACCCCAGGACCCGGGGATCATGACCTGAGCCGAAGGCAGACCTTAACCCACTGAGCCATCCTGGCATCCCTGTCTTCCAAGATCTTGTCCCCGAGAGCCCAGCTAACCATGGAGGGATTTTCTCAGCTTTTCATTCTGACATCAGGATGCTTTCTGAGGTCACCAAACAGGCCTTCGAGAAGTCTGACAACTGTCGCCCCTACTTCCAGTAGGGCCCCACTTCAGCTACCACACCTTCTCCTCCTTACTTTCGTGTGTGTGTGTGTGTGTGTGTGTGTGTGTGTGTTATTTCTACTCTTTTCTAGTTTCTTCTTTTCTCCTTCCTCCTGTTTTCTCCTGTTCGTCCCAAGCTGGTCATTCAGGTCTGAGCACAGCTGGACTTTTTCAGATCAAACTCTGCAGCGCTTGCACCCCTGACATCTTTCTACTCGGTCACTGTATCTCCAAAGCCTTGCACAAAGCCTGGCACATGTTCCATGTTTTTTAAATTCTGAAGCATTATAATGTATTACCTATTCAAAAGAGGTTAGGTTAAGAAGGAAGAAAACTTACTAAGGGGGAAAAGGTGAGTTCTACAGTCCATCCCCTGGTTGTAGAGCTAAGGAAACTAAGACCCCAAAAAAACTTAGCCACTTGGTCAAAATCACACAATTAGCCGGGGCAGAACTGGAAGTAATCTTGAACTCACAGTTTAAGACTCTCTCTTAATTAATCAGGCTCCCATGCCTCTCAAGGTCATGATTTCTGAGAGGACACCCCAATCTCAACCTTGTGCCTACTGTAAAAACAGCAAGTGAACGAGGGTTTTACCAACAGTATTTTATGTCAATTGTAAGCCTAACTCTGTTTAGTCTTTCAGTATAAAATACAGTCACAACTGGGAGTCAGGTCAAAGTACCCTGCTTGTCTAAACCATTAAGTGGTGTCAGTGAGACAATTTAGAGTCTAAAATACTGATACCGGCTTCATGATAAATGATATGAAATATTACCGGACAGAGAGTTAAGGAGTAATACCTGGTCAGAGACTCACTAAACAGGCCCTGCCAGGCTCAGGGTCTCTCGTGTTCCCACAGCAAAGCTCCCCTTTACCCAGATGTGCCTTCAATATGCCTGCTTTGTCAGTTCTTGTATCTGTGCGGACTTTCCTTTTCAAGCCTCATATCATGACACTGTCTCTATTTTTAAAAGAAGTATCAGTCCTCTTTCAAATATTTGCTTTTAGTACCCGTACATTTTTATTTCTAAAGACTTTAGACTCTGGTGGGTGTACACTTAGACACCACATGCATTATTCCAACTTAACAAAACGATGGTGTGTTCAGATTACAACAAAATAATACCTCCAGTGCCTATAGCCTCCCCATCTAGCTAAAACAATTCAAGGACCAAGGTCTAAAAGTAACAGGGCCTTTTTGAGCATGATCAGGGAGTGTACTGCTGAGAATAATGCTTCCCTTAGACAATGCAAAAAACTGATTTTCTGTATAAATAGAGTAATTTCTTGTGGATGTATTTGCTGCCATTATGCTGTTTCTCAGCTCCACAAACGTACCACATATGTTAGCACTGCGACAATCAAGTAGTACTAAAGGACGCCACAGAAAACTGTGGAGAGCCCAGTCCAAGATTCTGTCCCAATTTCCAATGAAGTATGCATGCACGGTACATACTATTTTTAATGTACATATCTCAAAAAATGGGTATCTCTGGATTAAAACATGGGTTACTGGTCACAGATTAGGGAGACGGTGATGGAAGCAGGGCTGGGAGTCACGAGCGTTAGGAAGGTCAGTCCCACTAAGTGCTCAGTAAGGGCTCTGGGAGCAGGTATCGCTGCTCAGCTCAGTTCTACAGCCAAAGGGGAAGCCGATCTCCATCCTGTTCACTTACGGGGTTGTTGTGAGAAATCCAAGGTATGATAAATAGGAAACGAAAAATACTCTTTTAGAAAAGTAAACTGCACATCTACTAGCAGGGCTAAAATTAAAAAGACAGGAAAAAACAAGGACAGATGAGGATGTGGAGCAACCGGAAACCTCACATCACTCTAGAGAGAGGGAAAATCATGACAGATGCTCAAAAACCATTGGGCAGCACTGACCAGAGCTGAACACACACAGACCCCGTCAACCCAGCAATTCCGCTCCCAGGTACGTCCCACAGAAATGTGTACACAGATGGACCAAAAACACATGTTTAAAAATGCTCACAGAAGCATCATTTACAACAGCATTGCAAATGCCCTTCGACAGCAGAGGATGAATTACCACTCTAAAGGTGAGAAGTAAAACAATAAAGCTTCTAGGTGAAAATACAGGAAAAGGTCTTCATAATCTTACAATTGTCAAACATTCCTTACACAGGTCCCAAAAATACTAAACATGAAAGGACTGATAAATTAGACAATATTAAGATTAGGAACTTCTTTCATGAAAAGATATCCTTAAAAGAGTGAACAGGAAAGTACAAAGAACTCATACACAGTATATATAAAGAACTCCTGGGACCGAGCTCTTCACCAAAGATATACAGATGGCAAGGAAGCATACGAACAGAGGCTTTGCATTCTATCTCATAAGGGAACTGCAATTCACACAATGAAATACCACTGCAACCCTATTAGAAAGACTAAAATGAAAAAACAGTAAAAATAATACCAAAAGCAGAAACGGATGTGGAGCAACAGGAACCCTCATTCATTACTGGTGCAAATGCAATGCATTTGCAAAATGCAAAATGAATGCAAAATGCAGAATACAAAATGACCCAACCACTTTGGAGGAGTCTGGTGACTTCCTGCAAAGCCAAACACAGTCTCACTGGACCATCCAGCACAGTGGTCCTCTACACTGACCCAAAGGAGCTAAAAACCTGCACACAAATGTGTACAACAGGTTATAACTGCCCAAAACTGGAAGCAACCAAGACAGCCTTCAAAACGTAAACAAACAAACGCAGGAGCATCCAGACAATGGAGCATCATTCAGCAATAAAAGAACCGCTAGCAAGCCATGAAGAGATGTGAGGGATCCTTAAAAGCACACTGCTTAGCGAGAGAAGGCAGTCTACAAAGGCTGCGTACTGTATGAGTCCAACCGTGTGACATTTGAGCAAGCAGAACTATGGCAACCATGAACCCTCGTGTAAACCATTATTTTTATTAACTAGTAATGTGTCTATTTTTATTAACTAGTAATGTGTCAGAATTGGTTCACGAGTTGTTACACGTGTATCACACTGACACCAGATGCTAATAACAGGGGACAGCTTGAGGGGGAGAATAAGGCGCGTGCAGGGCATGTGGGAACTAGGTACTATCTGCTCGATTCTGCGCCAGCTTAACACTGCTACGAACAGGAAAGTCTATTAACTCAAAATAAGATACTCAACCCAGTAGGAAAGTCGGAAAGGACTTAAATGACAGCCTCACAGAAGAGAACTAATGGCTAATAAACATAAGGTCTTATAGCACAGAGCTGTAAGTTAAAACTCAAAGTACCACTGCGCACACCAGAAAGGCTACAACACTCCAGGGCAGAGCGAAGGCGGCGCTCCGGGCAGGCGGGAGGAGAAGCTGCCGGCCCACTGGAGACCCGTCCCGCCGCGGCTGTCGTGACCCAGACACAAAGTTCACAGCAGCATGTACGAGCGACAGCCCCGACTGGAAACAAGCCGCGTGGCCACAGGAGAAAGGACAAAGTGACAGCGTGTTATGTAATGGACCACCACGCGACCCCGTAACTGGACCGGTTTCTGCCAAGTGAATGACGGCGGCAACCCCGCAACCACACGCACAGAAAGAAGGAAGCCAGACACGAGTGTCATACCGCGAACCCCGTGTAGCTCGAGAACAGCCCAACCGCCCGGCAGTGTCAGAGGCAGACAGTGGCGCAGGACAGGGAAGGCGGCAGCCCCGGCAGGACGAAGGAACGTGCGGAGCCTGTGGTGCCCTGGGCGCTGGCTGCGTGCGGCCGCTCACAAAGCGCATTAAAGTCTGGGCGCTTTCCCTGTCGATGTTTTGGTCAATTGACATCATGACTACAATACAATAATAAAGGCTTCCAAACAATGCACGCGTGTGGCTTCTCTTGAAAAACCAGAAGCCGTGGCCACGGTTAGAGGGAGCCGAGCCGGGACGTGCCCCTGTGGACCAAAGCAGAGCTCGGCAGTTCTCCCGGGTCCCCAGACCTGGCCACGACCTGTCCCTATGGCCTCTAACCGACGCGCTAGTTTGCTGGCGCTGTCTGACCCACAAACGGTTAGGTTTTTCTTCTGTGGTAAGAGCACACCGTCCGCTCTCGCTGCTTATGGCATCAAGCGTTCATTTTAATCCACTAAAGCAGAGCTTCCAACTCCGCTGTCGGGGAAAGACACCTTGGCAGGGGGCCGACCGTCTCTGAACCCCTATGTCTCCCGCCCTTCCACCAGACCTGCTTTGCCGGTCTAGACCCTAGACCAGGGGTGTCCGGCCCTGTGCACACAGCACCACCACCACTACCCCCCCACCCCGGGGAGCCTGCAGATTAGCGACACCTGGGTCCCACCTCACGGGCTCAGGCATGACTGGACTCAAGTCCTGCTCATCGGGGTCCCTAAAGGCTCCCCCAGGTAACTCCATGTTTTGCCAAGAGTGAAAACCACCACTTGAGACCTTGCCGTGTTATTTCACGTAATAAGCTCTAAGACTAAAAAGTAATTTGAAAAACACTAATTGCTTGAGCACAGAGACACAGTCTACACTGAGAAAATACAAAGATTTTAAAAATACAATATTTTAAAAACTGCTGAACTGACTTCATCTCACAAAGATTTATGGTTTCGTATGGTTTTCCCAGGCTGTACTTGTGTCAAAGACCAGTATTTTTTTTAAATAAATCCTTATAAGGAAATATTTTTGCTTCATTGTGGGAAAGACCAAGATTTTGAACTCCTGTTAACTCACTACTTGATTTCAGGATCATAAAATCTTTAAATTGGATGTATTACCTAACACACTTTCCTCAAAATACTACAAAGTCTAGTCTCTGCCTACCTAGAAAGTTCAACGATGGAGAATGAAGGGCGCTCCTTTATGAAGACGTCTTTCCATCCCTGGATACCCGATACTGTTAGGAAGTTATTATTTTAAGCAGATACTGTCCTCGCCTTGGTCCTGCCAAATCCCGAATCACCTTTAAACCCAAGGGCGTCTGCTGCCGCCATGTATGCTGAATTCCACTGCTCTTAGCTCATCCTAGTAGTCTAGTCCCCTTGGCGAGGAAAGTAGAGTTCCTGAAGTCATCCACAGCCAAAATGGCCTAAACTGATCTGAGCATGAGAGAACTTGTTTATTCATTTGACTCAAGGTCTGTGTGTCTCAGCACTCTAGAAATGAAGGATTACAAATATTCCTCCAACAGAAAACAACAACTGAGCAGGGGCCACCTAAAGGCAAGCTTGGGAGAAAACTTTGTACAACTGCACTAGAACAAACAAACGGAAGCCGTACAGGACCATCAGGGTCACATCATGACTTAGCGTAAACTGAAATAAGTACCATAAAGAGAAAAGTCCAATCTCACTCATCTTTACATCCCCAGGACAGTGCTGGGCACCGAGCAAATGCTCATTCAATAAACTGACGACCACAGGAGGCTTCCCTCGCTCCAAGACCGGCCCCCCACCCCCAGCACAGGTGACGTATACTACCAGACCCCCAGCCGGTGCCTGAAACCACAGGGTGCTGAACCCTTGCTGTACGGTTTTCTCCTACACAGACGTACCTCTCACTGAGTCTAACTCGGAAATCAGGCACAGTGAGAGATTAACAACAGTAATAAAACAGGCAACTCCACGGTTTGCTGTAAAAGCCGAGTGAATGTGGTCTCTCTCCCTCTACATCTCTTACCAGGTGGCACTCACCCTTCTTGCAACATCAAGAGAGGCACCATGACACAGCGTTAGGCTACCACGACCTTCTGGTAACATGTCAGAAGAGGGCCACCTGCTTCCAACCACAGGGAACGGAAACCACAGGTATGAGGGGGCACTACTGTATGTACGCCCTAAGCTGATTATTACTCCAGGAAATGTTGTTTAGTGGGCCTACTCCTAATGTCTTCTTGAGGTTTCCATTCTGCCATCCTTCCCTCTGGGAACTCTAGACCTCGAGTGTCTGCTCCCTGTCGCCACCAACAGTGCTCCCACCATCACAGGACACACATGGCCCTCAAGAGCCTAGGCAGGGACCCTGCTCTCGGGAGCTGAGCTCTGCCATCCAGCCCCGAGCAGGGCCTGCCTATCACAGGAAGTGCTTTTGCATATTTGTTGAAGAAATTTAGTGATTCAGTGTAGGACTTATATTCAAGAAAAAATAATGGAACACACACTTCAGAGTCAAATCCCAACTCTGACACTAGCTGAGTGGACCTTCCACTCCACTCAAGCCTCTCTGAGCTCTGTTCCCCATCTGTAAAAAGCCCCACCAACCTTCCAGGTTTCTCTTAAGAATAAAATCCATAATGGGAACAGAAAACAAAAGCATTTCAGATAATGAGAAACATTATTAAGACAGTCAACTGACAGAGCAACGGTCCTCAAACATTTTGATCTCAGGGTGTTTGTACATTTTTAAATATTACTGAGGACCCCAAAGACCCTAAATTTATACACATTATATCGTCATTTGCCCTACTAGAAATTAAAATTAAAACTGAGCACTTTTAAAAATATTTATTCACTTAAAAACAACCCTATTATATACACACTTTTATGAAAAATATATTCTCCAAAAAGGTGATTAAGAAGAGTTTTCTCTTTTACAAATCTTTTTTAATGTCCGGAGTCCTCATGTCTGCCTCTGCATTCCCTCCGTTGCTCTATGTTGTGTTTTATTTTCCTGCAAATTATCTTACTTGGAATATGTTCAGCATGTTGTTTCCGAGTGAAATGCAGAACACTACAGCTTCCCACAATCCGGGCCACAGCCGCCTGCATTCCAGCAGAGGCGTGAGCAACTGTAGCCGACTGGTACCATCAGCGCCCAGGGAAAGTGAGTGAAATAAACGGACAGTATCACTATGAAAATGTGTGGTGGGCACAGCCCTCCGAGTGTCTCCAGGAACCACCGGTGAGAACCACTGTGGCCAAGGACGGCTGGTGTGCGACCTTCCTCTCAGACGTGTCTGCAGGAGGCCTCTGCTGGGAGCTGGAGCACCAGGCCTAAGGCCGAGCAAGGGCAGGCGGACTCTCAGGAAGGTCAGGGCACAGGCCTCCACTGGGAGGCCAAGAACAGGACCCTGAGCCCTCGGCAGGCAGGATCAATTAGGATCCCGCAGGAATGTGGATTTTACCTTAAGGAATGAGCAAGCCTTTGAAGAGATTTAATCAGGGTGTGGCCATTTCATCTACACCTTAAAGAGCCCCCCCAGGCTGAGCCTAGGGCAGGGCGAGGCTCCAGCAAGTCACCCGCAGACCCTGAAAGGGGAGGCCGCGGGAAACGCGGCTTCCAAGCAGGAGCTGCAGGAGTCGCTGTGAACGGTCTGGAGGACTCGGACGGGGACTACTTGTACGTTTAGGGCTGGACAAACCCAGGTAGTCACTGAGGCCACTTGGGAAGCTGGTAGGGACGGGGGCTGCGTCCCGGCCTTGGGTGGAGGCGCCTTCCCCGCGGGCCGCCGCGACGCCCCACACCTGCTGTTTTTGGCCATAAAGGACTGAACGGAACGAGGCCAGCGAGAGCAGAGCGCGGCCCTCAGGACCCGCTTGCAGGCCACAGCCACGCATCCGACGCGGGGCTCCCGTCCCGCAGGACCCGGCCGGCCCGCACCGCTCCCGCCGCCGCCCCGGCTCCCGCACAGCCCGGCGAGGGCGCGGCGTCCTCCGAAATTCCCGTGCATGCCCACACTTCCGTGACCGCGTGTCCGCTCCGCGGCCGACCCCGAGGGCCTCGGGCATGGGGTCCGGCCGGTCCGTCCGCCGGCCAGTCCACGCCACTCGCTCGTCCGCGCCGCCCTCCTGCTCCACGCGGCAGGCCCGCTCCGATCCGCCGCTCCCGCAAGGGACCTTCTCCGTCGCGAAGAGCAGCGCAAGGGCCGCAGGCCGGCGCCCGTGAGTCCACCGACCGCTCCGGGGAAGGGCCCCGGGGTCCCCGAGCTGCGTCACCGGCCGGCGAGGGGACGAGGACCGGGGACCGGGAGTCCACGCGCCCCGGCCCGGCCCCCACGCAGCCGCCTCTGCCAGCGCTGCGGCCCCCCGGTCTCGGCCCCCGGGACCCTGCCCCCGCCGGCCCGCGCGCCCAGGGCCCGCCGCGGACCCTTCCCGGACCCTTCCCGGGCCTCCCCGGCGGGGCCGCGCCGCAAGCGCGCACTCGGCAGTCCGGGGCGACCAGGCCGAGCCGGTCGCCTCTCCCGCGGCCCGCCCGCCCGTGCCACGCGGGGCCCCGGAGACGCCGACCCGACCCGACCTGGCCCGGCCCGGCCCGGCCGCCCCGAGACCCGCCCCGGGGAGGGCGCCTCCCTCAGGAAGGCCGCCTCCCTCAGGAAGGCCTCCCGCCGCCGGGGAGCGCCGGGGCGGGCGGGCGGGCCCGGGAGGCCGGCTCCCCGCGGGCGGGCGGGCGCAGGACGGAGGGGGGCGGCCGACGGAGGGGGGCGAGGGAGGGGGGCGGCGGGGAGGAGGGCGGAGGGCGGCGGCGGCGCGCACCTCGCCCCCGGCCCCGCCGCCGCCGCCCGCCCGGCCCAGGAAAGTAGGCCCAGCCCGGCGGAGGGGCCGCCGCGCCGCGCCGGTATCATTCCGCCCGCGCCCTGCGGCCGCCAGTCGGGCGGCGACGGCGGCGG